>NC_134353.1:730628575-730954408 GCF_048569485.1 Anomaloglossus baeobatrachus
CACTCAGCGAATAAGCTGAGACCCTCGTGCTATACAGCGTGGCGCCTTTTAACATGAGTCAACTACAATATATACACTATATGTTACCTACAGGCATGACCGGATATTCCAACTGCCAACTACCTATTAGTACCCTTAAACATGAAACAAAAAAATGGATGGGTGTGAAACACAAGCCGCCCACGGTATAGCACAACAGTTTACAAACTTAAAAAAGAGAATTTTGTTTACTTACCGTAAATTCATTTTCTTATAGTTCCGACATGGGAGACCCAGACCATGGGTGTATAGCTTCTGCCTCCGGAGGACACACAAAGTACTACACTCAAACGTGTAGCTCCTCCCTCCGGGCTATATACACCCCCTGGATGACAATCTAACCAGTTCAGTGCAAAAGCTGAAGGAGGACATCCACCCATAAGTAGAGATAGAGTAAAACTCGGAAAAACCGGAACCTCTGTCTACAACAACAGCCGGTGAAACACACGGAACAAGAACTGCCAACAGGCAACAGGGAGGGTGCTGGGTCTCCCATGTCGGAACTATAAGAAAAAGAATTTACGGTAAGTAAACAAAATTCTCTTTTTCTTCATTGTTCCTTATGGGAGACCCAGACCATGGGACGTCTCAAAGCAGTCCATGGGTGGGAAATAAACCAAACTGAGAAGTAGGCAAAACCTAACTTCACAAATGGGAAGAAGCCACCACCGGAGAGAATCCTTGGCTGTCTGAGAGAGGGAAACATCCCTGTCGAGGGACGTCGACTTCCCGTCCCATTGGCGGAGAATGTCCCATTGTAGAGGGCGCAGATGAAACTGCGCGAAAGGGACTGCTTCCATTGCTGCCACCATTTTCCCTAGGAAATGCATGAGGCGCCTCAAGGTGTGCGACTGGCCCTGAAGGAGAGATTGCACCCCTGTCTGCAGCGAGCACTGCTTGTCCAGTGGAAGTTTCACTATCGCTGAGAGAGTATGAAACTCCATGCCAAGATATGTTAGTGATTGGGTCGGGGTTAGATTTGACTTTGCAAAGTTGACAATCCACCCGAAACTCTGGAGAGTCTTCAGTGCCACGTTCAAACTGTGTTGGCATGCCTCTTGAGAGGGTGCCTTGATAAGTAGATCGTCCAAATACGGAATCACAGAGTGACCCTGCGAGTGCAG
The DNA here is from genome assembly GCF_048569485.1 of Anomaloglossus baeobatrachus. Classification (NCBI taxonomy): domain Eukaryota; kingdom Metazoa; phylum Chordata; class Amphibia; order Anura; family Aromobatidae; genus Anomaloglossus; species Anomaloglossus baeobatrachus. The sequence goes on from NC_134353.1 coordinate 730,629,739, forward strand.
GACTGCTACTACTGCTGCCATGACCTTGGTGAAGACCCGAGGGGCTGTCGCCAGCCCGAAAGGTAGCGCTACGAACTGCAGGTGTTCGCTTCCTATAACGAAGCGTAGAAAACGCTGATGCTCTGGCGCAATCGGCACGTGGAGATAAGCATCCTTGATGTCTATTGATGCTAGGAAATCTCCTTGAGACATTGAGGCGATGACGGAGCGGAGAGATTCCATCCGGAACCTCCTGGTTTTTACGTGTTTGTTGAGCAACTTTAGATCCAGGACGGGACGAAACGACCCGTCCTTCTTTGGCACCACAAACAAATTGGAGTAAAAACCGTGACCTTGTTCCTGAAGAGGAACGGAAGTCACCACTCCTTCCGCCTTTAGAGCGGCCACCGCCTGCAGCAGAAGAAACGAGTTGGAGGACGAGAGCTGAACTCTATCCTGTACCCGTGAGACAGAATGTCTCTCACCCAACGGTCTTTGACCTGTGACAGCCAAATGTCGCCAAAGCGGGAGAGCCTGCCACCGACCAAGGATGCGGAAAGAGGAGACTGAGAGTCATGAGGAAGCCGTCTTGGTGACGGTTCTTCCTGCTGTCTTTTTTGGGCGTGATTGAGTCCGCCAAGAATCTGAGCCTCTCTGATCCTTTTGAGTCCTCTTAGACGAGGAGAATTGGGACCTGCCTGAGCCTCGAAAGGACCGAAAACCAGACTGACCCCTCCTTTGTTGGGGTTTGTTTTGTCTGTGTTGAGGTAAGGATGAATCCTTACCCTTGGAGTGTTTAATGATTTCATCCAAACGCTCACCAAACAATCGGTCACGAGAAAAAGGCAAACTGGTTAAGCACTTCTTGGAAGCAGAATCTGCCTTCCATTCCCTCAACCACAAGGCTCTGCGTAAAACTACGGAGTTGGCTGACGCCACCGCCGTACGGCTCGTAGAGTCTAGGACAGCATTAATCGCGTAAGACGCGAATGCAGACATCTGAGAGATCAATGGTGCCACCTGCGGAGCAGATGTACGTGTGACAGTGTCTACTTGTGTAAGCCCAGCTGAAATAGCTTGGAGTGCCCATACGGCTGCGAATGCTGGCGCCAACGACGCTCCAATAGCTTCATAGATGGATTTCAACCAGAGCTCCATCTGTCTGTCAGTGGCATCTTTAAGTGCCACTCCATCTTCCACTGCAACTAAGGATCTAGCTGCAAGCCTGGAGATTGGAGGGTCCACCTTGGGACACTGGGTCCAGCCCTTGACCACGTCAGGGGGAAAAGGATAGCGTGTATCTTTAAGCCGTTTGGAAAACCGCTTATCGGGATAAGCGTGGTGTTTCTGGATTGCGTCTCTAAAGTCAGAGTGGTCCAGAAAAGAGCTTAATTTACGCTTGGGATATCTGAAATGGAATTTCTCATGCTGTGAAGCTGACTCCTCCTCAGGAGGAGCTGGCGGAGAAATATCTAACATCTTATTGATGGACGCTATAAGATCATTCACTATGGCGTCACCATCCGGTGTATCCAGATTGAGAGCGGTCCCAGGATCAGAATCCTGATCAGTTACATCCGCCTCATCACCCATAGATTCATCCCGCTGGGATCCTGACCAGTGAGACGAAGTTGAGGGCCCCTCATAGCGAGCCCGCTTAGGCTGTCTGGGACTGTCGTCCGAGTCAGAGCCGTCACCCTGGGGTGCATGTGACACCCCCGGAGCCCGGAAGTGTTCCAGTTGAGGGGGACCAGGGAGCAATGATTCAACAGTGTCCGTGGTCTGAGTTACTGGTCTAGACTGCAATGTTTCAAGAATCTTAGACATTGTCATAGACAATCTATCAGCAAAAGCTGCAAACTCCGTTCCTGTCACCTGGACAGCATTCACAGGTGGTACACCCTGGGTCACGTCTAGCAGAGGCCCCGGCTGAGCAAGTGCTGCAGGGGCCGAGCACTGCACACAATGGGGGTCAGTGGAACCTGCCGGTAGAGTAGCCCCACATGCGGTACAGGCAGCATATAAAGTCTGTGCCTTGGCACCCTTGCGTTTAACGGACGACATGCTGTTGCCTCCTTGCAATCTAGGAGGGTATATAGCCAAGAATCACCAGCGACCGTACAGTGAAAAGTATTTGCAAACACAAAATACCAAGTACACAACGGCACAAGTGGGGGTGAGCCCTTGAGGCTGCTTACCGCCCGCTGAAAAGCGGGTATGAGGTCGTAGAATCCCGTGTCTGGGTCTCCCAGGCTCCCCTCTCCAGCTCAGCGTGCAGACAGGAATGGCTGCCGGCGTCCTGTGAAGAGGGGCGGACCGTGGGCGTGCCACAAACAAAGTGCGGGAAACTGCGTCCTACTGTGCCTGGTGTGAGGGCTGGAGTATGTAAAACAGACTCCAGCCCTCAGCGCTGATGCTCTGTACGGCGTCCCGCCCTCCTCCTGACTGGCAGGTGCGGAGGCGGGAACGAGACGAACTAGGCCGCAAAAGCCGGGGACTGTAGTAATAAGCGCGGCCGTGATATATGCACGGCCAGCGCGGAAGTCCCCGGCGCACCACAAGTCCCAGCCGCGTCGCAGTGTGACTGACCCCAGCGGCCGGCGCGACCGTTCGCCCCAAGTCTACCCACTCAGCTAAGCTGAAGTGAGGAAATGGCACAAGCGCAGCAGCGCTGATGTCCCCGGCGCACTAACACACCCAGCCATGCTGCGGTGTGCGCGCGGTATGCACGGGGACACAGAGTACCTTGACGGAGCAGGGTCTGTCCCTGACGATACTCAGCTCCATATCCAGCGGCTTCTCCAGGGGCTGCGGATGGAGCACGGTCTCAGTGTCTGGAGACCGGTAAAGTCCCACTTCACCCGGAACCCTAATGGGGATGGGAAGGAATCAGCATGTGGGCTCCAGCCTCCGTACCCGCAATGGGTACCTCAACCTTAACAAACACCGCCGACAGAAAGTGGGGTGAGAAGGGAGCATGCTGGGGGCCCTGTATGGGCCCTCTTTTCTTCCATCCGACATAGTCAGCAGCTGCTGCTGACTAAACAGTGGAGCTATGCGTGCGTGTCTGACCTCCTTCGCACAAAGCAAAAAACTGAGGAACCCGTGATCCCACGGGGGGGTGTATAGCCAGAAGGGGAGGGGCCTTACACTTTTAAGTGTAGTACTTTGTGCGGCCTCCGGAGGCAGTAGCTATACACCCAATTGTCTGGGTCTCCCAATTAGGAGCGACAAAGAAAAATCTGTTTGGCGGGCTGGAAGAAAATTCTATCCTGTAGCCGTGGGAGATGATATCCCGCACCCACTGATCGGAGACGTGCTGAAACCACACGTCGCCAAAGTGGGAGAGCCTGCCACCGACCAAGGACGTTGCTGGCGCAGCCAGATAGTCAAGAGGAGGCTGCCTTAGTGGCAGCGGCTCCTCCGTTCTTCTGAGCACGCGGCTTCGCGCGCCAGTTGGGTTTACGATCCTTGGCTTAGGTAGTGGACAAAGCTGAGGGCTTAGAGGATGACCAGTTAGAGGAACGAAAGGAACGAAACCTCGACTGGTTCCTGCCCTGGACAGGTTTCCTGGTTTTAGTTTGTGGCAAGGAAGTACTCTTCCCACCAGTAGCTTCCTTAATAATTTCATCCAGTTGTTCACCGAACAGCCGGGACCCAGCAAAGGGGAGCCCAGCAAGGTACTTCTTAGAAGAAGCGTCTGCTTTCCACTCTCGAAGCCACAAGATCCTGCGGATCGCGAGAGAATTAGCGGAAGCCACCGCCGTGCGGTGAGAAGCCTCCAGAATGGCAGACATGGCGTAGGATGAAAAAGCCGAAGCCTGGGAAGTTAATGCAACCATCTCGGGTATAGAGTCCCTGGCGAGGGAATGTATCTCCGCCAGAGAGGCAGAGATTGCCTTAAGAGCCCACACTGCTGCAAAAGACGGGGAGAACGAGGCTCCTGCCGCCTCATATACAGATTTGGCCAGAAGGTCAACCTGGCGGTCAGTGGGATCCTTAAGAGAGGTGCCATCGGCCACAGATACGACTGTCCGGGCTGAGATTCTAGACACCGGAGGGTCTACCTTTGGGGACTGAGCCCACTCCTTAACCACCTCTGGTGGAAAGGGAAAACGGTCATCAGAACTACGCTTTGGGAAGCGTTTGTCAGGACAGGCCCTGGGCTTGGTAACAGTGGCCTGAAAACTGGAGTGGTTAAAAAACGTACTCCTAGCTCTCTTAGGAGAGGTAAACTGGTGTATTTCTACCAGAGAGGCTTGTTCCTCTGACACTGGGGGATTGAGGTTCAGAACGGAGTTAATGGATGCAATCAAGTCACTAACATCCGCATCACCCTCAGATAAGTCAATGGGGTACATAGAGGTAGCGTCTGAGCCCACAGTAAAAGTATCCTCCTCGCCCTGCACATCAGCTCGTGAATCAGAGCCGTGGGACGAGGAAGGAGAAGGGTCCCTGCGTCTCCGTTTAGGAGGACGGGGTCCTACATGCTCTGAGAGCTCTGCAGAGCTCGGAGCAGCAGAGGCGCCCTGAGAAGGGGGCTGATGCATGGTCAGCAGAGTCCGGGACAGCTGTCCCATGGAGTCGGCAAAAGACTGGGAAATAGCTCTGGAAAAAGATGCTACCTAAGCCGGGGGTTCAGCCACCGGGGCCGGAGCAGCCGGATGGACCCCTGAGGAGACTCCAGGCTGAGGCACCACCATGTTAGAGCAGGCATCACAATGTGGATATGTGCTCGGTTCTGGCAGAATGAGCTTACATGCAGTGCATATAGCGTACAGCTTAGCAGACTTGCTCCTAGTGACAGACATGCTGCTGAGGTGGAGCTCTGCAGTAAAGAATACACTCCTGTAGAATGACCCCCTGAGAGTGTATAATAAAGCCCACAACCAGAGGTTGTGGCTTACCAGACCGTGTGTGCCCTCCGGATTCCACAGCTCGGACCCCCAGTGAAGCGTCTGCTTTCCAGGATGCAGCAGCTGCAGCAGCCAGCGCCGATCAGTGTAAGAACGCTGATAAAATGGCGCTGGAGTGAGGAGGGGGGGCGGGGATTAGCCCAAGAGCGGGAAACCGGAGGGCCAAGGAGAGATACAGGGGAGGGAAACATCTTCTCAGAGAGGAGTGTCCTCCCCTCTGCTGAACGACCGGTGGGCGGCGCCACACTGTTCCCCTGCATGAATGACATGCAGGGGAAGCTGAAAACGAAACTAGGCCGCAACTGAAGCCGGGGCCTAGATTTTTACATGCGGCCGACGAGCAGGCACCCTCGGCGCGGTTCTCAGGAAACACCCAGAGAACCGGCCGGAATTTACAGTAAAGTCAAAAGACACACTCTCCCCTTAATAAATGTACCCAGGACCCCTGAAAAACGTCTCAATACTTAGCTTTTGAGACGCAGGGCCATGTCCCTGGGGGGGGGTTAAACGCTCCGTCCGGCAGAATCCTGACAGGGCTGCGGATGGAGACCGGTCTCCTGCAAAGCAGAGAGGACCGTGATGGCTCCCACTTCAAGCCAGAGCCTCAGAGGATGGTGAAGGAGCGCGGCATGTGAAGGATCCAGCCTTGTAAAGTCAACCTTAACAGCACCGCCGACAGAGTGGGGTGAGAAGGGACATGCCGGGAGTCCAGACTGGACCCGCTTTTCTTCCATATCTTTGAAATCAACAATCTTAAAAATTAAAAATCAGAGAATGCATGTGTGTGTGTGACGTCCTGAAACACAAAGCCTTGAACTGGTTAGATTGTCATCCAGGGGGTGTATATAGCCCGGAGGGAGGAGCTACACGTTTGAGTGTAGTACTTTGTGTGTCCTCCGGAGGCAGAAGCTATACACCCATGGTCTGGGTCTCCCATAAGGAACGATGAAGAAATAAATTTACTCTAACCCTCAATTGACTATTCCCCTGCCCCAATATAAATATAGTGCCCATTAATGGAGGATCCTTCCCAAGATTCACCTTGAATAACCAAACAACTTACTATATACAATGACTGCTTAGCAAAGAGCATGAAGACATAAATAACAAAAAACAGATATATTGTTCAATACAAGCTCCCTCCTGAATGAGCTCAACTCTGGCCTAAAGTCCATGATAGGTCTTAGCAACATCTAGGTATGAGGTCATTGTGGTCCACAGAGAAGCCTCAATGGCAGATAATTAGATGTTGTAGTTGTAGAAACAATGGTCCCAAACGGTGATTGTGCAGTAAGTGTGGCCTGAAGGGGTTACAATGACTACCTAAATTAACTACAGGCCCTACCTGAGTCTCAAATATTTTGGCGCCAAACTGATGTGAGGTGCGTGCACGGTTACCCACTGCGATGGCGCAGTGGGCCTTACTTATCTTATCGACCCGGGTCTGCTCTGGACAATATGTCTGAAGTACACAGTCAGATGAGAGGCCTCTCCAACAGCTGAGCAGTACTGCTGGTCACTGTGGCTTGTCTCCTTGGCAACGTCCTATCAACTTCACAAAAGCGCAAAAGCGTTCTTTCAGCAATCTTCTCCCATCTGGTAAGCATACGGATACAGTGTCACAGCTCTGATCAAGATAATAGATTTCTAGTCGCAAATATTATCTCTTCCCTCTTCCGCACGTCCTCTGTCTCTGTATTCATTCACTGCCAACTGCCAACCGCTTCCAAGATGGCTGCTGCTCTACTTCCTGTGATGTACTTTTTTTATCAGCCTGTAGCTCCGCCCCCATCTGAGCTACCTATTGCCGTCTTTCATCTGTGCTGAGAAACAGCGTCCTCTTATGGTTGAATAATGACATTTTTGTCCCTTATAAAGTATTATCACATCATTACTGACAGCTGCAGGTTATAAAGTTACAGTTAGGTCCAGAAATATTTGGACAGTGACACAAGTTTTGTTATTTTAGCTGTTTACAAAAACATGTTCAGAAATACAATTATATATATAATATGGGCTGAAAGTGCACACTCCCAGCTGCAATATGAGAGTTTTCACATCCAAATCGGAGAAAGGGTTTAGGAATCATAGCTCTGTAAAGCATAGCCTCCTCTTTTTCAAGGGACAAAAAGTAATTGGACAAGGGACTCTAAGGGCTGCAATTAACTCTGAAGGCGTCTCCCTCGTTAACCTGTAATCAATGAAGTAGTTAAAAGGTCTGGGGTTGATTACAGGTGTGTGGTTTTGCATTTGGAAGCTGTTGCTGTGACCAGACAACATGCGGTCTAAGGAACTCTCAATTGAGGTGAAGCAGAACATCCTGAGGCTGAAAAAAAAGAAAAAATCCATCAGAGAGATAGCAGACATGCTTGGAGTAGCAAAATCAACAGTCGGGTACATTCTGAGGAAAAAGGAATTGACTGGTGAGCTTGGGAACTCAAAAAGGCCTGGGCGTCCACGGATGACAACAGTGGTGGATGATCGCCGCATACTTTCTTTGGTGAAGAAGAACCCGTTTACAACATCAACTGAAGTCCAGAACACTCTCAGTGAAGTAGGTGTATCTGTCTCTAAGTCAACAGTAAAGAAAAGACTCCATGAAAGTAAATACAAAGGGTTCACATCTAGATGCAAACCATTCATCAATTCCAAAAATAGACAGGCCAGAGTTAAATTTGCTGAAAAACACCTCATGAAGCCAGCTCAGTTCTGGAAAAGTATTCTATGGACAGATGAGACAAAGATCAACCTGTACCAGAATGATGGGAAGAAAAAAGTTTGGAGAAGAAAGGGAACGGCACATGATCCAAGGCACACCACATCCTCTGTAAAACATGGTGGAGGCAACGTGATGGCATGGGCATGCATGGCTTTCAATGGCACTGGGTCACTTGTGTTTATTGATGACATAACAGCAGACAAGAGTAGCCGGATGAATTCTGAAGTGTACCGGGATATACTTTCAGCCCAGATTCAGCCAAATGCCGCAAAGTTGATCGGACGGCACTTCATAGTACAGATGGACAATGACCCCAAGCATACAGCCAAAGCTACCCAGGAGTTCATGAGTGCAAAAAAGTGGAACCTTCTGCAATGGCCAAGTCAATCACCAGATCTTAACCCAATTGAGCATGCATTTCACTTGCTCAAATCCAGACTTAAGACGGAAAGACCCACAAACAAGCAAGACCTGAAGGCTGCGGCTGTAAAGGCCTGGCAAAGCATTAAGAAGGAGGAAACCCAGCGTTTGGTGATGTCCATGGGTTCCAGACTTAAGGCAGTGATTGCCTCCAAAGGATTCGCAACAAAATATTGAAAATAAAAATATTTTGTTTGGGTTTGGTTTATTTGTCCAATTACTTTTGACCTCCTAAAATGTGGAGTGTTTGTAAAGAAATGTGTACAATTCCTACAATTTCTTTCAGGTATTTTTGTTCAAACCTTCAAATTAAACGTTACAATCTGCACTTGAATTCTGTTGTAGAGGTTTCATTTCAAATCCAATGTGGTGGCATGCAGAGCCCAACTCGCGAAAATTGTGTCACTGTCCAAATATTTCTGGACCTAACTGTACATACAATAAATACTGTTCACATTTATGAGACACAAATATATACGTCTAAACTATGCTTGTGAGGTGATACAGGGGCTTGCCATGCACATCTTTAACCAGGTACATATTTCTGGCCATGAACAATGGGAGCTGTTTCACCATCTCACACTGGCATTATGGCGGCACTGAGAGGAAGTGACTCATGTTAGCTACAGGTGTCATCACATGACCCTGTGCTACCATGGCAACCACCGGAAGTCACGTGATCACGCACGTGACTTCCGGTGGGGTCGGCAGTAAGTAAAATCAATGGCCGCACGCATATAAATCTCGCTGCCAGACTTTGGCAGCGAGACGTAAGGGGTTAAATGTTCCGGGTGGAATGCGATTCCACTCGGAACATGCAGGCACACATGTCAGCTGTTGAAAACAGCTGATCTGTGCGCGGATCGCCGCGTTCTGCCCACGGCAGGGGGGCGGGGACTATCCTCACACGCTCCATGACGGATAGATCTGTCAAGGGTCATGAAGGGGTAAAAAAAACCCAAACACATGATGAAGGAACAAAGCAGCTTCACCGAGGGTGACGAAAGACACCGGGCACAAGGATCATCACTCACGTGTATGAGGACAGGCTGCTGTCTCACGTAGTCTTCACCCCGTAGTTGTCCTCATTGAAGTTGAACATCTTGTTAGGATTCCAACCTTTACACTGCGAGAGAGGAAGGAACAGGGGTCAGATTTACTGAATCTGATGGCTCTCCTCAAATACTCTGTGCTGCAGAGAACAAGCCATGGGGGCCCCGTGCGTCAGGAGCCACACCTGCTCCCCGCGCCACCCACGGAGGGGCCCCGTTCGTCAAGGGCCACCCCCGCTCTCAAGCTCTGACACTTGGGGGTCCCAATGGGCTATCTCGGCATATGGAGCACTTACTTATGCTGCAGAGAATAACCCATGGGGGCACCTTGCGTCAAGGGCCTTCCCCGCGCCACCCACGGAGGGGCCCCGTTCGTCAAGGGCCACCCCCGCTCCCAAGCTCTGACACTTGGGGGTCCCAATGGCTTATCTCGGCATATGGAGCACTTACTTATGCTGCAGAGAATAACCCATGGGGGCACCTTGCGTCAAGGGCCTTCCCCGCGCCACCCACGGAGGGGCCCCGTTCGTCAAGGGCCACCCCCGCTCCCAAGCTCTGACACTTGGGGGTCCCAATGGGTTATCTCGGCATATGGAGCACTTACTTATGCTGCAGAGAATAACCCATGGGGGCACCTTGCGTCAAGGGCCTTCCCCGCGCCACCCACGGAGGGGCCCCGTTCGTCAAGGGCCACCCCCGCTCCCAAGCTCTGACACTTGGGGGTCCCAATGGGTTATCTCGGCATATGGAGCACTTACTTATGCTGCAGAGAATAACCCATGGGGGCACCTTGCGTCAAGGGCCTTCCCCGCGCCACCCACGGAGGGGCCCCGTTCGTCAAGGGCCACCCCCGCTCCCAAGCTCTGACACTTGGGGGTCCCAATGGCTTATCTCGGCATATGGAGCACTTACTTATGCTGCAGAGAATAACCCATGGGGGCACCTTGCGTCAAGGGCCTTCCCCGCGCCACCCACGGAGGGGCCCCGTTCGTCAAGGGCCACCCCCACTCCCAAGCTCTGACACTTGGGGGTCCCAATGGGTTATCTCGGCATATAGAACACTTACTTATGCTGCAGAGAATAACCCATGGGGGCACCTTGCGTCAAGGGCCTTTCTCGCGCCACCCACGGAGGGGCCCCGTTCGTCAAGGGCCACCCCCGCTCCCAAGCTCTGACACTTGGGGGTCCCAATGGGTTATCTCGGCATATGGAGCACTTACTTATGCTGCAGAGAATAACCCATGGGGGCACCTTGCGTCAAGGGCCTTCCCCGCGCCACCCACGGAGGGGCCCCGTTCGTCAAGGGCCACCCCCGCTCCCCGCGCCACCCACGGAGGGGCCCCGTTCGTCAAGGGCCACCCCCGCTCCCAAGCTCTGACACTTGGGGGTCCCAATGGGTTATCTCGGCATATGGAGCACTTACTTATGCTGCAGAGAATAACCCATGGGGGCACCTTGCGTCAAGGGCCTTCCCCGCGCCACCCACGGAGGGGCCCCGTTCGTCAAGGGCCACCCCCGCTCCCCGCGCCACCCACGGAGGGGCCCCGTTCGTCAAGGGCCACCCCCGCTCCCAAGCTCTGACACTCGGGGGTCCCGATGGGTTGTTTCGGCTTATGGAGCACTTACCATATCAGAGTCCAGGTCATAGTCGACGCTGCTGCTTTCTCCTCCGTCCCAGCGCATCAGCACCTTGTCATTGTGGTCCCCGTTCACCTTGGAGTTCATGGCGTTGGGTGAATCCGTGAACTTATCTGCAACGGACAACAAAGGGAAGAAAGTCAATTTCTGGAAACTACTGAACTGAAGCAGAAGACATTCAATATTCTAATAAAAACGTAATGTTTAACCCCTTCAGCCCCCAGGCGTTTTCCATTTTTGCGGTTTTGTTTTTTGCTCCCCTTCTTCTGAGAGCCGTAACATTTTTATTTTTCTGTCAATCTTGCCCTACGAGGGCTTGTTTTTTGCGGGACGAGTTGTACTGTTAAATGAAACCATAAGTTTTACCATATAGTGTACTGGAAAAATAGCAAAAAAATTCCAAGTGTGGAAAAACCGCAAAAAAAGTGTGATCGCACAATAGTTTTTGGGAGGTTTTATTCACCGTGTTCACTATATGGTAAAACTGATGTGTTATTGTGATGCCTGAGGTCGGTGCGAGTTTGTAGACACCAAACATGTATAGGTTTACTTGTATCTAAGGGCTTAAAAAAAAATCACAAGTGTGTCCAATAAAAGTGGCGCACGTTTTGCACCATTTTCCGAAACCTGTAGCGTTCTCATTTTTCTGGATCTATGGCTCAGTGACAGCTTATTTTTTGCGTCTCGAGCTGACGTTTCTAATGGTACAATCTTTGCGCAGATGCTACGTTTTGATCGCCTGTTATTGCATTCTGCGCAAAAATAGCGGCAAACAAAAAACGTAATGTTGGCGTTTGGATTTTTTTTACCGCTACGCCGTTTACTGATCAGATTAATTGATTTTATATTTTGATAGATCGGGCATTTCTGAACGCGGCAATACCAAATATGTGTATATTTTTTATTTTTTTAACCCTTTTAACCCTAATGGAGCGAAAGGGGGGTGATTTGAACTTTTAGGTTTTTTGGTTTTTTATTTCTTTTTGAAAACTTTTTTTTTATTATTTTACTAGTCCCCCTAGGGGGCTATAGCGATCAGCAATCTGATCGCTCTGCCCTATCTGTAGATCTCAGCTACAGAGCTGAGAACTGCAGATACGCTGCTTTACTCTCCGTGCTGGTGTAAACCGTGCACCGGCGGGGTGGGCTCTTTAGGATACAGCGAAGTCACAAATGGGAAATAAACGGCCCCAAAACTAGATTAACTAAAAAAAGTGCTTTACTACAATTTGGATATGAACACAATCTAACAGGGGAAGACACTCAGGGAAAAATTCACAAACACTCAGCGAATAAGCTGAGACCCTCGTGCTATACAGCGTGGCGCCTTTTAACATGAGTCAACTACAATATATACACTATATGTTACCTACAGGCATGACCGGATATTCCAACTGCCAACTACCTATTAGTACCCTTAAACATGAAACAAAAAAATGGATGGGTGTGAAACACAAGCCGCCCACGGTATAGCACAACAGTTTACAAACTTAAAATAAATTTACTCTAACCCCCAATTGACAATTCCCCTGCCCCAATATAAATATAGTGCCCATTAATGGAGGATCCTTCCCAAGATTCACCTTGAATAACCAAACAACTTACTATATACAATGACTGCATAGCAAAGAGCATAAAGACATAAATAACAAAAGAAGGGAATTTTGTTACTTACCGTAAATTCCTTTTCTTCTAGCTCCTATTGGGAGACCCAGACGATTGGGTGTATAGCACTGCCTCCGGAGGCCACACAAAGCATTACACTAAAAAGTGTAAGGCCCCTCCCCTTCTGGCTATACACCCCCAGTGGGATCACTGGCTCACCAGTTTTAGTGCAAAAGCAAGAAGGAGGAAAGCCAAGAACTGGTTTAAACAAATTCACTCCGAATAACATCGGAGAACTGAAAACCATTCAACATGAACAACATGTGTACCCGAAAAACAACCAAAAATCCCGAAGGACAACAGGGCGGGTGCTGGGTCTCCCAATAGGAGCTAGAAGAAAAGGAATTTACGGTAAGTAACAAAATTCCCTTCTTCTTCGGCGCTCCATTGGGAGACCCAGACGATTGGGACGTCCAAAAGCTGTCCCTGGGTGGGTAAAGAAATACCTCATGTTAGAGCTGCAAAGACAGCCCTCCCCTACGGGGAGGCAACTGCCGCCTGCAGGACTCTTCTACCTAGGCTGGCGTCCGCCGAAGCATAGGTATGCACCTGATAATGTTTGGTGAAAGTGTGCAGACTCGACCAGGTAGCTGCCTGGCACACCTGTTGAGCCGTAGCCTGGTGTCGTAATGCCCAGGACGCACCCACGGCTCTGGTAGAATGGGCCTTCAGCCCTGATGGAACCGGAAGCCCAGCAGAACGGTAGGCTTCAAGAATTGGTTCTTTGATCCATCGAGCCAGGGTGGCTTTGGAAGCCTGCGACCCTTTGCGCTTACCAGCGACAAGGACAAAGAGTGCATCCGAGCGGCGCAGGGGCGCCGTGCGGGAAATGTAGATTCTGAGTGCTCTCACCAGATCTAACAAATGTAAATCCTTTTCATACCGAAGAACTGGATGAGGACAAAAGGAAGGCAAGGAGATATCCTGATTAAGATGAAAAGAGGATACCACCTTAGGGAGAAACTCCTGAATGGGGCGCAGCACTACCTTGTCCTGGTGGAACACCAGGAAGGGAGCCTTGGATGACAGCGCTGCTAGTTCAGACACTCTCCGAAGAGACGTGACCGCCACTAGAAAGGCCACTTTCTGTGAGAGACGAGAAAGTGAAACATCCCTCAGAGGCTCGAAGGGCGGCTTCTGGAGAGCAACTAGTACCCTGTTTAGATCCCATGGATCTAACGGCCGCCTGTACGGAGGGACGATATGACAAACCCCCTGCAGGAACGTGCGCACCTGAGAAAGTCGTGCTAGACGCTTCTGAAAAAACACGGATAGTGCCGAGACTTGCCCTTTAAGGGAGCCGAGCGACAAGCCCTTTTCCAACCCAGATTGCAGGAAGGAAAGAAAAGTAGGTAACGCGAATGGCCAGGGGGATACTCCTTGTGCAGAGCACCAGGATAAGAAAATCCTCCACGTTCTGTGGTAGATCTTAGCAGAAGTGGACTTCCTAGCCTGTCTCATGGTGGCAACGACTCCTTGGGATAATCCTGAAGACGCTAGGATCCAGGACTCAATGGCCACACAGTCAGGTTCAGGGCCGCAGAATTCCGATGGAAAAACGGCCCTTGGGACAGTAAGTCTGGTCGGTCTGGTAGTGTCCACGGTTGGCCGACCGTGAGATGCCACAGATCCGGGTACCACGACCTCCTCGGCCAGTCTGGGGCGACGAGTATGACGCGGCTGCAATCGGATCTGATCTTGCGTATCACTCTGGGTAAGAGTGCCAGAGGTGGGAACACATAAGGGAGCCGGAACTGCGACCAATCTTGCACTAAGGCGTCTGCCGCCAGAGCTCTTTGATCGCGAGACCGCGCCATGAACGTCGGGACCTTGTTGTTGTGCCGCGACGCCATTAGGTCGACGTCCGGCACCCCCCAGCGGCGACAGATTTCCTGAAACACGTCCGGGTGAAGGGACCATTCCCCTGCGTCCATACCCTGGCGACTGAGGAAGTCTGCTTCCCAGTTTTCTACGCCCGGGATGTGAACCGCTGATATGGTGGATGCTCTGTCCTCCACCCACAACAGAATCCGCCGGACTTCCTGGAAGGCTTGCCGACTGCGTGTCCCTCCTTGGTGGTTGATGTATGCCACCGCTGTGGAGTTGTCCGACTGAATTCGGATCTGCTTTCCTTCCAGCCACTGCTGGAAGGCTAGTAGGGCAAGATACACTGCCCTGATTTCCAGAACATTGATCTGAAGGGTGGACTCCTGCTGAGTCCACGTCCCTTGAGCCCTGTGGTGGAGAAAAACTGCTCCCCACCCTGACAGACTCGCGTCTGTCGTGACCACTGCCCAGGATGGGGGTAGGAATGATCTTCCCTGTGATAATGAGGTGGGAAGAAGCCACCATTGCAGAGAGTCCTTGGCCGTCTGGGAAAGGGAGACTTTCCTGTCCAGGGAAGTTGACTTCCCGTCCCATTGGCGGAGAATGTCCCATTGTAGTGGGCGCAGATGAAACTGTGCAAACGGGACTGCCTCCATTGCTGCCACCATCTTCCCTAGGAAGTGCATGAGGCGCCTTAAGGAGTGCGACTGACCATGATGGAGAGACTGTACCCCTGTCTGTAGTGACCGCTGCTTGTCCAGCGGAAGCTTCACTACCGCTGAGAGAGTATGAAACTCCATGCCAAGGTACGTTAGTGATTGAGTCGGTGACAGATTTGACTTTGAAAAGTTGATGATCCACCCGAAAGTCTGGAGAGTCTCCAGCGCAACATTCAGGCTGTGTTGGCATGCCTCTTGAGAGGGTGCTTTGACAAGTAGATCGTCCAAGTAAGGGATCACCGAGTGTCCCTGGGAGTGCAAGACTGCTACCACTGCCGCCATGACCTTGGTGAAAACCCGTGGGGCTGTCGCCAGACCAAATGGCAGAGCTACGAACTGGAGATGTTCGTCTCTTATCACAAAACGTAGAAAACGTTGGTGCTCTGTAGCAATCGGCACGTGGAGATAAGCATCTTTGATGTCTATTGATGCAAGGAAATCTCCTTGAGACATTGAGGCAATGACGGAGCGTAGGGATTCCATCCGGAACCGCCTGGGGTTCACATGCTTGTTGAGCAGCTTTAGGTCCAGAACAGGACGGAACGAGCCGTCCTTTTTTGGAACCACGAAGAGATTGGAGTAAAAACCTTGCCCTTGTTCCTGAAGAGGAACAGGGATCACCACTCCTTCTGCTCTTAGTGAGCCCACCGCCTGCAGAAGAGCATCTGCTCGGTCGGGATGTGGGGAAGTTCTGAAGAACCGAGGCGGAGGACGAGAACTGAACTCTATCCTGTACCCGTGAGACAAAATGTCTGTTACCCACCGGTCCTTGACCTGTGGCAGCCAAATGTCGCCAAAGCGGGAGAGCCTGCCACCGACCGAGGATGCGGAGGGAGGAGGCCGAAAGTCATGAGGCAGCCGCCTTGGAAGCGGTTCCTCCGGTTCCTTTCTTGGGGCGTGAGTGAGCCCGCCAGGAATCTGAGCCCCTTTGCTCCTTCTGAGTCCCTTTGGACGAGGAGAATTGGGCCTTGCCGGAGCCTCGAAAGGACCGAAACCTCGACTGCCACCTCCTTTGTTGAGGTTTGCTTGATCTGGGCTGGGGTAAGGAGGAGTCTTTACCCTTGGACTGTTTAATGATTTCAGCCAATTGCTCACCAAACAGTCTGTCTACAGATAGTGGCAAGCTGGTTAAACATTTTTTGGAAGCAGAATCCGCTTTCCATTCTTTTAACCACAAGGCTCTGCGCAAAACCACCGAGTTGGCAGACGCCATTGAGGTACGGCTCGTAGAGTCCAGGACAGCGTTGATAGCATAGGTCGCAAACGCAGACATTTGCGAAATTAAGGACTCCACTTGCGGCACTGCTGGACGTATGATAGAGTCCACCTGTGCCAGACCAGCTGAAATAGCTTGGAGTGCCCACACGGCCGCGAATGCTGGAGCAAACGACGCGCCGATAGCTTCATAGACAGATTTCAACCAAAGGTCCATCTGTCTGTCATTGGCATCTTTAAGTGAAGCCCCATCCTCCACTGCAACTATGGATCTAGCCGCAAGCCTGGAGATTGGGGGATCCACCTTTGGACACTGGGTCCAGCGTCTGACCACGTCAGGAGGGAAGGGATAACGTGTATCCTTAAGACGTTTGGAGAAACGCTTGTCTGGATAAGCATGGTGTTTCTGGACTGATTCTCTGAAGTCAGCGTGGTCCAGAAAAGTACTCAGTTTACGCTTGGGATACCTGAAATGGAACTTCTCCTGCTGTGCAGCTGCCTCTTCTGCTGAAGGGGCTGGGGGAGAAATATCCAACAGTCTATTGATGGCCGCTATAAGGTCATTTACCATGGCGTCACCATCAGGAGTATCCAGATTGAGAGCGGTCTCAGGATTAGACTCCTGATCACCCTCCTCTGTCTCATCATGCAGAGACTCTTCTCGCTGAGACCCTGATCCGCGTGATGACGTGGAGGGTCTCTCCCAGCGAGCTCGCTTAGGCTGCCTGGGACTGTCATCTGAGTCAGAGCCTTCAGCCTGAGATGCCTGGGACCCCCTTGAAGCACGGATTAACTCCAACTGAGGGGGACCGGGGAACATTGACGCAGCAGTGTCCATGGTCTGAGTGACCGGCCTGGACTGCAAGGTCTCTAGGATTTTTGTCATAGTGACAGACATCTTGTCAGCAAAAACTGCAAACTCTGTCCCCGTCACCGGGACAGGGTTCACCGGTGACTCTGCCTGGGCCACTACCACCATAGGCTCCGGCTGACGAAGTGGCACAGGGACCGAACATTGCACACAATGGGGGTCCTTGGAACCTGCCGGTAGATCAGCCCCACAAGCGGCACAAGCAGCGTATACAGCCTGTGTCTTGGCACCCTTGCTTTTGCGGATGACATGTTGTCGTCTCCTCAGAGCAATATAGGGTATACAGCCAAGAAGCGACCGTACAGTGCAATATATATATATATATGGTATAGAGAAAAATATACCCCAATATAACACTGTGGCACTAGTGGGGCCAGCACTAATGTGCTGCTTACCGCCCGCTTAACGCGGGTGTGTGGTCGCCAGAAATCCCTTGTCTGGGTCTCCCAGAGCCTGTGTCCGTTCTCCAGCCAGACTGCATGTAGGAATGGCTGCCGGCGTCCTGTGGAGAGGGGCGGGCCCTGGGCGTGTGCAGACAAAGTGCGGGAAACCTGCGTCCCACTGTGCTCAGTGAGAGGGCTGGAGTATGTAAATAAGACTCCAGCCCTCGGCGCTGACTATCGTACAGCGTCTCTCCCTTGCCCTGATTGACAGGGTGGGGGCGGGAACGAAGCGGAGCTAGGCCGCAAAAGCCGGGGACTAGATTTATCAGCGCCGCCGTCGTAAAAGCACGGTCGGCGCTAAGTCCCCGGCGCACCACAAGTCTCAGCCGCGCCGCCGCTCCAGGGGCGGCCGGCGCGGCAGTTCCCAACACATAAAGTCCCTCAGAGAAACTGCAGTGACTGTAACCCCAGCGCTAGCGCTACTGTCCCCGGCGCACTAGCACACCCAGCAAGGCTGGAGTGTGCGCGGCCTGTCCATACGGGGACACAGAGTACCTGAATGTTGCAGGGCCTTGTCCCTGAACGGTACCCAGCTCCGTATCCAGCAGGTTCTACGGGTCTGTGGATGGAGCCCGGCCTCAGGGCTTGGGGGCCGGTAAGATCCCACTTCCTCAGAGCCCCTCAGGGGGATGGGGAAGGAAAGCAGCATGTGGGCTCCAGCCTCCATACCCACAATGGGTACCTCAACCTTAACAAACACCGCCAATAGGAATGGGGTGAGAAGGGAGCATGCTGGGGGCCCTAGTATGGGCCCTCTTTTCTTCCATCCGATATAGTCAGCAGCTACTGCTGACTAAACAGTGGAGCTATGCGTGGATGTCTGACCCCCTTCGCACAAAGCTTGAAAACTGAGCAGCCCGTGATCCCACGGGGGGTGTATAGCCAGAAGGGGAGGGGCCTTACACTTTTTAGTGTAATGCTTTGTGTGGCCTCCGGAGGCAGTGCTATACACCAATCGTCTGGGTCTCCCAATGGAGCGCCGAAGAAACGGCCCTTGGGACAGTAAGTCTGGACGGTCTGGTAGTGCCCACGGTTGGCCGACCGTGAGATGCCACAGATCCGGGTACCACGACCTCCTCGGCCAGTCTGGGGCGACGAGTATGACGCGGCTGCAATCGGATCTGATCTTGCGTAACACTCTGGGCAAGAGTGCCAGAGGTGGAAACACATAAGGGAGCCGGAACTGCGACCAATCTTGCACTAAGGCGTCTGCCGCCAGAGCTCTTTGATCGCGAGACCGCGCTATGAAGGTCGGGACCTTGTTGTTGTGCCGAGACGCCATTAGGTCGACGTCCGGCACCCCCCAGCGGCGGCAGATTTCCTGAAACACGTCCGGGTGAAGGGACCATTCCCCCGCGTCCATGCCCTGGCGACTGAGGAAGTCTGCTTCCCAGTTTTCTACGCCCGGGATGTGAACTGCTGATATGGTGGAAGCTCTTTCCTCTACCCACATGAGAATTCGCCTGACTTCCTGGAAGGCTTGCCGACTGCGTGTCCCTCCTTGGTGGTTGATGTATGCCACCGCTGTGGAGTTGTCCGACTGAATTCGGATCTGCTTTCCTTCCAGCCACTGCTGGAAGGCTAATAGGGCAAGATACACTGCCCTGATTTCCAGGACATTGATCTGAAGGGTGGACTCCTGCTGAGTCCACGTCCCTTGAGCCCTGTGGTGGAGAAAAACTGCTCCCCACCCTGACAGACTCGCGTCTGTTGTGACCACTGCCCAGGATGGGGGCAGGAATGATCTTCCCTGCGTTAATGAGGTGGGAAGGAGCCACCATAGCAGAGAATCCTTGGCCGTCTGAGAAAGGGAGACTTTCCTGTCTAGGGAAGTTGTCTTCCCGTCCCACTGGCGGAGAATGTCCCATTGAAGTGGACGCAGATGAAACTGCGCGAACGGGACTGCCTCCATTGCTGCCACCATCTTCCCTAGGAAGTGCATGAGGCGCCTTAAGGGGTGCGACTGACCCTGAAGGAGAGACTGCACCCCTGTCCGTAGAGACCGCTGCTTGTCCAGCGGAAGCTTCACTATCGCTGAGAGAGTATGAAACTCCATGCCAAGATACGTTAGTGATTGAGTCGGTGCCAGGTTTGACTTTGAAAAGTTGATGATCCACCCGAAAGTCTGGAGAGTCTCCAGCGCAACATTCAGGCTGTGTTGGCATGCCTCTTGAGAGGGTGCTTTGACAAGTAGATCGTCTAAGTAAGGGATCACCGAATGACCCTGAGAATGCAAGACTGCTACCACTGCCGCCATGACCTTGGTGAAAACCCGTGGGGCTGTCGCCAGACCAAATGGCAGAGCTACGAACTGGAGATGGTCGTCTCCTATCACGAAACGTAGGAAACGTTGGTGCTCTGTAGCAATCGGCACGTGGAGATAAGCATCTTTGATGTCTATTGATGCAAGGAAATCTCCTTGAGACATTGAGGCAATGACAGAGCGGAGGGATTCCATCCGGAACCGCCTGGCGTTCACATGCTTGTTGAGCAGCTTTAGGTCCAGAACAGGACGGAACGAGCCGTCCTTTTTTGGAACCACGAAGAGATTGGAGTAAAAACCTTGCCCTTGTTCCTGCAGAGGAACAGGGATCACCACTCCTTCTGCTTTTAGTGAGCACACCGCCTGCAGAAGGGCATCTGCTCGGTCGGGATGTGGGGAGGTTCTGAAGAACCGAGGCGGAGGACGAGAACTGAATTCTATCCTGTACCCGTGAGACAAAATGTCTGCTACCCACCGGTCTTTGACCTGTGGCAGCCAAATGTCGCAAAAGCGGGAGAGCCTGCCACCGACCGAGGATGCGGAGGGCTGAGGCCGAAAGTCATGAGGCAGCCGCCTTGGAAGCGGTTCCTCCGGTTGCTTTCTTGGGGCGTGACTGAGCCCGCCAGGAATCTGAGCTCCTTTGCTCCTTCTGAGTCCCTTTGGACGAGGAGAAATGGGTCTTGCTGGAGCCTCGAAAGGACCGAAACCTCGACTGCCACTTCCTCTGTTGAGGTTTGCTTGATCTGGGCTGGGGTAAGGAGGAGTCCTTACCCTTGGATTGCTTAATGATTTCAGCCAATTGTTCACCAAACAGTCTATCTACAGATAGCGGCAAGCTGGTTAAACATTTTTTGGAAGCAGAATCCGCTTTCCATTCCTTTAACCACAAGGCTCTGCGCAAGACAACAGAGTTGGCAGACGCAATTGAGGTACGGCTTGTAGAGTCCAGGACAGCGTTGATAGCGTAAGTCGCAAACGCAGACATTTGCGAGGTTAGGGACGCTACTCGCGGCACTGCTGGACATATGATAGAGTCCACCTGTGCCAGGCCAGCTGAAATAGCTTGGAGTGCCCACACGGCCGCGGCAAACGACGCGCCAATAGCTTCATAGATAGACCTTAACCAAAGGTCCATCTGTCTGTCATTGGCATCTTTAAGTGAAGCCCCATCTTCCACTGCAACTATGGATCTAGCTGCAAGCCTGGAGATTGGGGGATCCACCTTTGGACACTGGGTCCAGCGTTTGACCACGTCAGGGGGAAAGGGATAACGTGTATCCTTAAGACGTTTGGAGAAACGCTTATCTGGGTAGGCATGGTGTTTCTGGACTGATTCTCTGAAGTCAGCGTGGTCCAGAAAAGTACTCAGTTTAGGCTTGGGATACCTGAAATGGAACTTCTCCTGCTGTGCAGCTGCCTCCTCTGCAGAAGGGGCTGGGGGAGAAATATCCAACAGTCTATTGATGGCCGCTATAAGGTCATTTACCATGGCGTCACCATCAGGAGTATCCAGATTGAGAGCGGTTTCAGGATTAGACTCCTGATCACCCTCCTCTGTCTCATCATGTAGAGACTCTTCTCGCTGAGACCCTGATCCGCGTGATGACGTTGGGGGGTCTCTCCCAGCGAGCACGCTTAGGCTGCCTGGGACTGACATCTGAATCAGAGCCGTCAGGCTGAGATGCCTGGGACCCCCTTGAAGCACTGATTAACTCCAACTGAGGGGGGACCGGGGAACATTGCCGCAGCAGTGTCCATGGACTGAGTAACTGGCCTGGCCTGCAAGGTCTCTAGGATCTTTGTCATAGTGACAGACATCCTGTCAGCGAAAACAGCAAACTCTGTCCCCCGTCACCGGGACAGGGTTCACCGGCGACTCTGCCTGGGCCACTACCACCATAGGCTCCGGCTGACGAAGTGGGCACAGGGACCGAACATTGCACACAATGGGGGTCATTGTAACCTGCCGGTAGATTAGCCCCGCAAGCAGCACAAGCAGCTTTCACAGCCTGTGTCTTGGCACCCTTGCGTTTTGCAGATGACATGTTGTCGTCTCCTCAGAGCAATAGGGGTATACAGCCAAGAAGCGACCTTACAGTGCAATATATATAGATATATCTGGTACAGGAAAAAGTACACCAAATAACACTGTGGCACTAGTGGGGCCAGCACGAATGTGCTGCTTACTGCCCGCTTAACGCGGGTGTGTGGTCGCCAGAAATCCCTTGTCTGGGTCTCCCAGAGCCTGTGTCCGTTCCCCAGCCAGACTGCATGCAGGAATGGCTGCCGGCGTCTCTGTGGAGGGGGGGCGGGCCCTGGGTGTGCTCAGACAAAAAGCGGGAAACCTGCGTCCCACTGTGCCCAGTGAGAGGGCTGGAGCATGTAAATAAGGCTCCAGCCCTCGGCGCTGACGATTGCACAACGCCTGTCCCCTTCCCTGATTGACAGGGAGGGGGCGGGAACGAAGCGGAGCTAGGCCGCAAAAGCCGGGGACTAGATTTATAAGCGCCGCCGTCGTAAAAGCACGGTCGGCGCTAAGTCCCCGGCGCACTATAAGTCCCAGCCGCGCCGCCGCTCCCGGAGCGGCCGGCGCGGTAGTTCCCAACACATAAAGTCACTCAGCCAAGCTGCAGTGACTCAAACCCCAGCGCGCAGCGCTACTGTCCCCGGCGCACTAGCACACCCAGCAAGTCTGGAGTGTGCGCGGCCAGTCCATAGGGGGACACAGAGTACCTGAATGTTGCAGGGCCTTGTCCCTGAACGGTACCCCGGCTCCTTATCCAGCAGGTTCAATGGGTCTGTGGACGGAGCCCGGCCTCAGGGCTTGGAGGCCGGTAAGATCCCACTTCCTCAGAGCCCCTCAGGGGGATGGGGAAGGAAAACAGCATGTGGGCTCCCGCCTCCGTACCCGCAATGGGTACCTCAACCTTACAAACCGCAAGTGGGGTGAGAAGGGAGCATGCTGGGGGCCCTAGTATGGGCCCTCTTTTCTTCCATCCGACATAGTCAGCAGCTGCTGCTGACTAAACAGTGGAGCTATGCGTGGATGTCTGACCTCCTTCGCACAAAGCAGAAAACTGGTGAGCCAGTGATCCCACTGGGGGTGTATAGCCAGAAGGGGAGGGGCCTTACACTTTTTAGTGTAATGCTTTGTGTGGCCTCCGGAGGCAGTGCTATACACCCAATCGTCTGGGTCTCCCAATGGAGCGCCGAAGAAAACAGATATATTGTTCAATACAAGTTCCCTCCTGAATGAGCTCAACTCTGGCCTAAAGTCCATGATAGGTCTTAGCAACATCTAGGTATGAGGTCATTGTGGTCCACAGAGAAGCCTCAATGGCAGATAATTAGATGTTGTAGTTGTAGAAACAATGGTCCCAAACGGTGATTGTGCAGTAAGTGTCAGTCAGATGAGAGGCCTCTCCAACAGCTGAACAGTACTGCTGGTCACTGTGGCTTGTCTCCTTGGCAACGTCCTATCAACTTCACAAAAGCGCAAAAGCGTTCTTTCAGCAATCTTCTCCCATCTGGTAAGCATACGGATACAGTGTCACAGCTCTGATCAAGATAATAGATTTCTAGTCGCAAATATTATCTCTTCCCTCTTCCGCACGTCCTCTGTCTCTGTATTCATTCACTGCCAACTGCCAACTGCCAACCGCTTCCAAGATGGCTGCTGCTCTACTTCCTGTGATGTACTTTTTTTATCAGCCTGTAGCTCCGCCCCCATCTGAGCTACCTATTGCAGTCTTTCATCTGTGCTGAGAAACAGCGTCCTCTTATGGTTGAATAATGACATTTTTGTCCCTTATAAAGTATTATCACATCATTACTGACAGCTGCAGGTTATAAAGTTACAGTTAGGTCCAGAAATATTTGGACAGTGACACAAGTTTTGTTATTTTAGCGGTTTACAAAAACATGTTCAGAAATACAATTATATAAATAATATGGGCTGAAAGTGCACACTCCCAGCTGCAATATGAGAGTTTTCACATCCAAATCGGAGAAAGGGTTTAGGAATCATAGCTCTGTAATGCATAGCCTCCTCTTTTTCAAGGGACCAAAAGTAATTGGACAAGGGACTCTAAGGGCTGCAATTAACTCTGAAGGCGTCTCCCTCGTTAACGTGTAATCAATGAAGTAGTTAAAAGGTCTGGGGTTGATTACAGGTGTGTGGTTTTGCATTTGGAAGCTGTTGCTGTGACCAGACAACATGCGGTCTAAGGAACTCTCAATTGAGGTGAAGCAGAACATCCTGAGGCTGAAAAAAAAGAAAAAATCCATCAGAGAGATAGCAGACATGCTTGGAGTAGCAAAATCAACAGTCGGGTACATTCTGAGGAAAGAAGGGAATTTTGTTTACTTACCGTAAATTCCTTTTCTTCTAGCTCCTATTGGGAGACCCAGACAATTGGGTGTATAGCTTGACGTTGCCAAGGAGACAAGCCACAGTGACCAGCAGTACTGCTCAGCTGTTGGAGAGGCCTCTCATCTGACTGTGTACTTCAGACATATTGTCCAGAGCAGACCCGGGTCGATAAGATAAGTAAGGCCCACTGCGCCATCGCAGTGGGTAACCGTGCACGCACCTCACATCAGTTTGGTGCCAAAATATTTGAGACTCAGGTAGGGCCTGTAGTTAATTTAGGTAGTCATTGTAACCCCTTCAGGCCACACTTACTGCACAATCACCGTTTGGGACCATTGTTTCTTTGTCGCTCCATTGGGAGACCCAGACAATTGGGTGTATAGCTTCTGCCTCCGGAGGCCACACAAAGTATTACACTTTAAAAAGTGTAACCCCTCCCCTCTGCCTATACACCCTCCCGTGCATCACGGGCTCCTCAGTTTTGGTGCAAAAGCAGGAAGGAGGAAACTTATAAATTGGTCTAAGGTAAATTCAATCCGAAGGATGTTCGGAGAACTGAAACCATGAACCAAAAGAACAATTCAACATGAACAACATGTGTACACAAAAGAACAACAGCCCGAAGGGAACAGGGGCGGGTGCTGGGTCTCCCAATAGGAGCTAGAAGAAAAGGAATTTACGGTAAGTAAACAAAATTCCCTTCTTCTTTGTCGCTCCATTGGGAGACCCAGACAATTGGGACGTCCAAAAGCAGTCCCTGGGTGGGTAAAAGAATACCTCGATAAAAAGAGCCGAAAAAACGGCCCCCTCTTACAGGTGGGCGACCGCCGCCTGAAGGACTCGCCTACCTAGGCTGGCATCTGCCGAAGCATAGGCATGCACCTGATAGTGTTTCGTGAAAGTGTGCAGACTCGACCAGGTAGCCGCCTGACACACCTGCTGAGCCGTAGCCTGGTGTCGCAATGCCCAGGATGCACCCATGGCTCTGGTAGAATGGGCCTTCAGCCCTGAAGGAAGCCCAGAAGAACGGTAGGCTTCAAGAATCGGTTCCTTGATCCACCGAGCCAAGGTTGACTTGGAAGCCTGTGACCCCTTACGCTGGCCAGCGACAAGGACAAAGAGCGCATCCGAACGGCGCAGGGGCGCCGTGCGAGAAATGTAAAACCGGAGTGCTCTCACGAGATCTAACAAGTGCAAATCCTTTTCACATTGGTGAACTGGATGAGGGCAAAAGGAAGGTAAGGAGATATCCTGATTGAGATGAAAAGGGGATACCACCTTAGGGAGAAATTCCGGGACCGGACGCAGAACCACCTTATCCTGGTGAAACACCAGGAAGGGGGCTTTGCATGACAGCGCTGCTAGCTCAGACACTCTCCGAAGTGATGTGACTGCCACTAGGAAGGCCGCCTTCTGCGAAAGGCGTGATAGAGAGACATCCCGCATCGGCTCGAAAGGTGGTTTCTGAAGAGCCGTTAGCACCCTGTTAAGATCCCAGGGTTCCAGCGGACGCTTGTAAGGTGGGACTATGTGGCAAACTCCCTGCAGGAACGTGCGGACCTGCGGAAGCCTGGCTAGACGCTTTTGAAAAAACACGGAAAGCGCCGATACTTGGCCCTTGAGAGAGCCGAGTGACAAACCCTTGTCCATTCCGGATTGAAGGAATGAAAGAAAAGTGGGTAAGGCAAACGGCCATGGAGGAAAACCGTTATCAGAGCACCAGGATAAGAAGATTTGCCAAGACCTGTAATAGATCTTGACGGACGTTGGCTTCCTGGCCTGTCTCATGGTGGCAATGACATCCTGAGATAACCCTGAAGACGCTAGGAGCCAGGACTCAATGGCCACACAGTCAGGTTGAGGGCCGCAGAATTCAGATGGAAAAATGGCCCTTGAGACAGCAAGTCTGGTCGGTCTGGGAGTGCCCACGGTTGACCCACCGTGAGGTGCCACAGATCCGGGTACCACGACCTCCTCGGCCAGTCTGGAGCGACGAGGATGGCGTGGCGGCAGTCGGACCTGATCTTGCGCAACACTCTGGGCAGCAGTGCCAGAGGAGGAAATACATAAGGCAGTCGAAACTGCGACCAATCCTGAACTAATGCGTCCGCCGCCAGAGCTCTGTGATCTTGAGACCGTGCCATGAATGCCGGGACTTTGTTGTTGTGCCGAGACGCCATGAGGTCGACGTCCGGCGTTCCCCAGCGGCAACAGATCTCTTGAAACACGTCCGGGTGAAGAGACTATTCCCCTGCGTCCATGCCCTGGCGACTGAGAAAGTCTGCTTCCCAGTTTTCTACGCCCGGGATGTGAACTGCGGAGATGGTGGAGGCTGTGGCTTCCGCCCACAGCAGAATCCGCCGAACTTCTTGGAAGGCCTGACGACTGCGTGTGCCCTGTCCCTGATGATACTCAGTCTCCTGTCCGTCAGATTCCCCCAGGGGCTGCGGAGGGAGCCCGGTCCCAGTGAATGGTGACCGGTTAGGATCCCACTTCTCCCAGAGCCTCTAAGGGATGGGGAAGGAAAAACGGCATGTGGCTCCAGCCTTTGTACCCGCAATGGGTACCTCAACCTTAACAGCACCGCCGACTTAGTGGGGTGAGAAGGGAGCATGCCGGGGGCCCTGTTAGGGCCCTCTTTTCTTCCATCAGATACAATCAGCAGCTGCTGCTGACTAAAATGGGAGCTTGAGTGAATGTGTGCCTCCTTCAACACAAAGCATAAAACTGAGGAGCCCGTGATGCACGGGAGGGTGTATAGGCAGAGGGGAGGGGTTACACTTTTTAAAGTGTAATACTTTGTGTGGCCTCCGGAGGCAGAAGCTATACACCCAATTGTCTGGGTCTCCCAATGGAGCGACAAAGAAAAGGAATTGACTGGTGAGCTTGGGAACTCAAAAAGGCCTGGGCGTCCACGGATGACAACAGTGGTGGATGATCGCCGCATACTTTCTTTGGTGAAGAAGAACCCGTTTACAACATCAACTGAAGTCCAGAACACTCTCAGTGAAGTAGGTGTATCTGTCTCTAAGTCAACAGTAAAGAGAAGACTCCATGAAAGTAAATACAAAGGGTTCACATCTAGATGCAAACCATTCATCAATTCCAAAAATAGACAGGCCAGAGTTAAATTTGCTGAAAAACACCTCATGAAGCCAGCTCAGTTCTGGAAAAGTATTCTATGGACAGATGAGACAAAGATCAACCTGTACCAGAATGATGGGAAGAAAAAAGTTTGGAGAAGAAAGGGAACGGCACATGATCCAAGGCACACCACATTCTCTGTAAAACATGGTGGAGGCAACGTGATGGCATGGGCATGCATGGCTTTCAATGGCACTGGGTCACTTGTGTTTATTGATGACATAACAGCAGACAAGAGTAGCCAAATGAATTCTGAAGTGTACCGGGATATACTTTCAGCCCAGATTCAGCCAAATGCCGCAAAGTTGATCAGACGGCGCTTCATAGTACAGATGGACAATGACCCCAAGCATACAGCCAAAGCTACCCAGGAGTTCATGAGTGCAAAAAAGTGGAACCTTCTGCAATGGCCAAGTCAATCAGCAGATCTTAACCCAATTGAGCATGCATTTCACTTGCTGAAATCCAGACTTAAGACGGAAAGACCCACAAACAAGCAAGACCTGAAGGCTGCGGCTGTAAAGGCCTGGCAAAGCATTAAGAAGGAGGAAACCCAGCGTTTGGTGATGTCCATGGGTTCCAGACTTAAGGCAATGATTGCCTCCAAAGGATTCGCAACAAAATATTGAAAATAAAAATATTTTGTTTGGGTTTGGTTTATTTGTCCAATTACTTTTGACCTCCTAAAATGTGGAGTGTTTGTAAAGAAATGTGTACAATTCCTACAATTTCTATCAGATATTTTTGTTCAAACCTTCAAATTAAACGTTACAATCTGCACTTGAATTCTGTTGTAGAGGTTTCATTTCAAATCCAATGTGGTGGCATGCAGAGCCCAACTCGCGAAAATTGTGTCACTGTCCAAATATTTCTGGACCTAACTGTACATACAATAAATACTGTTCACATTTATGAGACACAAGTATATACGTCTAAACTATGCTTGTGAGGTGATACAGGGGCTTGCCATGCACATCTTTAACCAGGTACATATTTCTGGCCATGAACAATGGGAGCTGTTTCACCATCTCACACTGGCATTATGGCGGCACTGAGAGGAAGTGACTCATGTTAGCTACAGGTGTCATCACATGACCCTGTGCTACCATGGCAACCACCGGAAGTCACGTGATCACGCACGTGACTTCCGGTGGGGTCGGCAGTAAGTAAAATCAATGGCCGCACGCATATAAATCTCGCTGCCAGACTTTGGCAGCGAGACGTAAGGGGTTAAATGTTCCGGGTGGAATGCGATTCCACTCGGAACATGCAGGCACACATGTCAGCTGTTGAAAACAGCTGATCTGTGCGCGGATCGACGCGTTCTGCCCACGGCAGGGGGGCGGGGACTATCCTCACACGCTCCATGACGGATAGATCTGTCAAGGGTCATGAAGGGGTTAAAAAAAACCCAAACACATGATGAAGGAACAAAGCAGCTTCACCGAGGGTGACGAAAGACACCGGGCACAAGGATCATCACTCACGTGTATGAGGACAGGCTGCTGTCTCACGTCGTCTTCACCCCGTAGTTGTCCTCATTGAAGTTGAACATCTTGTTAGGATTCCAACCTTTACACTGCGAGAGAGGAAGGAACAGGGGTCAGATTTACTGAATCTGATGGCTCTCCTCAAATACTCTGTGCTGCAGAGAACAAGCCATGGGGGCCCCGTGCGTCAGGAGCCACACCTGCTCCCCGCGCCACCCACGGAGGGGCCCCGTTCGTCAAGGGCCACCCCTGCTCTCAAGCTCTGACACTTGGGGGTCCCAATGGGTTATCTCGGCATATGGAGCACTTACTTATGCTGCAGAGAATAACCCATGGGGGCACCTTGCGTCAAGGGCCTTCCCCGCGCCACCCACGGAGGGGCCCCGTTCGTCAAGGGCCACCCCCGCTCCCAAGCTCTGACACTTGGGGGTCCCAATGGCTTATCTCGGCATATGGAGCACTTACTTATGCTGCAGAGAATAACCCATGGGGGCACCTTGCGTCAAGGGCCTTCCCCGCGCCACCCACGGAGGGGCCCCGTTCGTCAAGGGCCACCCCCGATCCCAAGCTCTGACACTTGGGGGTCCCAATGGCTTATCTCGGCATATGGAGCACTTACTTATGCTGCAGAGAATAACCCATGGGGGCACCTTGCGTCAAGGGCCTTCCCCGCGCCACCCACGGAGGGGCCCCGTTCGTCAAGGGCCACCCCCGCTCCCAAGCTCTGACACTTGGGGGTCCCAATGGGTTATCTCGGCATATAGAACACTTACTTATGCTGCAGAGAATAACCCATGGGGGCACCTTGCGTCAAGGGCCTTTCTCGCGCCACCCACGGAGGGGCCCCGTTCGTCAAGGGCCACCCCCACTCCCAAGCTCTGACACTTGGGGGTCCCAATGGGTTATCTCGGCATATGGAGCACTTACTTATGCTGCAGAGAATAACCCATGGGGGCACCTTGCGTCAAGGGCCTTCCCCGCGCCACCCACGGAGGGGCCCCGTTCGTCAAGGGCCACCCCCGCTCCCCGCGCCACCCACGGAGGGGCCCCGTTCGTCAAGGGCCACCCCCGCTCCCAAGCTCTGACACTTGGGGGTCCCAATGGGTTATCTCGGCATATGGAGCACTTACTTATGCTGCAGAGAATAACCCATGGGGGCACCTTGCGTCAAGGGCCTTCCCCGCGCCACCCACGGAGGGGCCCCGTTCGTCAAGGGCCACCCCCGCTCCCCGCGCCACCCACGGAGGGGCCCCGTTCGTCAAGGGCCACCCCCGCTCCCAAGCTCTGACACTCGGGGGTCCCGATGGGTTGTTTCGGCTTATGGAGCACTTACCATATCAGAGTCCAGGTCATAGTCGACGCTGCTGCTTTCTCCTCCGTCCCAGCGCATCAGCACCTTGTCATTGTGGTCCCCGTTCACCTTGGAGTTCATGGCGATGGGTGAATCCGTGAACTTATCTGCAACGGACAACAAAGGGAAGAAAGTCAATTTCTGGAAACTACTGAACTGAAGCAGAAGACATTCAATATTCTCATAAAAACGTAATGTTTAACCCCTTCAGCCCCCAGGCGTTTTCCATTTTTGCGGTTTTGTTTTTTGCTCCCCTTCTTCTGAGAGCCGTAACATTTTTATTTTTCTGTCAATCTTGCCCTACGAGGGCTTGTTTTTTGCGGGACGAGTTGTACTGTTAAATGAAACCATAAGTTTTACCATATAGTGTACTGGAAAAATAGCAAAAAAATTCCAAGTGTGGAAAAACCGCAAAAAAAGTGTGATCGCACAATAGTTTTTGGGAGGTTTTATTCACCGTGTTCACTATATGGTAAAACTGATGTGTTATTGTGATGCCTGAGGTCGGTGCGAGTTTGTAGACACCAAACATGTATAGGTTTACTTGTATCTAAGGGCTTAAAAAAAATCACAAGTGTGTCCAATAAAAGTGGCGCACGTTTTGCGCCATTTTCCGAAACCTGTAGCGTTCTCATTTTTCTGGATCTATGGCTCAGTGACAGCTTATTTTTTGCGTCTCGAGCTGACGTTTCTAATGGTACAATCTTTGCGCAGATGCTACGTTTTGATCGCCTGTTATTGCATTCTGCGCAAAAATAGCGGCAAACAAAAAACGTAATGTTGACGCTTGGATTTTTTTTACCGCTACGCCGTTTACTGATCAGATTAATTGATTTTATATTTTGATAGATCGGGCATTTCTGAACGCGGCAATACCAAATATGTGTATATTTTTTATTTTTTTAACCCTTTTAACCCTAATGGAGCGAAAGGGGGGTGATTTGAACTTTTAGGTTTTTTGGTTTTTTATTTCTTTTTGAAAACTTTTTTTTAATTATTTTACTAGTCCCCCTAGGGGGCTATAGCGATCAGCAATCCGATCGCTCTGCCCTATCTGTAGATCTCAGCTACAGTGCTGAGAACTGCAGATACGCTGCTTTACTCTCCGTGCTGGTGTAAACCGTGCACCGGCGGGGTGGGCTCTTTAGGATACAGCGAAGTCACAAATGGGAAATAAACGGCCCCAAAACTAGATTAACTAAAAAAAGTGCTTTACTACAATTTGGATATGAACACAATCTAACAGGGGAAGACACTCAGGGAAAAATTCACAAACACTCAGTGAATAAGCTGAGACCCTCGTGCTATACAGCGTGGCGCCTTTTAACATGAGTCAACTACAATATATACACTATATGTTACCTACAGGCATGACCGGATATTCCAACTGCCAACTACCTATTAGTACCCTTAAACATGAAACAAAAAAATGGATGGGTGTGAAACACAAGCCGCCCACGGTATAGCACAACAGTTTACAAACTTAAAAAAGAGAATTTTGTTTACTTACCGTAAATTCTTTTTCTTATAGTTCCGACATGGGAGACCCAGACCATGGGTGTATAGCTTCTGCCTCCGGAGGACACACAAAGTACTACACTCAAACGTGTAGCTCCTCCCTCCGGGCTATATACACCCCCTGGATGACAATCTAACCAGTTCAGTGCAAAAGCTGAAGGAGGACATCCACCCATAAGTAGAGATAGAGTAAAACTCGGAAAAACCGGAACCTCTGTCTACAACAACAGCCGGTGAAACACACGGAACAAGAACTGCCAACAGGCAACAGGGAGGGTGCTGGGTCTCCCATGTCGGAACTATAAGAAAAAGAATTTACGGTAAGTAAACAAAATTCTCTTTTTCTTCATCGTTCCTTATGGGAGACCCAGACCATGGGACGTCTCAAAGCAGTCCATGGGTGGGAAATAAACCAAACTGAGAAGTAGGCAAAACCTAACTTCACAAATGGGCGACAGCCGCCTGAAGGATGCGTCTGCCCAAGCTCGCATCTGCCGAAGCATGAGCATGCACTTGGTAGTGCTTCGAAAAGGTGTGCAGACTAGACCAAGTGGCAGCCTGACAAACCTGTTGAGCCGTAGCCTGGTGCCTGAAAGCCCAGGAGGCACCGACAGCTCTGGTCGAGTGCGCCTTAATCCCTGGCGGTGGGGGCACCTGAGAACACTGGTAGGCATCGGAGATGGCCGACCTAATCCAACGAGCTAGGGTCGGTTTAGAAGCCGAGAGACCCTTGCGCTGACCCGTGGTTAGCACAAAAAGTGAGGTGCACCGCCTAAAAGCGGCGGTGCGTGAAACATAGATTCGGAGCGCCCGCACCAAATCCAAGGTATGCAACGCCTTCTCAAAGCGATGCACAGGGGCCGGACAAAGGGAAGGCAACGAAATGTCCTGGTTAAGGTGGAAAGAAGACACCACCTTAGGGAGAAAATCCGGAGTCGGACGGAGAACCACCTTGTCTTGGTGAAACACTAAAAAAGGTGACTCCGAAGAGAGCGCAGCCAAATCAGAGACTCTCCTGAGAGAAGTTATGGCTACTAGAAAAACCACTTTCTGTGAAAGTCTAAACAAAGGAACCTCCCTAAGAGGCTCAAAGGGGGGTTTCTGTAAGGCCGTGAGGACCAGATTAAGATCCCAGGGATCCAAGGGCCTCCGATAAGGAGGAATGAGGTGAGATGCGCCCTGCATGAAGGTGCGCACCTGAGCCAGTCGGGCGATACGCCGCTGGAATAAAACCGACAGAGCCGACACCTGTCCCTTGAGGGAATTGAGGGACAGTCCTAGCTGCAGACCGGGCTGTAGAAAGGACAGGATGGTCGGCAAGGAAAACGGCCAAGGAGCATGGCCGGAAGAGCGACACCAGGACAGGAAAATCTTCCAAGTCCTGTGGTAAATCTTGGCCGAGGAAGACTTCCGAGCCTGAGTCATAGTGGAGATGACCTCAGAAGGAATGGCTGAAGCCGTCAGGATCCAGGACTCAAGAGCCACGCCGTCAATCTGAGAGCCGCAGAATTCTGGCGGAAAAACGGACCTTGAGAGAGAAGGTCTGGGCGGTCCGGGAGATGCCACGGCATTTCTACGGACAGACGGAGCAGATCTGGGTACCAGGCTCGCCTGGGCCAGTCCGGAGCAATGATTATGACCCGACGGCCCTCCATTCTGATCTTGCGCAGAACCCTGGGCAAGAGAGCTAGAGGGGGAAACACATAGGCCAGACGGAACTGGGACCAATCTTGAACCAGCGCGTCCGCTGCGAAGGCCTGAGGATCGTGGGAGCGAGCCACGTAAACCGGAACCTTGTTGTTGTGCCGGGATGCCATTAGATCCACTTCCGGAGTGCCCCACTTGCGGCAGATTGACCTGAACACTGCTGGATGCAGGGCCCACTCGCCGCTGTCCACGGTTTACCGGCTGAGATAATCGGCCTCCCAGTTTTCTACGCCTGGGATGTGGACTGCGGATATGGTGGACTTGGAGTCCTCCGTCCACTGAAGGATTCGTTGAACCTCCAACATCGCCAGGCGGCTGCGAGTCCCGCCCTGGTGATTGATGTAGGCAACCGCTGTCGCATTGTCCGACTGGACTCGAATGTGCTTGCCCGCCAACAGGTGGTGAAAGGCTACGAGAGCTAGAAGAACAGCCCTGATTTCCAGCACATTGATCGAGAGGGCTGATTCAGCACAGGGTGCCTGATGACACGCCGTGGAATGACGGCGGGGCTTCAACAGAGAGCGCACCGCCAGATGAAGGGAATGCTGTTTGACTAAGGGCAGCTTCACAAGTGCCAGCAGAGTCTCGAATTGCATCCCTAGGTACGTAAGTTCCTGGGTCGGGGTCAAAGTGGACTTGGGCAGATTGACAAGCCACCCGAATTGAACAAGCGTGGCGAGAGTGAGCGAGACGCTCCGCTGGCAGTCTGCACTGGATGAGGCCTTGACTAGAAGGTCGTCCAGGTAGGGGATTACTGCCAACCCCTGGAGATGCAGGACCGCAACCACTGCTGCCATGACCTTGGTGAAAACACGAGGGGCCGTGGCTAACCCGAAGGGGAGAGCCACGAATTGGAAATGTTCCTCTCCGATTGCAAAGCGTAGCCAACGCTGGTGTGAAACCGCAATAGGCACATGCAGATAGGCATCTCTGATGTCGATGGATGCTAGAAAATCTCCTTGGGTCATTGAGGCAATGACCGATCTCAGAGATTCCATGCGAAAGTGCCGCACCTGAACATGCTTGTTGAGAAGCTTGAGATCCAGGATGGGCTGGAAGGAACCGTCCTTCTTGGGGACTAGGAAGAGGTTTGAGTAGAAACCTCTGAACCGTTCCCGGGCGGGAACCGGAACAATTACACCGTTGGCCTGCAAGGATGCCACGGCCTGTGAGAAGGCGGCGGCTTTGGAGCAGGGGGGAATGGACAGAAAAAATCTGTTTGGCGGGCTGGAAGAAAATTCTATCCTGTAGCCGTGGGAGATGATATCCCGCACCCACTGATCGGAGACGTGCTGAAACCACACGTCGCCAAAGTGGGAGAGCCTGCCACCGACCAAGGACGTTGCTGGCGCAGCCAGATAGTCAAGAGGAGGCTGCCTTAGTGGCAGCGGCTCCTCCGTTCTTCTGAGCACGCGGCTTCGCGCGCCAGTTGGGTTTACGATCCTTGGCTTAGGTAGTGGACAAAGCTGAGGGCTTAGAGGATGACCAGTTAGAGGAATGAAAGGAACGAAACCTCGACTGGTTCCTGCCCTGGACAGGTTTCCTGGTTTTAGTTTGTGGCAAGGAAGTACTCTTCCCACCAGTAGCTTCCTTAATAATTTCATCCAGTTGTTCACCGAACAGCCGGGACCCAGCAAAGGGGAGCCCAGCAAGGTACTTCTTAGAAGAAGCGTCTGCTTTCCACTCTCGAAGCCACAAGATCCTGCGGATCGCGAGAGAATTAGCGGAAGCCACCGCCGTGCGGTGAGAAGACTCCAGAATGGCAGACATGGCGTAGGATGAAAAAGCCGAAGCCTGGGAAGTTAATGCAACCATCTCGGGTATAGAGTCCCTGGCGAGGGAATGTATCTCCGCCAGAGAGGCAGAGATTGCCTTAAGAGCCCACACTGCTGCAAAAGACGGGGAGAACGAGGCTCCTGCCGCCTCATATACAGATTTGGCCAGAAGGTCAACCTGGCGGTCAGTGGGATCCTTAAGAGAGGTGCCATCGGCCACAGATACGACTGTCCGGGCTGAGATTCTAGACACCGGAG
Organism: Anomaloglossus baeobatrachus; assembly: GCF_048569485.1. NCBI lineage: Eukaryota > Metazoa > Chordata > Amphibia > Anura > Aromobatidae > Anomaloglossus > Anomaloglossus baeobatrachus. The sequence goes on from NC_134353.1 coordinate 730,665,081, forward strand.
GGTCTACCTTTGGGGACTGAGCCCACTCCTTAACCACCTCTGGTGGAAAGGGAAAACGGTCATCAGAACTACGCTTTGGGAAGCGTTTGTCAGGACAGGCCCTGGGCTTGGTAACAGTGGCCTGAAAACTGGAGTGGTTAAAAAACGTACTCCTAGCTCTCTTAGGAGAGGTAAACTGGTGTATTTCTACCAGAGAGGCTTGTTCCTCTGACACTGGGGGATTGAGGTTCAGAACGGAGTTAATGGATGCAATCAAGTCACTAACATCCGCATCACCCTCAGATAAGTCAATGGGGTACATAGAGGTAGCGTCTGAGCCCACAGTAAAAGTATCCTCCTCGCCCTGCACATCAGCTCGTGAATCAGAGCCGTGGGACGAGGAAGGAGAAGGGTCCCTGCGTCTCCATTTAGGAGGACGGGGTCCTACATGCTCTGAGAGCTCTGCAGAGCTCGGAGCAGCAGAGGCGCCCTGAGAAGGGGGCTGATGCATGGGGGGGGGGGGGGGGGGGGGGGGGGGGGGGGGGGGGTCAGCAGAGTCCGGGACAGCTGTCCCATGGAGTCGGCAAAAGACTGGGAAATAGCTCTGGAAAAAGATGCTACCCAAGCCGGGGGTTCAGCCACCGGGGCCGGAGCAGCCGGATGGACCCCTGAGGAGACTCCAGGCTGAGGCACCACCATGTTAGAGCAGGCATCACAATGTGGATATGTGCTCGGTTCTGGCAGAATGAGCTTACATGCAGTGCATATAGCGTACAGCTTAGCAGACTTGCTCCTAGTGACAGACATGCTGCTGAGGTGGAGCTCTGCAGTAAAGAATAGTATGCATCAACAAGAGAAAAGAATGTGCGAAAAAAGTGGGATCACCACAATGAATAAATATACAAAAATATCTTTATTATAGAAATAGGCACAAATACCAACAACCGATTAAAATCAATTAAAAAAGCAAAACAGCTTATGGGAAACACACATACTGAGAGTGCCAATGGTCTGACACCCAAAGAATACCTCACACCCTCAAAGAGCCCCAACCCCACAAACATATAATAATGCAATGATTTAAGACACAGTGTCCATAAACTGGGACCACCAAATAAGCAGATGGAAAATGCAAAATCAATCAGACAGATCAGAGTCCCAGTAGATGCCGTGGTGGTTTGGCAATGCAGCAATGTCGCCACCAATAAGCATGATTTAAAGCAAAAATAGCCCATACAATACCACCTACGGATGGACACACAACGGGGTGCAGGCAAGGAGTGGAGGGGTGAGGTATGAGCCCCACGCGTATCGCTACAAACAAGGTGTAGCTTCCTCAGGGGAGATGTCCATCCGTAGGTGGTATTGTATGGGCTATTTTTGCTTTAAATCATGCTTATTGGTGGCGACATTGCTGCATTGCCAAACCACCACGGCATCTACTGGGACTCTGATCTGTCTGATTGATTTTGCATTTTCCATCTGCTTATTTGGTGGTCCCAGTTTATGGACACTGTGTCTTAAATCATTGCATTATTATATGTTTGTGGGGTTGGGGCTCTTTGAGGGTGTGAGGTATTCTTTGGGTGTCAGACCATTGGCACTCTCAGTATGTGTGTTTCCCATAAGCTGTTTTGCTTTTTTAATTGATTTTAATCGGTTGTTGGTATTTGTGCCTATTTCTATAATAAAGATATTTTTGTATATTTATTCATTGTGGTGATCCCACTTTTTTCGCACATTCTTTTCTCTTGTTGATGCATACTAGTTTTCTAATGTGCTAAGTGGCTTTGATCCCCTCATATTGTTCATTAATCTGTTTTGGTGCCCTCCCCTCCCACTGTTGTACACTGCAGTAAAGAATACACTCCTGTAGAATGACCCCCTGAGAGTGTATAATAAAGCCCACAACCAGAGGTTGTGGCTTACCAGACCGTGTGTGCCCTCCGGATTCCACAGCTCGGACCCCCAGTGAAGCGTCTGCTTTCCAGGATGCAGCAGCTGCAGCAGCCAGCGCCGATCAGTGTAAGAACGCTGATAAAATGGCGCTGGAGTGAGGAGGGGGGGCGGGGATTAGCCCAAGAGCGGGAAACCGGAGGGCCAAGGAGAGATACAGGGGAGGGAAACATCTCCTCAGAGAGGAGTGTCCTCCCCTCTGCTGAACGACCGGTGGGCGGCGCCACACTGTTCCCCTGCATGAATGACATGCAGGGGAAGCTGAAAACGAAACTAGGCCGCAACTGAAGCCGGGGCCTAGATTTTTACATGCGGCCGACGAGCAGGCACCCTCGGCGCGGTTCTCAGGAAAAACCCAGAGAACCGGCCGGAATTTACAGTAAAGTCAAAAGACACACTCTCCCCTTAATAAATGTACCCAGGACCCCTGAAAAACGTCTCAATACTTAGCTTTTGAGACGCAGGGCCATGTCCCTGGGGGGGGGGGTTAAACGCTCCGTCCTGCAGAATCCTGACAGGGCTGCGGATGGAGACCGGTCTCCTGCAAAGCAGAGAGGACCGTGATGGCTCCCACTTCAAGCCAGAGCCTCAGAGGATGGTGAAGGAGCGCGGCATGTGAAGGCTCCAGCCTTGTAAAGTCAACCTTAACAGCACCGCCGACAGAGTGGGGTGAGAAGGGACATGCCGGGAGTCCAGACTGGACCCGCTTTTCTTCCATATCTTTGAAATCAAAAATCTTAAAAATTAAAAATCAGAGAATGCATGTGTGTGTGTGACGTCCTGAAACACAAAGCATTGAACTGGTTAGATTGTCATCCAGGGGGTATATATAGCCCGGAGGGAGGAGCTACACGTTTGAGTGTAGTACTTTGTGTGTCCTCCGGAGGCAGAAGCTATACACCCATGGTCTGGGTCTCCCATAAGGAACGATGAAGAAATAAATTTACTCTAACCCTCAATTGACTATTCCCCTGCCCCAATATAAATATAGTGCCCATTAATGGAGGATCCTTCCCAAGATTCACCTTGAATAACCAAACAACTTACTATATACAATGACTGCTTAGCAAAGAGCATGAAGACATAAATAACAAAAAACAGATATATTGTTCAATACAAGCTCCCTCCTGAATGAGCTCAACTCTGGCCTAAAGTCCATGATAGGTCTTAGCAACATCTAGGTATGAGGTCATTGTGGTCCACAGAGAAGCCTCAATGGCAGATAATTAGATGTTGTAGTTGTAGAAACAATGGTCCCAAACGGTGATTGTGCAGTAAGTGTGGCCTGAAGGGGTTACAATGACTACCTAAATTAACTACAGGCCCTACCTGAGTCTCAAATATTTTGGCGCCAAACTGATGTGAGGTGCGTGCACGGTTACCCACTGCGATGGCGCAGTGGGCCTTACTTATCTTATCGACCCGGGTCTGATCTGGACAATATGTCTGAAGTACACAGTCAGATGAGAGGCCTCTCCAACAGCTGAGCAGTACTGCTGGTCACTGTGGCTTGTCTCCTTGGCAACGTCCTATCAACTTCACAAAAGCGCAAAAGCGTTCTTTCAGCAATCTTCTCCCATCTGGTAAGCATACGGATACAGTGTCACAGCTCTGATCAAGATAATAGATTTCTAGTCGCAAATATTATCTCTTCCCTCTTCCGCACGTCCTCTGTCTCTGTATTCATTCACTGCCAACTGCCAACCGCTTCCAAGATGGCTGTTGCTCTACTTCCTGTGATGTACTTTTTTTATCAGCCTGTAGCTCCGCCCCCATCTGAGCTACCTATTGCCGTCTTTCATCTGTGCTGAGAAACAGCGTCCTCTTATGGTTGAATAATGACATTTTTGTCCCTTATAAAGTATTATCACATCATTACTGACAGCTGCAGGTTATAAAGTTACAGTTAGGTCCAGAAATATTTGGACAGTGACACAAGTTTTGTTATTTTAGCTGTTTACAAAAACATGTTCAGAAGAAGGGAATTTTGTTTACTTACCGTAAATTCCTTTTCTTCTAGCTCCAATTGGGAGACCCAGACAATTGGGTGTATAGCTACTGCCTCCGGAGGCCACACAAAGCATTACACTTAAAAGTGTAAGGCCCCTCCCCTTCTGCCTATACACCCCCCCGTGGGATCACGGGTTCCTCAGTTTTAGTGCCAAAGCAAGAAGGAGGAAAGCCAATAACTGGTTTAAGAACAAATTCAATCCGAAGGAACATCGGAGAACCGAAACCATTCAACATGAACAACATGTGCACCCGAACAAACAAAAATCCCTAAGCAAACAGGGCGGGTGCTGGGTCTCCCAATTGGAGCTAGAAGAAAAGGAATTTACGGTAAGTAAACAAAATTCCCTTCTTCTTTGTCGCTCCTAATTGGGAGACCCAGACAATTGGGACGTCCAAAAGCAGTCCCTGGGTGGGTATAATAACCCCTCGTGATAGGACCGTAAAAACAGCCCTACCCTACAGGTGGGCCGTCGCCGCCTGAAGGACTTGTCTACCTAGGCTGGCGTCCGCCGAAGCGTAGGTATGCACTTGATAGTGTTTGGTAAAAGTGTGCAGACTCGACCAGGTAGCCGCCTGGCACACCTGCTGAGCCGTAGCCTGGTGTCGTAATGCCCAGGACGCACCCACGGCTCTGGTAGAATGGGCCTTCAGCCCTGAGGGAACCGGAAGCCCAGCAGAACGGTAGGCTTCAAGAATTGGTTCCTTGATCCACCGAGCTAGGGTGGATTTGGAAGCTTGCGACCCTTTGCGCTGACCAGCGACAAGGACAAAGAGTGCATCCGAGCGGCGCAGGGGCGCCGTGCGGGAAATGTAGATCCTGAGCGCTCTCACGCGATCCAACAATTGCAAATCCTTTTCACATTGATGAACTGGATGAGGGCACAAGGAAGGCAAGGAGATATCCTGATTAAGATGAAACGGGGATACCACCTTAGGGAGAAACTCCGGAATAGGGCGCAAAACCACCTTGTCCTGGTGAATCACCAGGAAGGGAGATTTGCATGACAGCGCTGACTAGAAAGGCCACTTTCTGTGAAAGGCGAGAAAGGGAAACATCCCTCATAGGCTCGAAAGGCGGCTTCTGAAGAACAATTAGAACCCTGTTCCGATCCCAGGGCTCTAACGGCCGCTTGTAAGGAGGGACGATATGACAGACCCCTTGCAGGAACGTGCGTACCTGAGGAAGTCGTGCTAGGCGCTTCTGAAAAAATACAGATAGCGCTGAGACTTGCCCCTTGAGGGAGCTGAGCGACAAACCTTTTTCCAACCCGGATTGCAGGAAGGAAAGAAAAGTAGGCAAACTAAATGGCCAGGGAGAGACTCCCTGAGCAGAGCACCAAGACAAGAATATTTTCCACGTCCTGTGGTATATCTTGGCGGAGGTAGGTTTCTGGCCTGTCTCATGGTGGCAATGACCTCTTGAGACAATCCTGAACCCGCTAGGATCCAGGACTCAATGGCCACACAGTCAGGTTCAGGGCCGCAGAATTCTGATGGAAAAACGGCCCTTGAGACAGCAAGTCTGGTCGGTCTGGTAGTGCCCACGGTTGGCCTACCGCGAGGTGCCACAGATCCGGGTACCACGACCTCCTTGGCCAGTCTGGAGCGACGAGGATGGCGCGGCGGCAGTCGGACCTGATCTTGCGCAGCACTCTGGGCAACAGAGCCAGAGGTGGAAACACATAAGGAAGCCGGAACTGCGACCAATCTTGAACTAAGGCGTCTGCCGCCAGAGCTCGGTGATCGTGAGACCGTGCCATGAAAACTGGGACCTTGTTGTTGTGCCGAGACGCCATTAGGTCGACGTCCGGCATCCCCCAGCGGCGACAGATCTCTTGAAACACGTCCGGGTGAAGAGACCATTCCCCTGCGTCCATACCCTGGCGACTGAGGAAGTCTGCTTCCCAGTTGTCCACGCCTGGGATGTGAACTGCGGATATGGTGGAAGCCGTGTCTTCCACCCACGTCAGAATCCGCCGGACTTCCTGGAAGGCTTGCCGACTGCGAGTTCCTCCTTGGTGGTTGATGTATGCCACCGCTGTGGAGTTGTCCGACTGAATACGGATCTGCTTGCCTTCCAGCCACTGCTGGAAGGCTTGTAGGGCAAGATACACTGCTCTGATCTCCAGAACGTTGATCTGAAGAGTGGACTCTTGCTGAGTCCACGTACCTTGAGCCCTGTGGTGGAGAAAGACTGCTCCCCTCCCTGACAGACTCGCATCTGTCGTCACTACCGCCCAGGATGGGGGTAGGAAGGATTTCCCTTTCGACAATGAGGTGGGAAGCAGCCACCATCGAAGAGAATCCTTGGCCGCCTGAGAGAGAGAGACGTTGCTGTCGAGGGACTTCGACCTCCCGTCCCATTGGCGGAGAATGTCCCATTGTAGTGGACGCAGATGAAACTGCGCGAAAGGGACTGCCTCTATTGCTGCCACCATCTTCCCTAGGAAGTGCATGAGGCGTCTCAAGGGGTGTGACTGACCTTGAAGGAGAGATTGCACCCCTGTCTGCAATGAACGCTATTTGACAAGCGGAAGCTTCACTACCGCTGAGAGAGTATGAAACTCCATGCCAAGATATGTTATCGACTGGGTCGGGGTTAGATTCGACTTGGAAAAGTTGATGATCCACCCGAAACCCTGGAGGGTCTCCAGCGCCACGTTCAGGCTGTGTTGGCATGCCTCTTGAGAAGGCGCCTTGACCAGCAGATCGTCTAAGTAAGGGATCACGGAGTGTCCCTGAGAGTGTAGGACTGCAACTACAGCTGCCATGACTTTGGTGAAGACCCGTGGGGCTGTCGCCAGACCAAAAGGCAGGGCTACGAACTGAAGGTGTTCGTCTCCTATAACGAAGCGTAGAAAACGCTGATGCTCTGGAGCAATTGGTACGTGGAGATAAGCATCCTTGATGTCTATCGATGCTAGGAAATCTCCTTGAGACATTGCAGCGATGACGGATCGGAGGGATTCCATCCGGAACCGTCTGGTTCTCACGTGGTTGTTGAGAAGTTTTAGGTCCAGAACGGGACGGAAAGACCCGTCCTTTTTTGGTACCACAAACTAATTGGAGTAAAAACCGTGACCTTGCTCTTGAAGAGGAACAGGGATCACCACTCCTTCCGCCTTTAGAGTGCACACCGCCTGCAGGAGAGCATCGGCTCGGTCGGGAGGCGGAGACGTTCTGAAGAATCGAGTTGGAGGACGAGAACTGAACTCTATCCTGTACCCGTGAGACAGAATGTCTCGCACCCAACGGTCTTGGACCTGTGGCAGCCAAATGTCGCCAAAGCGGGAGAGCCTGCCACCGACCGAGGATGCGGAGGGAGGAGGCCGGAAGTCATGAGGAAGCCGCCTTGGTAGCGGGTCTTCCGGCTGTCTTTTTTGGGCGTGACTGAGCCCGCCAAGAATCTGAACTCCTCTGATCCTTTTGAGTCCTTTTGGACGAGGAGAATTGGGACCTGCCCGAACCTCGAAAGGACCGAAACCCCGACTGTCCCCTCCTCTGTTGGGGTTTGTTTTGTCTGGGGTGAGGTAAGGATGAATCCTTACCCTTGGACTGTTTAATGATTTCATCCAAGCGCTCACCAAACAGCCGGTCACCAGAAAATGGCAAACTGGTTAAACATTTTTTGGAAGCAGAATCTGCTTTCCATTCCCTTAACCACAAGGCTCTGCGTAAAACCACGGAGTTGGCAGATGCCACTGCCGTACGGCTCGTAGAGTCCAGAACCGCATTAATCGCGTAAGACGCAAATGCAGACATTTGAGAGGTTAAGGATGCCACCTGCGGAACAGATGTACGTGTGACAGTGTCAATCTGCGCAAGACCAGCTGAAATAGCTTGGAGTGCCCATACGGCTGCGAATGCAGGAGCAAACGACGCGCCGATAGCCTCATAGATGGATTTCAACCAGAGCTCCATCTGTCTGTCAGTGGCATCTTTAAGTGCAGCCCCATCCTCCACTGCAACTATGGATCTAGCCGCAAGCCTGGAGATAGGGGGATCCACCTTGGGACACTGGGTCCAGCTCTTGACCACGTCAGGAGGAAAGGGATAACGTGTATCCTTAAGCCGTTTGGAGAAACGCTTATCTGGATAAGCGTGGTGTTTCTGGACTGACTCTCTAAAGTCAGAATGGTCCAGAAAAGTACTTAATTTACGCTTGGGAAATCTGAAATGGAATTTCTCCTGCTGTGAAGCTGACTCCTCCACTTGAGGAGCTGGGGGAGAAATATCCAACATTTTATTGATGGACGCGATAAGATTGTTCACTATGGCGTCACCATCAGGAGTATCCAGATTGAGAGCGGTCTCAGGATCAGAATCCTGATCAGCTATTTCCGGCTCATCACACAGAGAGTCCTCCTGCTGGGACCCTGACCAGTGAGATGAAGTAGAGGGCCGCTCATAGCGAGCTCGCTTAGGCTGTCTGGGACTGTCGTCCGTGTCAGAGCCATCACCCTGGGATGCGTGGGACACCCCCGGAGCTGTTCCAACTGAGGGGGGCCAGGGAGCAATGAATCAACAGTGCCCATGGTCTGAGTTACTGGTCTAGACTGCAAAGTTTCTAGAATTTTAGTCATAGTCACAGATAATCTATCCGCAAAAATTGCAAACTCTGTCCCCGACACCTGGACAGTATTCACAGGTGGATCTCTCTGGGACACCTCCAGCAGAGGCCCCGGCCGAGCAGGGGGCACAGGGACTGAACACTGCACACAATGGGGGTCAGTGGAACCTGCCGGTAGAACAGCCTCACAAGCGGTGCAAGCAGCATAAAAAGCCTGTGCCTTGGCACCCCTGTTTTTTGCGGACGACATGCTGTATTCTCCACAGAGCAATCCAGGAGGGTATATAGCCAAGAATCACCAGCGACCGTTTAGTGCAATGTATAGCATGCAAGCATAAAAATACAAATGAACACTTTCACTAGTGGGGTCAGCACCGGAGGGTGCCGCTTACCGCCCGCTAAAAGCGGGTGTGTAGTCGCCGGAATCCCGTGCCTGGGTGTCCCAGAACTTGTCTCCCCTTTCCAGCTCAGCCTGCACACAGGAATGGCTGCCGGCGTTCTGTGAAGAGGGGCGGACCGTGGGCGTGCCTCAGACAAAGTGCGGGAAACTGGCTTCCCACTGTGCTCAATGTGAGGGCTGGAGTATGTAAAGCAGATTCCAGCCCTCGGCGCTGACTTTCTGTATAGCGTCCCGCCCTTCCCCTGACTGGCAGGCCTGGGGGCGGGAACGAAACGGAACTAGGCCGCAAAAGCCGGGGACTCTAGTAAAAAGCGCGGCCGACAAATCTGCACGGCCAGCGCGGAAGTCCCCGGCGCACCACAAGTCCCAGCCGCGTCGCAGTAAAAACTGTCAGCAGGGGCCGGCGCGGCAGTTCCCCACACACTAACTCCCTTAGCAAGCTGTGGAAGTGTGGCACAAGCGCAGCAGCGCTATTGTCCCCGGCGCACTAACACACCCAGCAATGCTGCAGTGTGTGCGCGGTCTGTACGGGGACACAGAGTACCTTGGCGTAGCAGGGCCCTGTCCCTGACGATACTCCGCTCCATATCCAGCAGATTCCCCAGGGGCTGTGGACGGAGCACGGTCTCTGTGCCTGGAGACCGGTAAATCCCACTTCACCCAGAGCCCAAAGGGGGATGGGGAAGGATGCAGCATGTGGGCTCCAGCCTCTGTATCCGCAATGGGTACCTCAACCTTAACAAACACCGCCGACACAAAGTGGGGTGAGAAGGGAGCATGCTGGGGGCCCAAGTAAGGGCCCTCTTTTCTTCCAACCGACATAGTCAGCAGCTGCTGCTGACTAAACAGTGGAGCTATGCGTGGATGTCTGACCTCCTTCGCACAAAGCTTGAAAACTGAGGAACCCGTGATCCCACGGGGGGGTGTATAGGCAGAAGGGGAGGGGCCTTACACTTTTAAGTGTAATGCTTTGTGTGGCCTCCGGAGGCAGTAGCTATACACCCAATTGTCTGGGTCTCCCAATTAGGAGCGACAAAGAAATACAATTATATATATAATATGGGCTGAAAGTGCACACTCCCAGCTGCAATATGAGAGTTTTCACATCCAAATCGGAGAAAGGGTTTAGGAATCATAGCTCTGTAATGCATAGCCTCCTCTTTTTCAAGGGACCAAAAGTAATTGGACAAGGGACTCTAAGGGCTGCAATTAACTCTGAAGGCGTCTCCCTCGTTAACCTGTAATCAATGAAGTAGTTAAAAGGTCTGGGGTTGATTACAGGTGTGTGGTTTTGCATTTGGAAGCTGTTGCTGTGACCAGACAACATGCGGTCTAAGGAACTCTCAATTGAGGTGAAGCAGAACATCCTGAGGGTGAAAAAAAAGAAAAAATCCATCAGAGAGATAGCAGACATGCTTGGAGTAGCAAAATCAACAGTCGGGTACATTCTGAGGAAAAAGGAATTGACTGGTGAGCTTGGGAACTCAAAAAGGCCTGGGCGTCCACGGATGACAACAGTGGTGGATGATCGCCGCATACTTTCTTTGGTGAAGAAGAACCCGTTCACAACATCAACTGAAGTCCAGAACACTCTCAGTGAAGTAGGTGTATCTGTCTCTAAGTCAACAATAAAGAAAAGACTCCATGAAAGTAAATACAAAGGGTTCACATCTAGATGCAAACCATTCATCAATTCCAAAAATAGACAGGCCAGAGTTAAATTTGCTGAAAAACACCTCATGAAGCCAGCTCAGTTCTGGAAAAGTATTCTATGAACAGATGAAACAAAGATCAACCTGTACCAGAATGATGGGAAGAAAAAAGTTTGGAGAAGAAAGGGAACGGCACATGATCCAAGGCACACCACATCCTCTGTAAAACATGGTGGAGGCAACGTGATGGCATGGGCATGCATGGCTTTCAATGGCACTGGGTCACTTGTGTTTATTGATGACATAACAGCAGACAAGAGTAGCCGGATGAATTCTGAAGTGTACCGGGATATACTTTCAGCCCAGATTCAGCCAAATGCCGCAAAGTTGATCGGACGGCGCTTCATAGTACAGATGGACAATGACCCCAAGCATACAGCCAAAGCTACCCAGGAGTTCATGAGTGCAAAAAAGTGGAACCTTCTGCAATGGCCAAGTCAATCACCAGATCTTAACCCAATTGAGCATGCATTTCACTTGCTCAAATCCAGACTTAAGACGGAAAGACCCACAAACAAGCAAGACCTGAAGGCTGCGGCTGTAAAGGCCTGGCAAAGCATTAAGAAGGAGGAAACCCAGCGTTTGGTGATGTCCATGGGTTCCAGACTTAAGGCAGTGATTGCCTCCAAAGGATTCGCAACAAAATATTGAAAATAAAAATATTTTGTTTGGGTTTGGTTTATTTGTCCAATTACTTTTGACCTCCTAAAATGTGGAGTGTTTGTAAAGAAATGTGTACAATTCCTACAATTTCTATCAGATATTTTTGTTCAAACCTTCAAATTAAACGTTACAATCTGCACTTGAATTCTGTTGTAGAGGTTTCATTTCAAATCCAATGTGGTGGCATGCAGAGCCCAACTCGCGAAAATTGTGTCACTGTCCAAATATTTCTGGACCTAACTGTACATACAATAAATACTGTTCACATTTATGAGACACAAATATATACGTCTAAACTATGCTTGTGAGGTGATACAGGGGCTTGCCATGCACATCTTTAACCAGGTACATATTTCTGGCCATGAACAATGGGAGCTGTTTCACCATCTCACACTGGCATTATGGCGGCACTGAGAGGAAGTGACTCATGTTAGCTACAGGTGTCATCACATGACCCTGTGCTACCATGGCAACCACCGGAAGTCACGTGTTCACGCACGTGACTTCCGGTGGGGTCGGCAGTAAGTAAAATCAATGGCCGCACGCATATAAATCTCGCTGCCAGACTTTGGCAGCGAGACGTAAGGGGTTAAATGTTCCGGGTGGAATGCGATTCCACTCGGAACATGCAGGCACACATGTCAGCTGTTGAAAACAGCTGATCTGTGCGCGGATCGACGCGTTCTGCCCACGGCAGGGGGGCGGGGACTATCCTCACACGCTCCATGACGGATAGATCTGTCAAGGGTCATGAAGGGGTTAAAAAAACCCAAACACATGATGAAGGAACAAAGCAGCTTCACCGAGGGTGACGAAAGACACCGGGCACAAGGATCATCACTCACGTGTATGAGGACAGGCTGCTGTCTCACGTCGTCTTCACCCCGTAGTTGTCCTCATTGAAGTTGAACATCTTGTTAGGATTCCAACCTTTACACTGCGAGAGAGGAAGGAACAGGGGTCAGATTTACTGAATCTGATGGCTCTCCTCAAATACTCTGTGCTGCAGAGAACAAGCCATGGGGGCCCCGTGCGTCAGGAGCCACACCTGCTCCCCGCGCCACCCACGGAGGGGCCCCGTTCGTCAAGGGCCACCCCCGCTCTCAAGCTCTGACACTTGGGGGTCCCAATGGGTTATCTCGGCATATGGAGCACTTACTTATGCTGCAGAGAATAACCCATGGGGGCACCTTGCGTCAAGGGCCTTCCCCGCGCCACCCACGGAGGGGCCCCGTTCGTCAAGGGCCACCCCCGCTCCCAAGCTCTGACACTTGGGGGTCCCAATGGCTTATCTCGGCATATGGAGCACTTACTTATGCTGCAGAGAATAACCCATGGGGGCACCTTGCGTCAAGGGCCTTCCCCGCGCCACCCACGGAGGGGCCCCGTTCGTCAAGGGCCACCCCCGCTCCCAAGCTCTGACACTTGGGGGTCCCAATGGCTTATCTCGGCATATGGAGCACTTACTTATGCTGCAGAGAATAAGCCATGGGGGCACCTTGCGTCAAGGGCCTTCCCCGCGCCACCCACGGAGGGGCCCCGTTCGTCAAGGGCCACCCCCGCTCCCAAGCTCTGACACTTGGGGGTCCCAATGCCTTATCTCGGCATATGGAGCACTTACTTATGCTGCAGAGAATAACCCATGGGGGCACCTTGCGTCAAGGGCCTTCCCCGCGCCACCCACGGAGGGGCCCCGTTCGTCAAGGGCCACCCCCGCTCCCAAGCTCTGACACTTGGGGGTCCCAATGGCTTATCTCGGCATATAGAACACTTACTTATGCTGCAGAGAATAACCCATGGGGGCACCTTGCGTCAAGGGCCTTTCTCGCGCCACCCACGGAGGGGCCCCGTTCGTCAAGGGCCACCCCCGCTCCCCGCGCCACCCACGGAGGGGCCCCGTTCGTCAAGGGCCACCCCCGCTCCCAAGCTCTGACACTTGGGGGTCCCAATGGGTTCTCTCGGCATATGGAGCACTTACTTATGCTGCAGAGAATAACCCATGGGGGCACCTTGCGTCAAGGGCCTTCCCCGCGCCACCCACGGAGGGGCCCCGTTCGTCAAGGGCCACCCCCGCTCCCCGCGTCACCCACGGAGGGGCCCCGTTCGTCAAGGGCCACCCCCGCTCCCAAGCTCTGACACTCGGGGGTCCCGATGGGTTGTTTCGGCTTATGGAGCACTTACCATATCAGAGTCCAGGTCATAGTCGACGCTGCTGCTTTCTCCTCCGTCCCAGCGCATCAGCACCTTGTCATTGTGGTCCCCGTTCACCTTGGAGTTCATGGCGATGGGTGAATCCGTGAACTTATCTGCAACGGACAACAAAGGGAAGAAAGTCAATTTCTGGAAACTACTGAACTGAAGCAGAAGACATTCAATATTCTAATAAAAACGTAATGTTTAACCCCTTCAGCCCCCAGGCGTTTTCCATTTTTGCGGTTTTGTTTTTTGCTCCCCTTCTTCTGAGAGCCGTAACATTTTTATTTTTCTGTCAATCTTGCCCTACGAGGGCTTGTTTTTTGCGGGACGAGTTGTACTGTTAAATGAAACCATAAGTTTTACCATATAGTGTACTGGAAAAATAGCAAAAAAATTCCAAGTGTGGAAAAACCGCAAAAAAAGTGTGATCGCACAATAGTTTTTGGGAGGTTTTATTCACCGTGTTCACTATATGGTAAAACTGATGTGTTATTGTGATGCCTGAGGTCGGTGCGAGTTTGTAGACACCAAACATGTATAGGTTTACTTGTATCTAAGGGCTTAAAAAAAAAATCACAAGTGTGTCCAATAAAAGTGGCGCACGTTTTGCACCATTTTCCGAAACCTGTAGCGTTCTCATTTTTCTGGATCTACGGCTCAGTGACAGCTTATTTTTTGCGTCTCGAGCTGACGTTTCTAATGGTACAATCTTTGCGCAGATGCTACGTTTTGATCGCCTGTTATTGCATTCTGCGCAAAAATAGCGGCAAACAAAAAACGTAATGTTGGCGTTTGGATTTTTTTTACCGCTACGCCGTTTACTGATCAGATTAATTGATTTTATATTTTGATAGATCGGGCATTTCTGAACGCGGCAATACCAAATATGTGTATATTTTTTATTTTTTTAACCCTTTTAACCCTAATGGAGCGAAAGGGGGGTGATTTGAACTTTTAGGTTTTTTGGTTTTTTATTTCTTTTTGAAAACTTTTTTTTTATTATTTTACTAGTCCCCCTAGGGGGCTATAGCGATCAGCAATCCGATCGCTCTGCCCTATCTGTAGATCTCAGCTACAGAGCTGAGAACTGCAGATACGCTGCTTTACTCTCCGTGCTGGTGTAAACCGTGCACCGGCGGGGTGGGCTCTTTAGGATACAGCGAAGTCACAAATGGGAAATAAACGGCCCCAAAACTAGATTAACTAAAAAAAGTGCTTTACTACAATTTGGATATGAACACAATCTAACAGGGGAAGACACTCAGGGAAAAATTCACAAACACTCAGCGAATAAGCTGAGACCCTCGTGCTATACAGCGTGGCGCCTTTTAACATGAGTCAACTACAATATATACACTATATGTTACCTACAGGCATGACCGGATATTCCAACTGCACACTACCTATTAGTACCCTTAAACATGAAACAAAAAAATGGATGGGTGTGAAACACAAGCCGCCCACGGTATAGCACAACAGTTTACAAACTTAAAATAAATTTACTCTAACCCCCAATTGACAATTCCCCTGCCCCAATATAAATATAGTGCCCATTAATGGAGGATCCTTCCCAAGATTCACCTTGAATAACCAAACAACTTACTATATACAATGACTGCTTAGCAAAGAGCATAAAGACATAAATAACAAAAAACAGATATATTGTTCAATACAAGTTCCCTCCTGAATGAGCTCAACTCTGGCCTAAAGTCCATGATAGGTCTTAGCAACATCTAGGTATGAGGTCATTGTGGTCCACAGAGAAGCCTCAATGGCAGATAATTAGATGTTGTAGTTGTAGAAACAATGGTCCCAAACGGTGATTGTGCAGTAAGTGTGGCCTGAAGGGGTTACAATGACTACCTAAATTAACTACAGGCCCTACCTGAGTCTCAAATATTTTGGCGCCAAACTGATGTGAGGTGCGTGCACGGTTACCCACTGCGATGGCGCAGTGGGCCTTACTTATCTTATCGACCCGGGTCTGCTCTGGACAATATGTCTGAAGTACACAGTCAGATGAGAGGCCTCTCCAACAGCTGAACAGTACTGCTGGTCACTGTGGCTTGTCTCCTTGGCAACGTCCTATCAACTTCATAAAAGCGCAAAGAAGGGAATTTTGTTTACTTACCGTAAATTCCTTTTCTTCTAGCTCCAATTGGGAGACCCAGACAATTGGGTGTATAGCTTATGCCTCCGGAGGCCACACAAAGTATTACACTAAAAGTGTAAAGCCCCTCCCCTTCAGCCTATACACCCCCCGTGCTGCCACGGGCTCATCAGTTTTGGTGCAAAAGCCCGAAGGAGGAAAAAATTATAAACTGGTTTAAAGTAAATTCAATCCGAAGGAATATCGGAGAACTGAAACCATTTAACATGAACAACATGTGTATACAAAAACAGGGGCGGGTGCTGGGTCTCCCAATTGGAGCTAGAAGAAAAGGAATTTACGGTAAGTAAACAAAATTCCCTTCTTCTTTGTCGCTCCTTATTGGGAGACCCAGACAATTGGGACGTCCAAAAGCAGTCCCTGGGTGGGTAAATAATACCTCATAATAGAGCCGTAACGGCTCCGTCCTACAGGTGGGCAACTTCCGCCTGAAGGACTCGCCTACCTAGGCTGGCATCTGCCGAAGCATAGGTATGCACCTGATAGTGTTTCGTGAAAGTGTGCAGGCTCGACCAGGTAGCTGCCTGACACACCTGCTGAGCCGTAGCCTGGTGTCGCAAGGCCCAGGACGCTCCCACGGCCCTGGTAGAATGGGTCTTCAGTCCTGAGGGAACCGGAAGCCCCGAGGAACGGTAAGCTTCGAGAATTGGTTCCTTGATCCACCGAGCCAGGGTTGACTTGGAAGCTTGAGTCCCTTTACGCTGGCCAGCGACAAGGACAAAGAGTGCATCCGAGCGGCGCAGGGGCGCCGTACGAGAAATGTAGAGTCTGAGTGCTCTCACCAGATCTAACAAGTGCAAATCCTTTTCACATTGAGATAATCCTGAAGACGCTAGGATCCAGGACTCAATGGCCACACAGTCAGGTTGAGGGCCGCAGAATTCAGATGGAAAAACGGCCCTTGAGACAGCAAATCTGGTCGGTCTGGCAGTGCCCACGGATGGCCGACCGTGAGATGCCACAGATCCGGGTACCACGACCTCCTCGGCCAGTCTGGAGCGACGAGGATGACGCGGCGGCAGTCGGCCCTGATCTTGCGTAACACTCTGGGCAACAGTGCCAGAGGAGGAAACACATAAGGAAGCCGAAACTGCGACCAATCCTGAACTAAGGCGTCTGCCGCCAGAGCTCTGTGATCTTGAGATCGAGCCATGAATGTTGGGACCTTGTTGTTGTGCCGTGACGCCATTAGGTCGACGTCCGGCATCCCCCAGCGGCAACAGATCTCCTGAAACACGTCCGGGTGAAGGGACCATTCCCCTGCGTCCATGCCCTGGCGACTGAGAAAGTCTGCTTCCCAGTTTTCTACGCCCGGGATGTGAACTGCGGATATGGTGGATGCTGTGGCTTCCACCCACAGCAGAATCCGCCGGACTTCCTGGAAGGCTTGCCGACTGCGTGTCCCACCTTGGTGGTTGATGTAAGCCACCGCTGTGGAGTTGTCCGACTGAATTCGGATCTGCTTGCCTTCCAGCCACTGCTGGAACGCTTTTAGGGCAAGATACACTGCCCTGATCTCCAGAACATTGATCTGAAGTGAGGACTCTTGCTGAGTCCACGTACCCTGAGCCCTGTGGTGGAGAAAAACTGCTCCCCACCCTGCCAGACTCGCGTCCGTCGTGACTACCGCCCAGGATGGGGGTAGGAAGGATTTCCCCTTCGATAATGAGGTGGGAAGAAGCCACCACCGAAGGGAAGCTTTGGTTGCGTGAGAGAGGGAGACGTTCCTGTCTAGGGACGTCGGCCTCCTGTCCCACTTGCGTAGGATGTCCCATTGAAGTGGACGCAGGTGAAACTGCGCGAAAGGGACTGCTTCCATTGCTGCCACCATCTTCCCCAGGAAGTGCATGAGGCGCCTCAAGGGGTGTGACCGACCTTGAAGGAGAGATTGCACCCCTGTCTGTAGTGAACGCTGTTTGTCCAGCGGAAGCTTCACTATCACTGGAAGAGTATGAAACTCCATGCCAAGATATGTCAGCGATTGGACCGGTGTCAGATTTGACTTTGGAAAATTGATGATCCACCCGAAACTCTGGAGAATCTCCAGAGTAACGTTGAGGCTGTGTTGGCATGCCTCTTGAGAGGGTGCCTTGACCAGCAGATCGTCTAAGTAAGGTATCACTGAGTGTCCTTGAGAGTGGAGGACCGCAACTACTGTAGCCATGACCTTGGTGAAAACCCTTGGGGCTGTCGCCAGGCCGAACGGCAGTGCCGCGAACTGAAGGTGTTCGTCTCCTATGGCGAAGCGCAAGAAGCGCTGATGCTCTGGAGCAATTGGTACGTGGAGATAAGCATCCTTGATATCGATCGATGCTAGGAAATCTCCTTGGGACATTGAGGCGATGACGGAGCGGAGGGATTCCATCCGGAACCGCCTGGTCCTTACGTGTTTGTTGAGCAGTTTTAGGTCCAAAACAGGACGGAAGGACCCGTCCTTCTTTGGAACCACAAACAGGTTGGAGTAGAAACCGTGACCCTGTTGCTGAAGAGGAACCGGGACCACCACTCCTTCTGCCTTCAGAATGCCCACCGCCTGCAGAAGAGCCGCGGCTCGCTCGGGAGGCGGAGATGTTCTGAAGAATCGAGTCGGAGGACGAGAGCTGAACTCTATCCTGTAACCGTGAGACAAAATGTCTCTCACCGAACGGTCTTTTACTTGTGGGAGCCAGGTGTCGCAAAAGCGGGAGAGCCTGCCACCGACCGAGGATGCGGTGTGAGGAGGCTGTAAGTCATGAGGAAGCCGCCTTAGTAGCGGCACCTCCGGCGGTCTTTTTAGGGCGTGATTTAGACCGCCATGCGTCGGAGTTCCTCTGATCCTTCTGCGGCCTTTTGGACGAGGAGAATTGGGACCTGCCCGCACTCCGAAAGGACCGAAACCTCGACTGT
This sequence comes from Anomaloglossus baeobatrachus, assembly GCF_048569485.1. Taxonomy (NCBI): domain Eukaryota; kingdom Metazoa; phylum Chordata; class Amphibia; order Anura; family Aromobatidae; genus Anomaloglossus; species Anomaloglossus baeobatrachus. The sequence continues at coordinate 730,683,626 of NC_134353.1, forward strand.
CCCCTCCACTGTTGGGGTGTTTTTGGTTTGGCCTGGGGTAAGGATGTTTCCTTTCCCTTGGATTGTTTGATGATTTCATCCAATCTCTCACCAAACAAACGGTCGCCAGAAAATGGCAATCCAGTTAAGCACTTTTTGGAAGCCGAATCTGCCTTCCATTCCCGCAGCCACAAGGCCCTGCGTATTGCCACCGAATTGTCGGCTGCAACCGCCGTACGGCTCGCAGAGTCCAGGACAGCATTAATAGCGTAGGACGCAAATGCCGACGTTTGAGAGGTTATGGACGCCACCTGCGGCGCAGACGTACGTGTGAGTGCGTCAATTTGCGCCTGACCAGCTGAGATAGCTTGGAGTGCCCATACGGCTGCGAATGCTGGAGCAAAAGACGCGCCGATAGCTTCATAGATGGATTTCAACCAGAGCTCCATCTGTCTGTCAGTGGTATCCTTGAGTGAAGCTCCATCTTCCACTGCAACTATGGATCTAGCCGCAAGTCTGGAGATTGGAGGATCCACCTTGGGACACTGAGTCCAGCCCTTGACCACGTCAGGGGGGAAAGGGTAACGTGTATCCTTAAGGCGCTTGGAAAGAAGGGAATTTTGTTTACTTACCGTAAATTCCTTTTCTTCTAGCTCCAATTGGGAGACCCAGACAATTGGGTGTATAGCTACTGCCTCCGGAGGCCACACAAAGTATTACACTTAAAAGTGTAAAGCCCCTCCCCTTCTGCCTATACACCCCCCGTGGGATCACGGGCTCCTCAGTTTTAGTGCAAAAGGAAGAAGGAGGAAAGCCAATAACTGGTTTAAAAACAAATTCAATCCGAAGAAACATCGGAGAACTGAAACCATTCAACATGAACAACATGTGTACCCGAAAAAACAAAAATCCCTAAGAAAACAGGGCGGGTGCTGGGTCTCCCAATTGGAGCTAGAAGAAAAGGAATTTACGGTAAGTAAACAAAATTCCCTTCTTCTTTGTCGCTCCTAATTGGGAGACCCAGACAATTGGGACGTCCAAAAGCAGTCCCTGGGTGGGTAAAATAACACCTCGTGATAGGACCGTAAAACAGCCCTTTCCTACAGGTGGGCAACCGCCGCCTGAAGGACTTGTCTACCTAGGCTGGCGTCCGCCGAAGCGTAGGTATGCACCTGATAATGCTTGGTAAAAGTGTGCAGACTTGACCAGGTAGCCGCCTGGCACACCTGCTGAGCCGTAGCCTGGTGCCGTAATGCCCAGGACGCACCCACGGCTCTGGTAGAATGGGCCTTCAGCCCTGAGGGAACCGGAAGCCCAGCAGAACGGTAGGCTTCAAGAATTGGTTCCTTGATCCACCGAGCCAGGGTGGATTTGGAAGCTTGCAACCCTTTACGCTGACCAGCGACAAGGACAAAGAGTGCATCCGAGCGGCGCAGGGGCGCCGTGCGGGAAATGTAGATTCTGAGTGCTCTCACCAGATCCAACAAATGCAAATCCTTTTCACATTGATGAACTGGATGAGGACACAAAGAAGGTAAGGAGATATCCTGATTGAGATGAAAGGGGGATACCACCTTAGGGAGAAACTCCGGAATCGGGCGCAGAACCACCTTGTCCTGGTGAAACACCAGGAAGGGAGATTTGCATGACAGCGCTGCTAGCTCGGACACTCTCCGAAGAGATGTGACCGCTACTAGAAAAACCACTTTCTGTGAAAGGCGAGAAAGGGAAACATCTCTCATAGGCTCGAAAGGCGGCTTCTGGAGAGCAATTAGAACCCTGTTCAGATCCCAGGGCTCCAACTGCCGCTTGTAAGGGGGAACGATATGACAAACCCCTTGCAGGAACGTGCGTACCTGCGGAAGTCGTGCTAGGCGCTTCTGAAAAAATACAGATAACGCTGAGACTTGTCCTTTAAGGAAGCCGAGCGACAAACCTTTTTCCAAACCGGATTGTAGGAAGGAAAGAAAAGTAGGCAATGCAAATGGCCAGGGAGAAACTCCCTGAGCAGAGCACCAAGATAAGAATATCTTCCACGTCCTGTGGTAGATCTTGGCGGAGGTTGGTTTTCTAGCCTGTCTCATGGTGGCAATGACCTCTTGAGATAATCCTGAAGACGCTAGGATCCAGGACTCAATGGCCACACAGTCAGGTTCAGGGACGCAGAATTCCGATGGAAAAACGGCCCTTGAGACAGCAAGTCTGGTCGGTCTGGTAGTGCCCACGGTTGGCCTACCGTGAGGTGCCACAGATCCGGGTACCACGACCTCCTCGGCCAGTCTGGAGCGACGAGGATGGCGCGGCGGCAGTCGGACCTGATCTTGCGCAGCACTCTGGGCAACAGTGCCAGAGGTGGGAACACATAAGGTAGCCGGAACTGCGACCAATCCTGAACTAAGGCGTCCGCCGCCAGAGCTCGGTGATCGTGAGACCGTGCCATGAAAGCCGGGACTTTGTTGTTGTGCCGGGACGCCATTAGGTCGACGTCCGGCATCCCCCAGCGGCGACAGATCTCCTGAAACACGTCCGGGTGAAGAGACCATTCCCCTGCGTCCATACCCTGGCGACTGAGGAAGTCTGCTTCCCAGTTGTCCACGCCTGGGATGTGAACTGCGGATATGGTGGATGCCGTGTCTTCCACCCACGTCAGAATCCGCCGGACTTCCTGGAAGGCTTGCCGACTGCGTGTTCCTCCTTGGTGGTTGATGTATGCCACCGCTGTGGAGTTGTCCGACTGAATTCGGATCTGCTTGCCTTCCAGCCACTGCTGGAAGGCTTGTAGGGCAAGATACACTGCTCTGATTTCCAGAACATTGATCTGAAGGGTGGACTCTTGCTGAGTCCACGTACCTTGAGCCCTGTGGTGGAGAAAAACTGCTCCCCACCCTGATAGACTCGCGTCTGTCGTGACCACCGCCCAGGATGGGGGTAGAAAGGACTTTCCTTTTGACAATGAGGTGGGAAGAAGCCACCACCGAAGAGATTCCTTGGCCGCCTGAGAAGAGGGGAATTTTGTTACTTACCGTAAATTCCTTTTCTTCTAGCTCTTATTGGGAGACCCAGACGATTGGGGTATAGCTACTGCCCTCTGGAGGCCACACAAAGCACTACATTAAAAGTGCAAGGCCCCTCCCCCTCTGGCTATACCCCCCCGTGGTATCACGGGTTCTCCAGTTTTAGTGCCAAAGCAAGAAGGAGGAAGCCAATAACTGGTTTAAACAAATTAACTCCGAATAACATCGGAGAACTGAAAAACCGTTCAACATGAACAACATGTGTACCCGCAAACAACAAAAAAACATCCCGAAGGACAACAGGGCGGGTGCTGGGTCTCCCAATAAGAGCTAGAAGAAAAGGAATTTACGGTAAGTAACAAAATTCCCTTCTTCTTCAGCGCTCTATTGGGAGACCCAGACGATTGGGACGTCCAAAAGCTGTCCCTGGGTGGGTAAATAAATACCTCATGTTAGAGCTGCAAAACAGCCCTCCCCTACGGGGGTGTCACTGCCGCCTGCAGGACTCTTCTACCTAAGCTGGCATCCGCCGAAGCATAGGTATGCACCTGATAATGCTTGGTGAAAGTGTGCAGACTGGACCAGGTAGCTGCCTGGCACACCTGTTGAGCCGAAGCCTGGTGACGTAATGCCCAGGACGCACCCACGGCTCTGGTGGAGTGGGCTTTTAGCCCCGAAGGAACCGGAAGCCCCGCAGAACGGTAGGCCTCTAGAATTGGTTCTTTGATCCATCGAGCCAGGGTGGCTTTAGAAGCCTGCAACCCCTTGCGCGGACCAGCGACAAGGACGAAAAGTGCATCGGCACGGCGTATGGGCGCCGTGCGGGAAATGTAGATTCTGAGTGCTCTCACCAGATCTAGCAAACGTAAGGCCTTTTCATACCGGTGAACCGGATGAGGGCAAAAAGAAGGCAAGGAAATATCCTGATTAAGATGAAAAGAGGATACGACCTTAGGGAGAAACTCCGGAATGGGGCGCAGCACAACCTTGTCCTGGTGGAACACCAGGAAGGGAGCCTTAGATGACAGAGCTGCCAGCTCAGACACTCGCCGAAGCGATGTGATTGCAACAAGAAACGCCACTTTCTGCGACAGCCGAGAAAAGGAAACTTCCTTCAGAGGCTCGAAGGGCGGCTTCTGGAGAGCAACTAGTACCCTGTTCAGATCCCATGGATCTAACGGTCGCTTGTACGGGGGCACAATATGACAGACCCCCTGCAGGAACGTGCGCACCTTAGGAAGACGTGCTAGACGCTTCTGAAAAAACACGGATAGTGCCGAAACTTGCCCTTTAAGGGAACTGAGCGACAAGCCCTTTTCTAACCCCGATTGCAGGAAGGAAAGAAACTTGGGCAATGCAAATGGCCAGGGAGACACTCCCTGAGCAGAGCACCAGGACAAGAAAATCTTCCACGTTCTGTGGTAGATCTTAGCCGAATTCGACTTTCTAGCTTGTCTCATTGTGGCAATGACTCCCTGAGATAATCCAGCAGATGCTAGGATCCAGGACTCAATGGCCACACAGTCAGGTTCAGGGCCGCAGAATTCTGATGGAAAAACGGCCCTTGGGACAGTAAGTCTGGTCGGTCTGGCAGTGACCACGGTCGACCGATCGTGAGATGCCACAGATCCGGATACCACGACCTCCTCGGCCAGTCTGGAGCGACGAGTATGACGTGGCTGCACTCGGATCTGATCTTGCGTAGCACTCTGGGCAAGAGCGCCAGAGGCGGAAACACGTATGGGAGCTGAAACTGCGACCAATCTTGAACCAAGGCGTCTGCCGCCAGAGCTCTTTGATCGCGCGACCTCGCCATGAATGCCGGGACCTTGTTGTTGTGCCGGGATGCCATTAGGTCGACGTCCGGCACTCCCCAGCGGCGACAGATTTCCTGAAACACGTCCGGGTGAAGGGACCATTCCCCTGCGTCCATGCCCTGGCGACTGAGGAAGTCTGCTTCCCAGTTTTCTACGCCTGGGATGTGAACCGCGGATATGGTGGATGCTCTGTCCTCCACCCACATTAGAATGCGCCGGACTTCTTGGAAGGCTTGCCGACTGCGCGTCCCTCCTTGGTGGTTGATGTATGCCACCGCTGTGGAGTTGTCCGATTGGATTCGGATCTGCTTTCCTTCCAGCCACTGTTGGAAGGCCAGTAGAGCAAGATACACTGCTCTGATCTCCAGAACATTGATCTGAAGGGTGGACTCCTGCGGAGTCCACGTCCCCTGAGCCCTGTGGTGGAGAAATACTGCTCCCCACCCTGACAGACTCGCATCTGTCGTGACTACTGCCCAGGATGGGGGCAGGAAGGATCTTCCCTGAGACAATGATGTGGGAAGGAGCCACCATTGTAGAGAGTCTTTGGCCGTCTGGGAAAGCGAGACTTTCCTGTCCAGGGACGTTGACTTCCCGTCCCATTGGCGGAGAATGTCCCATTGAAGTGGGCGCAGATGAAACTGCGCAAAGGGAACTGCTTCCATGGCTGCCACCATCTTCCCTAGGAAATGCATGAGGCGCCGCAAGGGATGCAACTGGCCCTGCAGGAGAGATTGCACCCCTGTCTGTAGTGACCGCTGCTTGTCCAGCGGAAGCTTCACTATCGCTGCTAGAGTATGAAACTCCATGCCAAGATACGTTAGTGACTGAGTCGGTGATAGGATCGACTTTGGAAAGTTGATGATCCATCCGAAAGACTGTAGAGTCTCCAGCGTAGCATTCAGACTGAGTTGGCATGCCTCCTGAGAGGGAGCTTTGACCAATAAGTCGTCTAGGTAAGGAATCACCGAGTGACCCTGAGAGTGCAAGACTGCTACCACCGCCGCCATGACCTTGGTGAAGACCCGTGGGGCTGTCGCCAGACCAAATGGAAGAGCTACGAACTGAAAATGGTCGTCTCCTATCACAAAACGTAGAAAACGTTGATGTTCTGTAGCAATTGGCACGTGGAGATAAGCATCCTTGATGTCTATTGAGGCAAGGAAGTCTCCTCTGGACATTGAGGCAATGACAGAGCGGAGGGTTTCCATCCGGAACCTCCTGGTGTGCACATGTTTGTTGAGCCGTTTTAGGTCCAGAACAGGACGGAACGAGCCGTCCTTTTTTGGAACCACAAAGAGATTGGAGTAAAACCCTTGCCCTTGTTCCTGAGGAGGGACTGGGATAACCACTCCTTCCGCTTTTAGGGAATCCACCGCCTGCAGCAGAGCATCTGCTCGGTCTGGCCGTGGGGAGGTTCTGAAGAACCGAGCTGGAGGACGAGAATTGAACTCGATTCTGTACCCGCGAGACAAAATGTCCGTCACCCACCGGTCTTTGACCTGTGACATCCAAATGCCGGAAAAGCGGGAGAGCCTGCCCCCGACCGGCGATGCGGAGGGGGGGGGCTGGAAGTCATGAGGTAGCCGCTTTGGAAGCGGTACCTCCATTTGCTTTCTTGGGGCGTGTGTGAGTCCGCCACGAATCTGAGTTTCTTTGCGTCCTCTGAGTCCCTTTGGACGAGGTAAATGGTGTCTTGCCCGAACCTCGAAAGGACTGAAACCTCTGCTGCCACTTTTTCTGCTGAGGTTTGGGTGTTCTGGGTTGTGGTAAAGAGGAGTCTTTACCCTTGGACTGTTTAATGATGTCAGCCAATGGCTCGCCAAACAGTCTCTCTCTAGACAAAGGCAAACTGGTTAAACATTTTTTGGAACCAGCATCTGCTTTCCAGTCCTTTAACCACAAGGCTCTGCGCAAAACAACCGAATTGGCGGACGCCATTGAGGTGCGACTGGTAGATTCTAGGACCGCATTGATAGCGTAAGACGCAAACGCCGACATCTGCGTGGTAAGGTGCGCCACTTGCGGCACTGCTGGATGCATGATAGCATCCACTTTTGCTAAGCCAGCTGAAATAGCCTGGAGTGCCCATACGGCTGCGAATGCCGGAGCAAACGACGCGCCTATAGCTTCATAGACAGATTTTAACCAAAGGTCCATCTGTCTGTCATTGGCATCTTTAAGTGAAGCGCCATCCTCCACTGCAACTATGGATCTAGCTGCAAGTTTGGAAATCGGGGGGTCTACCTTTGGACACTGTGTCCAGCGCTTGACCACCTCAGGGGGGAAAGGGAAACGCGTATCTTTAGATCGTTTAGAGAAACGCCTTTCTGGGTGAGCGTCGTGCTTCTGGATTGATTCTCTGAAGTCAGAGTGATCTAACAAAGCACTCAATTTACGCTTGGGATAAAGGAAACGAAACTTTTCCTGCTCCGCAGCCGCCTCTTCTGCTGAAGGGGCTGGGGGAGAAATATCCAACAGCCTATTGATGGCTGAGATAAGGTCGTCTACCATGGCATCCCCATCCGGGGTATCCAGGTTGAGAGGGGTTCCAGGAGTGGATTCCTGATCACTCTCATCAGACACATCACAGGGAGACTGATTGCGCTGAGACCCTGAGCAGTGTGAAGACGTCGAGGGTCTTTCCCAGCGAGCTCGCTTAGGGTGGCTGGGGCCATCATCTGAGTCATAATCCTCGGCCTGTGAAGCCGGGGACCCCCCTGTGGGCTGGATACATTCCAAGTAAGGGGGACCTGAGGACAGAGGCCTCGCCGTGCCCAGAGCCTGAGCCCCATGCATAGATTGCAAGGTCTCAAGGATTTTTGCCATAGATACAGACATATTATCTGCAAAAACTGCAAAGTCCGTCCCTGTCACCGGGGCAGAACTTACAAGCGTCTCAGCCTGGGTCGCCACCTCTCCTGACTCCAGCTGGCGAAGCAGCACCGGGTCGGAGCATTGCACACAATGGGGGTCATCAGAGCCTGCTGGTAGATTAGCCCCACATGCAGCACACGCAGTATACACAGCCCTTTTTGCCTTGGCCGCCTTGCGTTTTGAGGATGACATGTTGCTGCTTCCACAGAGCGATCTGGGATATGCAGCCAGAAGCGCACCTCACAGTGCAAGAAATACAATATCTATATAACTGTATCCAGTACACTGATACACAGTGAGGCACTAGAGGGACCAGCACAGAAAAATCGCTTACCGCCCGCTTAAAAAGCGGGTGTGTGGTCGCCAGATAGCCCCTAGTCCAGGTCTCCCAGAGCCTTGCGTCCTTCCTCCAGCCAGGCATGCATGTAATGGCTGCCGGCGTCTCGAGAGAGGAAGGGGGGCGGGCCCTGGGCGTTCCTGGCCAAGAGCGGGAAGCCTGCTTCCCACTGTGCATAGTGTGAGGGCTGGAGCATGTAAATCAGGCTCCAGCCCTCGTCGCTGCTTGCGAACAGCGTCTCTCCCCTACCCTGAATGACAGGGTGGGGGCGGGAACGAAACGGAGCTGCCGGCGTCCTAGGCCCAAAAAGCCGGGGACTAAAGTTATAACCGCCGCCGCCGTAAAAGCGCGGACGGCGGATCCCCGGCGCACCACAAGTCACAGCAGCGCCGCCCGGTCCAGAGGGGGTCGGCGCTGCGTTCCCAAACACAAACAATCCCCCAGTAATCTGTAGGGACACCAACTCCACGTTGCGGTCCCCGGCGCACTATAACACCCAGCCAGCCCGGAGTGTGTCTGTGCCTGCCGGGGACACAGAGTACCTGTAAGATGCAGGGCCCTGTCCCTGATCGTACTCCTGCTCCGAATCCATCAGGTTCTAATGGGTCTGTGGATGGAGCCCGGCATCAGAGCTGAGAGGCCGGCAGGATCCCACTTCCACAGAGCCCTACAAGGGGATGTGGAAGGAAAACAGCATGTCAGGCTCCAGCCCTGTACCAGCAATAGGTACCTCAACCTTACAACACCATCCAGGGGTGAGAAGGGAGCATGCTGGGGACACTATATGTGTCCTCTTTTCTTCCATCCGAAACAGTCAGCAGCTACTGCTGACTAAAATCTGTGGAGCTATGCATGGAATGTCTGACCTCCTTCGCACACAAAGCTAAAACTGGAGAACCCGTGATACCACGGGGGGGTATAGCCAGAGGGGGAGGGGCCTTGCACTTTTAATGTAGTGCTTTGTGTGGCCTCCAGAGGGCAGTAGCTATACCCCAATCGTCTGGGTCTCCCAATAGAGCGCTGAAGAAAGGGAGACGTTCCTGTCGAGGGACGTCGACTTCCCGTCCCATTGGCGGAGAATGTCCCATTGTAGTGGACGCAGATGAAACTGCGCGAAAGGGACTGCCTCCATTGCTGCTACCATCTTCCCTAGGAAGTGCATGAGGCGTCTCAAGGGGTGTGACTGGCCTTGAAGGAGAGATTGCACCCCTGTCTGTAGTGAACGCTGTTTGTCCAGCGGAAGCTTCACTATCGCTGAGAGAGTATGAAACTCCATGCCAAGATATGTTAGTGATTGGGTCGGGGTCAGATTTGACTTTGAAAAGTTGATGATCCACCCGAAACTCTGGAGAGTCTCCAGCGCAACATTCAGGCTGTGTTGGCATGCCTCTTGAGAGGGCGCCTTGACAAGCAGATCGTCTAAGTAAGGGATCACAGAGTGTCCCTGAGAGTGTAGGACTGCTACTACTGCTGCCATGACCTTGGTGAAGACCCGTGGGGCTGTCGCCAGACCGAAAGGCAGAGCTACGAACTGAAGGTGTTCGTCTCCTATAACGAAGCGTAGAAAACGCTGATGCTCTGGAGCAATCGGCACGTGGAGATAAGCATCCTTGATGTCTATCGATGCTAGGAAATCTCCTTGAGACATTGCGGCGATGACGGAGCGGAGGGATTCCATCCGGAACCGTCTGGTTTTCACGTGCTTGTTGAGAAGTTTTAGGTCCAGAACGGGACGGAAAGACCCGTCCTTTTTTGGTACCACAAACAAATTGGAGTAAAAACCGTGACCTTGCTGCTGAAGAGGAACAGGGATCACCACTCCTTCTGCCTTTAGAGTGCACACCGCCTGCAGAAGAGCATCGGCTCGGTCGGGAGGCGGAGACGTTCTGAAGAATCGAGTTGGAGGACGAGAACTGAACTCTATCCTGTACCCGTGGGACAGAATGTCTCTCACCCAACGGTCTTGGACCTGTGGCAGCCAAATGTCGCCAAAGCGGGAGAGCCTGCCACCGACTGAGGATGCGGAGAGAGGAGGCCGAAAGTCATGAGGAAGCCGCCTTGGTAGCGGGTCTTCCGGCTGTCTTTTTTGGGCGTGACTGAGCCCGCCAAGAATCTGAGCTCCTCTGATCCTTTTGAGTCCTTTTGGACGAGGAGAATTGGGACCTGCCCGAGCCCCGAAAGGACCGAAACCCCGACTGTCCCCTTCTCTGTTGGGGTTTGTTTTGTCTGGGCTGAGGTAAGGATGAATCCTTACCCTTGGACTGTTTAATGATTTCATCCAAACGCTCACCAAACAGTCGGTCACCAGAAAATGGCAAACTGGTTAAGCACTTTTTGGAAGCAGAATCTGCCTTCCATTCCCTTAACCACAAGGCTCTGCGTAAAACCACGGAGTTGGCGGACGCCACTGACGTACGGCTCGTAGAGTCCAGAACAGCATTAATCGCGTAAGACGCAAATGCAGACATTTGAGAGGTTAAGGATGCCACCTGTGGAACAGATGTACGTGTGACCGTGTCAATCTGTGTAAGACCAGCTGAAATAGCTTGGAGTGCCCATACGGCTGCGAATGCTGGAGCAAACGACGCGCCGATAGCTTCATAGATGGATTTCAACCAGAGCTCCATCTGTCTGTCAGTGGCATCTTTAAGTGCAGCCCCATCCTCCACTGCAACTATGGATCTAGCCGCAAGCCTGGAGATTGGAGGATCCACCTTGGGACACTGGGTCCAGCCTTTGACCACGTCAGGGGGAAAGGGATAACGTGTATCCTTAAGCCGTTTGGAGAAACGCTTATCTGGATAAGCGTGGTGTTTCTGGACTGACTCTCTAAAGTCAGAGTGGTCCAGAAAAGTACTTAATTTACGCTTGGGATACCAGAAATGGAATTTCTCCTGCTGTGAAGCTGACTCCTCCACCGGAGGAGCTGGGGGAGAAATATCCAACATTCTATTGATGGACGCTATAAGATCATTCACTATGGCGTCACCATCAGGTGTATCCAAATTGAGAGCGGTCTCAGGATCAGAATCCTGATCAGCTACCTCTGCCTCATCATACAGAGAGTCCTCCTGCTGGGACCCTGACCAGTGTGATGAAGTCGAGGGCCGCTCATAGCGAGCTCGCTTAGGCTGTCTGGGACTGTCGTCCGTGTCAGAGCCTTCACCCTGGGATGCATGGGACACCCCCGGAGCCCGGAGCTGTTCCAACTGAGGGGGACCAGGGAGCAATGATTCAACAGTGCCCATGGTGTGAGTTACTGGTCTAGACTGCAAAGTTTCTAGAATTTTAGTCATAGTCACAGACAATCTATCAGCAAAAACTGCAAACTCCGTCCCCGTCACCTGGACAGTATTCACAGGTGGTTCTCCCTGGGTCACCTCTAGCAGAGGCCCCGGCCGAGCAAGTGCCACAGGGGCCGAGCACTGCACACAATGGGGGTCAGTGGAACCTGCCGGTAGAGAAGCCTCACATGCGGTACAAGCAGCATAGAAAGCCTGTGCCTTGGCACCCTTGCTTTTTGCGGACCACATGCTGTTGTCTCCTCTGAGCAATCTAGGAGGGTATATAGCCAAGAATCACCAGCGACTGTACAGTGCAATGTATAGCATGCAAGCATAAAAATACAAATGTACACTTCGGCACTAGTGGGGTCAGCACCAGAGGTGCCGCTTACCGCCCGCTCAAAAGCGGGTGTGTGGTCGCCAGAATCCCGTGTCTGGGTCTCCCAGAACTTGTCTCCCCTATCCAGCTCAGACTGCACACAGGAATGGCTGCCGGCGTTCTGTGAAGAGGGGCGGACCGTGGGCGTTCCTCAGACAAAGTGCGGGAAACTGGCGTCCCACTGTGCCCAGTGTGAGGGCTGGAGTATGTAAAGTAGACTCCAGCCCTCGGCGCTGACGTTCTGCACAGCGTCCCGCCCTTCCCCTGACTGGCAGGCCTGGGGGCGGGAACGAAACAAAACTAGGCCACAAAAGCCGGGGACTCGAGTAATAAGCGCGGCCGTCATATATGCACGGCCAGCGCGGAAGTCCCCGGCGCACCACAAGTCCCAGCTGTGCCGCAGTGTAAAACTGACAGCAGCGGCCGGCGCGGCAGTTCCCAATACATTGACTCACTCAGCAAGCTGTAGTTAGTAATGGCACAAGCGCGCAGCGCTGTTGTCCCCGGCGCACTAACACACCCAGCAATGCTGCAGTGTGTGTGCGCGCGGTCTGTACGGGGACACAGAGTACCTTGACGTAGCAGGGCCCTGTCCCTGACGATACTCAGCTCCATATCCAGCAGATTCCCCAGGGGCCGTGGATGGAGCACGGTCTCAGTGCCTGGAGACCGGTAAAATCCCACTTCACCCAGAGCCCTAAGGGGGATGGGGAAGGAAGCAGCATGTGGGCTCCAGCCTCCGTACCCGCAATGGGTACCTCAACCTTAACAAACACCGCCGACAAAAGTGGGGTGAGAAGGGAGCATGCTGGGGGCCCTAGTATGGGCCCTCTTTTCTTCCATCCGACATAGTCAGCAGCTGCTGCTGACTAAACAGTGGAGCTATGCGTGGATGTCTGACCTCCTTCGCACAAAGCATGAAAACTGAGGAGCCCGTGATCCCACGGGGGGGTGTATAGGCAGAAGGGGAGGGGCTTTACACTTTTAAGTGTAATACTTTGTGTGGCCTCCGGAGGCAGTAGCTATACACCCAATTGTCTGGGTCTCCCAATTAGGAGCGACAAAGAAAACGCTTATCTGGACAAGCTCGGTGTTTCTGGACTGCCTCTCTGAAGTCAGAGTGGTCCAGAAACATACTCTTTGTACGCTTGGGAAACCTGAAACGGAATTTCTCCTGCTGAGAGGCTGACTCCTCCACTGGAGGAGCTGAGGGAGAAATATCCAACATTTCATTGATGGACGCAATAAGATCATTCACTATGGCGTCCCCATCAGGAGTATCAAGGTTGAGAGCGGCTTCAGGATCAGAATCCTGATCAGCTACCTCCACTTCATCATACAGAGAGTCCTCTCGCTGAGACCCTGAACATTGTGATGATGTCGAGGGGATATCATAGCGAGCTCGCTTAATCGGTCTGGGGCTGCGGTCCGTGTCAGAGACCTCACCCTGGGATCCATGAGACACCCCGGGAGGACATTGCTGTTCCAACTGAGGGGGACCAGGGGGCAATGATTCCACAGTGCCCCTGGCTTGAGATGCCGGCCTGGACTGCAAGGCTTCTAATATCTTAGCCATAGTCTCAGAAAGTCTTTCAGTAAAAGCTGCAAACTCCGTCCCTGTCACCTGGACAGTGTTAACAGGTGGTTCTCCCTGGGCCACCCTTAGCAGAGGCTCCGGCTGAGAAAGTGCCACAGGGGCCGAGCATTGCACACAATGAGGGTCAGTGGAACCTGCCGGCAGTATAGCCGTACATGCTGCACAGGCAGCATAGTAAGTCTGTGCTTTGGCACCCTTGCTATTTGTGGACGACATGCTGTTGTCTCCTCTGAGCAATACAGGAGGGTATATAGACAAAAATCAACAGTGCACCATACAGTGTAAAGTATAGTCTATAATCATATAATCTATAAGTACACTTCTGCACTAGTGGGGCCAGCACCACAGGTGCTGCTTACCACCTGCGCAAAGCGGTTGTGTGGGCACCAGAAATCCTGCCTGGGTCTCCCTGAGCTTGACTCTCCTCTCCAGCGTTAGCAGAGCTGAGAGGAATGGCTGCCGGCGTCCTGAGGAGAGGAGGGAGCCATGGGCGTGACCCAGAAAAGTGCGGGAACTGGTGCCCCACTGTGCAGAGTGAGGGGGGTGGAGTATGCAAAGCATGCTCCAGCCCTCAGTGCTGCCGTCCTGTACAGCGTCTCGCCCTTCCCCTGATTGGCAGGGCTGGGGGCGGGAAGAAAACGAGACTAGGCCGCAAAAGCCGGGGACTCGAGTTATAAGCGCGGGCGCCGTATAAGCGCGGTCGGCGCGGAAGTCCCCGGCGCACTAACAGTCCCAGCCGCGCCGCAGTGATAACCATGGCAGCGGCGGTCAGCGCGGCAGTCCCCCTACACAAACACACTCAGCGACGTTGAAGTGTGTAATGGCACAAACGCAGTCAGCGCTGCTGTCCCCGGTGCACTAGCACACCCAGCAATGCTGGAGTGTTGCTGTGCGCGGTCCCCACGGGGACACAGAGTACCTCAAAGTAGCAGGGCCATGTCCCTGAACGATACTCGGCTCCTATCCAGCAAGGTCCTCAGGAGCTGTGGATGGAGAACGGTCTCCTGTGCCTGGAGACCGAAAGGATCCCACTTCACCCAGAGCCCTAATTGAGGGATGGGGAAGGAAAGCAGCATGTGGGCTCCAGCCTCCGTACCCGCAATGGATACCTCAACCTTAACAACACCGCCGACAAGAGTGGGGTGAGAAGGGAGCATGCTGGGGGCCCTGTTATGGGCCCTCTTTTCTTCCATCCGACATACTCAGCAGCTGCTGCTGACTAAGCTGTGTAGCTATGCGTGCATGTCTGACCTCCTTCGCACAAAGCATAAAAACTGATGAGCCCGTGGCAGCACGGGGGGTGTATAGGCTGAAGGGGAGGGGATTTACACTTTTAGTGTAATACTTTGTGTGGCCTCCGGAGGCATAAGCTATACACCCAATTGTCTGGGTCTCCCAATAAGGAGCGACAAAGAAAGCGTTCTTTCAGCAATCTTCTCCCATCTGGTAAGCATACGGATACAGTGTCACAGCTCTGATCAAGATAATAGATTTCTAGTCGCAAATATTATCTCTTCCCTCTTCCGCACGTCCTCTGTCTCTGTATTCATTCACTGCCAACTGCTTCCAAGATGGCTGCTGCTCTTCTAAACCATGAACCAAAAGAACAATTCAACATGAACAACATGTGTACACAAAAGAACAACAGCCCGAAGGGAACAGGGGCGGGTGCTGGGTCTCCCAATAGGAGCTAGAAGAAAAGGAATTTACGGTAAGTAAACAAAATTCCCTTCTTCTTTGTCGCTCCATTGGGAGACTCAGACAATTGGGACGTCCAAAAGCAGTCCCTGGGTGGGTAAAAGAATACCTCGATAAAAAGAGCCGAAAAAACGGCCCCCTCTTACAGGTAGGCGACCGCCGCCTGAAGGACTCGCCTACCTAGGCTGGCATCTGCCGAAGCATAGGCATGCACCTGATAGTGTTTCGTGAAAGTGTGCAGACTCGACCAGGTAGCCGCCTGACACACCTGCTGAGCTGTAGCCTGGTGCCGCAATGCCCAGGATGCACCCATGGCTCTGGTAGAATGGGCCTTCAGCCCTGAAGGAATCGGAAGCCCAGAAGAACGGTAGGCTTCAAGAATCGGTTCCTTGATCCACCGAGCCAAGGTTGACTTGGAAGCCTGTGACCCCTTACGCTGGCCAGCGACAAGGACAAAGAGCGCATCCGAACGGCGCAGGGGCGCCGTGCGAGAAATGTAGAACCGGAGTGCTCTCACGAGATCTAACAAGTGCAAATCCTTTTCACATTGGTGAACTGGATGAGGGCAAAAGGAAGGTAAGGAGATATCCTGATTGAGATGAAAAGGGGATATCACCTTAGGGAGAAATTCCGGGACCGGACGCAGAACCACCTTATCCTGGTGAAACACCAGGAAGGGGGCTTTGCATGACAGCGCTGCTAGCTCAGACACTCTCCGAAGTGATGTGACTGCCACTAGGAAGGCCGCCTTCTGCGAAAGGCGTGATAGAGAGACATCCCGCATCGGCTCGAAAGGTGGTTTCTGAAGAGCCGTTAGCACCCTGTTAAGATCCCAGGGTTCCAGCGGACGCTTGTAAGGTGGGACTATGTGGCAAACTCCCTGCAGGAACGTGCGGACCTGCGGAAGCCTGGCTAGACGCTTTTGAAAAAACACGGAAAGCGCCGATACTTGGCCCTTGAGAGAGCCGAGTGACAAACCCTTGTCCATTCCGGATTGAAGGAATGAAAGAAAAGTGGGTAAGGCAAACGGCCATGGAGGAAAACCGTTATCAGAGCACCAGGATAAGAAGATTTGCCAAGACCTGTAATAGATCTTGACGGACGTTGGCTTCCTGGCCTGTCTCATGGTGGCAATGACATCCTGAGATAACCCTGAAGACGCTAGGAGCCAGGACTCAATGGCCACACAGTCAGGTTGAGGGCCGCAGAATTCAGATGGAAAAGAAGGGAATTTTGTTACTTACCGTAAATTCCTTTTCTTCTAGCTCCAATTGGGAGACCCAGACGATTGGGTGTATAGCTACTGCCTCCGGAGGCCACACAAAGTATTACACTAAAAAGTGTAAGGCCCCTCCCCTTCTGCCTATACACCCCCCGTGGGATCACGGGCTGCTTCAGTTTTAGTGCAAAAGCAAGAAGGAGGAAAGCCAATAACTGGTTAAACAAATTCAATCCGAAGGAACATCGGAGAACTGAAACCATTCAACATGAACAACATGTGTACCCTAACAACCAAAAATCCCGAAGGAACAGGGGCGGGTGCTGGGTCTCCCAATTGGAGCTAGAAGAAAAGGAATTTACGGTAAGTAACAAAATTCCCTTCTTCTTCGGCGCTCCATTGGGAGACCCAGACGATTGGGACGTCCAAAAGCAGTCCCTGGGTGGGTAAATTAATACCTCAAGTTTGGACTGTAAAAACAGCCCTTCCCTACATGGAGGCAACCGCCGCCTGCAGGACTCTTCTACTTAGGCTGGCATCCGCCTAAGCGTAGGCATGCACCTGATAACGCTTGGTGAAGGCGTGCAGACTCGCCCAGGTAGCCGCCTGGCACACCTGCTGAGCCGTAGCCTGGTGCCGTAATGCCCAGGACGCACCCACGGCTCTGGTAGAATGGGCCTTCAGCCCTGATGGAACCGGAAGCCCAGCAGAACGGTAGGCTTCAAGGATTGGTTCCTTGATCCATCGAGCCAGGGTGGATTTGGCAGCCTGCGACCCCTTGCGCTGACCAGTGACAAGGACAAAGAGTGCATAGGCGCTTCTGAAAGAATACAGACAGCGCTGGAACTTGTCCTTTAAGGGAGCCGAGCAACAAACCTGTTTCCCAACCCGATTGCAGGAAGGAAAGAAAAGTAGGCAATGCAAATGGCCAGGGAGACACTCCCTGAGCAGAGCCCTAAGGTAAGAATATCTTCCACGTCCAGTGGTAGATCTTGGCAGATGTCGGCTTCCTAGCCCGTCACATGGTGGCAATGACGTCATGAGATAATCCTGAAGACGTTAGGATCCAGGACTCAATGGCCACCCAGTCAGGTTCAGGGCCGTAGGATTCAGATAGAAAACGGCCCTTGGGACAGTAAGTTTGGCCGGTCTGGTAGTGCCCACGGCTGGCCGACTGTGAGATGCCACAGATCCGGGTACCACGACCTCCTCTGCCAGTCTGGGGCGACGAGGATGGCGCGGCGGCAATCGGAGCTGATCTTGCGTAGCACTCTGGGCAACAGTGCCAGAGGGGGAAACACATAGGGTAGCTGGAACTGCGACCCATCCTGAACTAAGGCGCCTGCCGCCAGAGCTCGTTGATCGTAAGACCACACCATGAAACTCGTGACCTTGGTGTTGTGCCTCCCCCGAAGGCCCCAGATTTCCTGAAACCCGTCCGGGTGCAGAGACCATTCCCCTGCGTCCATACCCTGGCGACTGAGGAAGTCTGCTTCCCAGTTTTCTACGCCCGGGATGTGAACTGCGGATATGGTGGATGCTCTGTCTTCCACCCACATCAGAGTCCGCCGGACTTCTTGGGAGGCTTGCCGACTGCGTATTCTGCCTTGGTGGTTGATGTATGCTACCGCTGTGGAGTTGTCCGACTGAACTCGGATCTGTTTGCATTCCAGCCGCTGCTGGAAGGCTTGCAGGGCAAGATACACTGCTTAGATTTCCAGAACATTGATCTGAAGGGTGGACTCCTGCTGAGTCCACGTACCCTGAGCCCTGTGGTGGAGAAAGACTATTCTCCACCCTGACAGACTCACGTCTGTCGTGACCACCGTCCAGGATGGGGGTAGGAAGGACCTTCCTTTTGACAATGAGGTGGGAAGAAGTCACCACTGAAGAGAGTCCTTGACCGTCTGAGAAAGGGAGACGTTCCTGTCTAGGGACGTCGACTTCCCATCGCTTTGGCGGAGAATGTCCCATTGAAGTGGACGCAGATGAAACTGCGCGAAAGGGACTGCCTCCATTGCTGCTACCATCTTCGCTAGGAAGTGCATGAGGCGTCTTAAGGGGTGTGACTGGCCTTGAAGGAGAGACTGCACCCCCGTCTGTAGTGAACGCTGTTTGTCCAGCGGAAGCTTCACTATCGCTGAGAGAGTATAGAACTCTATGCCAAGATATGTCAGTGATTGGGTCGGTGTCAGATTTAACTTTGAAAAGTTGATGATCCACCCGAAACTCTGGAGAGTCTCCAGCGCAACGTTCAGGCTGCGTTGGCATGCCTCTTGAGAGGGTGCGTTGACAAGTAGATCGTCCAAGTAAGGGATCACAGAGTGACCCTGAGAGTGCAGGACTGCTACCACTGCAGCCATGACCTTGGTGAAAACCCGTGGGGCTGTCGCCAGACCTAAGGGCAGGTCTACGAACTGAAGATGCTCGTTTTCTATAACGAATCGCAGCAAACGCTGGTGCTCTGGAGCAATCGGCACGTGGAGATAAGCATCCTGATGTCTCTTGATGCTAGGAATCTCCTTGAGACCTTGAGGCAATGACGGAGCGGAGGGATTCCATCCGGAACCGCCTGGTTTACACTGCTTTTTGAGCAGTTTTAGGTCTAGAACGGAACGGAAGAGCCGTCCTTTTTTGGCACCACAACCAGATTGGAGTAAAAAACGTGATCTTGTTCCTGAAGAGGAACAGGGATTATCACTCCTTCTGCCTGCAGAAGAGCATCGGCTCGGTCGAGAGGTGGGGAAGTTCTGAAGAATCGAGCCGGAGGACGAGAACAAAACTCTATCCTGTACACGTGAGACAAAATGTGTCTCACCCACCGGTCTTTGACCTGTGGCAGCTAAATGCCGCCAAAGCGGGAGAGTCTGCCACCGACCGCGGATGCGGAGAGAGAGAGAGAGAGGGCTGAAAGTCATGAGGAAACCGCCTTGGTAGCGGTTCCTCCGGCTGCCTTCTTTGGTCGTGATTGAGCCCGCCAGGAGTCTGAGCCCCTCTGAGCCTTTTGAGTCCTTTTGGACTAGGAAAATTGGGACCAGCCCGAGCCTGGAAAGGTCCGAAACGTCGACTGTCCTTCCTTGGGTTTTGTTTGATCTGGGTTGGTGTAAGGAAGAATCCTTACCCTTGGCCTGTTTAATGATTTCATCCAATCGCTCAGCCAACAGTCTGTCACCAGATAATGGCAAACTGGTTAAGCCCTTTTTGGAAGCAGGAGCTGCCTTCCATTCCCTTAACCCCAAGGGTCTGCGCAAAACCACGGAGTTGGCGTATGCCACCGGCGTACGGCTCGTAGAGTCCAGGACAGCATGAATAGCGTAAGTCGCAATGCATGCGAGGTTAAGGACGCCACCTGCGGCACAGATGTACGTGTGACAGTGTCTATCTGCGCAAGACCAGCTGAAATAGCTTGGAGTGCCCATACGGCTGCGAATGCCGGAGCAAACGACACGCCGATAGCTTCACAGACAGATTTCAACCAGAGGTCCATCTGTCTGTCAATGGCATCTTTAAGTGAAGTCCCATCTTCCACTGCAACTATGGAGGATGGCGCGGCGGAGAAAAGCTTGTCTGGATAAGCGTAGCGTTTCTGGACTGCTCCTCTGAGTCAGAGAGGCCCAAAAAGGGATACCTGAAATGGAATTTCTCCTGCTGAAGCTGCCTCCTCCACTGGAGGGGCTGAGGGAGAAATATCCACCAGTGTATTGATGGGCGCTATGAGATCATTCACCATGGCGTCCCATTAGGAGCATCCAGAATGAAAGCGGTCTCAGGATCAGAAACCTGACCAGCTACCTCATCATACAGAGAATCCTCTCGCTGAGACCCTGACCAGTGTGTGAAGTCGAGGGTCTCTCCCAGCGAGCTCGCTTAGGCTGTCTGGGACTGTCGTCCGTGTCAGAGCCTTCAGTCTGGGATGTATGGGACCCCCTTGGAGCACGGATTAGTTCCAACTGAGGGAGACCGGGGAGCCTTGATTCAACAATGCCCTTGGTCTGAGTCACCGCCTTGGACTGCAAAGTTGCTAGAATTTTGTTCATAGTCCAAGACATTTTATCAGCAAAAAAACTGCAAACTCTGTCCTCTGGACAGTTTCACAGGTGGCCCTCTCTGGGCCACCACTAGCAGAGACTCTACCCATTAGGGGTTAGTGGAACCTCCTTCGCACAAAGCATAAAACTGAAGCAGCCCGTGATCCCACGGGGGGTGTATAGGCAGAAGGGGAGGGGCCTTACACTTTTTAGTGTAATACTTTGTGTGGCCTCCGGAGGCAGTAGCTATACACCCAATCGTCTGGGTCTCCCAATGGAGCGCCGAAGAAATGGCCCTTGAGACAGCAAGTCTGGTCGGTCTGGGAGTGCCCACGGTTGACCCACCGTGAGGTGCCACAGATCCGGGTACCACGACCTCCTCGGCCAGTCTGGAGCGACGAGGATGGCGTGGCGGCAGTCGGACCTGATCTTGCGCAACACTCTGGGCAGCAGTGCCAGAGGAGGAAATACATAAGGCAGTCGAAACTGCGACCAATCCTGAACTAATGCGTCCGCCGCCAGAGCTCTGTGATCTTGAGACCGTGCCATGAATGCCGGGACTTTGTTGTTGTGCCGAGACGCCATGAGGTCGACGTCCGGCGTTCCCCAGCGGCAACAGATCTCTTGAAACACGTCCGGGTGAAGAGACCATTCCCCTGCGTCCATGCCCTGGCGACTGAGAAAGTCTGCTTCCCAGTTTTCTACGCCCGGGATGTGAACTGCGGAGATGGTGGAGGCTGTGGCTTCCGCCCACAGCAGAATCCGCCGAACTTCTTGGAAGGCCTGACGACTGCGTGTGCCCTGTCCCTGATGATACTCAGTCTCCTGTCCGTCAGATTCCCCCAGGGGCTGCGGAGGGAGCCCGGTCCCAGTGAATGGTGACCGGTTAGGATCCCACTTCTCCCAGAGCCTCTAAGGGATGGGGAAGGAAAAACGGCATGTGGCTCCAGCCTTTGTACCCGCAATGGGTACCTCAACCTTAACAGCACCGCCGACTTAGTGGGGTGAGAAGGGAGCATGCCGGGGGCCCTGTTAGGGCCCTCTTTTCTTCCATCCGATACAATCAGCAGCTGCTGCTGACTAAAATGGGAGCTTGAGTGAATGTGTGCCTCCTTCAACACAAAGCATGAAACTGAGGAGCCCGTGATGCACGGGAGGGTATATAGGCAGAGGGGAGGGGTTACACTTTTTAAAGTGTAATACTTTGTGTGGCCTCCGGAGGCAGAAGTTATACACCCAATTGTCTGGGTCTCCCAATGGAGTGACAAAGAAAAGGAATTGACTTGTGAGCTTGGGAACTCAAAAAGGCCTGGGCATCCACGGATGACAACAGTGGTGGATGATCGCCGCATACTTTCTTTGGTGAAGAAGAACCCGTTTACAACATCAACTGAAGTCCAGAACACTCTCAGTGAAGTAGGTGTATCTGTCTCTAAGTCAACAGTAAAGAGAAGACTCCATGAAAGTAAATACAAAGGGTTCACATCTAGATGCAAACCATTCATCAATTCCAAAAATAGACAGGCCAGAGTTAAATTTGCTGAAAAACACCTCATGAAGCCAGCTCAGTTCTGGAAAAGTATTCTATGGACAGATGAGACAAAGATCAACCTGTACCAGAATGATGGGAAGAAAAAAGTTTGGAGAAGAAAGGGAACGGCACATGATCCAAGGCACACCACATTCTCTGTAAAACATGGTGGAGGCAACGTGATGGCATGGGCATGCATGGCTTTCAATGGCACTGGGTCACTTGTGTTTATTGATGACATAACAGCAGACAAGAGTAGCCGGATGAATTCTGAAGTGTACCGGGATATACTTTCAGCCCAGATTCAGCCAAATGCCGCAAAGTTGATCGGACGGCACTTCATAGTACAGATGGACAATGACCCCAAGCATACAGCCAAAGCTACCCAGGAGTTCATGAGTGCAAAAAAGTGGAACCTTCTGCAATGGCCAAGTCAATCAGCAGATCTTAACCCAATTGAGCATGCATTTCACTTGCTCAAATCCAGACTTAAGACGGAAAGACCCACAAACAAGCAAGACCTGAAGGCTGCGGCTGTAAAGGCCTGGCAAAGCATTAAGAAGGAGGAAACCCAGCGTTTGGTGATGTCCATGGGTTCCAGACTTAAGGCAGTGATTGCCTCCAAAGGATTCGCAACAAAATATTGAAAATAAAAATATTTTGTTTGGGTTTGGTTTATTTGTCCAATTACTTTTGACCTCCTAAAATGTGGAGTGTTTGTAAAGAAATGTGTACAATTCCTACAATTTCTATCAGATATTTTTGTTCAAACCTTCAAATTAAACGTTACAATCTGCACTTGAATTCTGTTGTAGAGGTTTCATTTCAAATCCAATGTGGTGGCATGCAGAGCCCAACTCGCGAAAATTGTGTCACTGTCCAAATATTTCTGGACCTAACTGTACATACAATAAATACTGTTCACATTTATGAGACACAAATATATACGTCTAAACTATGCTTGTGAGGTGATACAGGGGCTTGCCATGCACATCTTTAACCAGGTACATATTTCTGGCCATGAACAATGGGAGCTGTTTCACCATCTCACACTGGCATTATGGCGGCACTGAGAGGAAGTGACTCATGTTAGCTACAGGTGTCATCACATGACCCTGTGCTACCATGGCAACCACCGGAAGTCACGTGATCACGCACGTGACTTCCGGTGGGGTCGGCAGTAAGTAAAATCAATGGCCGCACGCATATAAATCTCGCTGCCAGACTTTGGCAGCGAGACGTAAGGGGTTAAATGTTCCGGGTGGAATGCGATTCCACTCGGAACATGCAGGCACACATGTCAGCTGTTGAAAACAGCTGATCTGTGCGCGGATCGCCACGTTCTGCCCACGGCAGGGGGGCGGGGACTATCCTCACACGCTCCATGACGGATAGATCTGTCAAGGGTCATGAAGGGGTTAAAAAAACCCAAACACATGATGAAGGAACAAAGCAGCTTCACCGAGGGTGACGAAAGACACCGGGCACAAGGATCATCACTCACGTGTATGAGGACAGGCTGCTGTCTCACGTCGTCTTCACCCCGTAGTTGTCCTCATTGAAGTTGAACATCTTGTTAGGATTCCAACCTTTACACTGCGAGAGAGGAAGGAACAGGGGTCAGATTTACTGAATCTGATGGCTCTCCTCAAATACTCTGTGCTGCAGAGAACAAGCCATGGGGGCCCCGTGCGTCAGGAGCCACACCTGCTCCCCGCGCCACCCACGGAGGGGGCCCCGTTTGTCAAGGGCCACCCCCGCTCTCAAGCTCTGACACTTGGGGGTCCCAATGGGTTATCTCGGCATATGGAGCACTTACTTATGCTGCAGAGAATAACCCATGGGGGCACCTTGCGTCAAGGGCTTTCCCCGCGCCACCCACGGAAGGGCCCCGTTCGTCAAGGGCCACCCCCGCTCCCAAGCTCTGACACTTGGGGGTCCCAATGGCTTATCTCGGCATATGGAGCACTTACTTATGCTGCAGAGAATAACCCATGGGGGCACCTTGCGTCAAGGGCCTTCCCCGCGCCACCCACGGAGGGGCCCCGTTCGTCAAGGGCCACCCCCGCTCCCAAGCTCTGACACTTGGGGGTCCCAATGGGTTATCTCGGCATATGGAGCACTTACTTATGCTGCAGAGAATAACCCATGGGGGCACCTTGCGTCAAGGGCCTTCCCCGCGCCACCCACGGAGGGGCCCCGTTCGTCAAGGGCCACCCCCGCTCCCAAGCTCTGACACTTGGGGGTCCCAATGGCTTATCTCGGCATATGGAGCACTTACTTATGCTGCAGAGAATAACCCATGGGGGCACCTTGCGTCAAGGGCCTTCCCCGCGCCACCCACGGAGGGGCCCCGTTCGTCAAGGGCCACCCCCGCTCCCAAGCTCTGACACTTGGGGGTCCCAATGGGTTATCTCGGCATATAGAACACTTACTTATGCTGCAGAGAATAACCCATGGGGGCACCTTGCGTCAAGGGCCTTTCTCGCGCCACCCACGGAGGGGCCCCGTTCGTCAAGGGCCACCCCCGCTCCCAAACTCTGACACTTGGGGGTCCCAATGGGTTATCTCGGCATATGGAGCACTTACTTATGCTGCAGAGAATAACCCATGGGGGCACCTTGCGTCAAGGGCCTTCCCCGCGCCACCCACGGAGGGGCCCCGTTCGTCAAGGGCCACCCCCGCTCCCCGCGCCACCCACGGAGGGGCCCCGTTCGTCAACGGCCACCCCCGCTCCCAAGCTCTGACACTTGGGGGTCCCAATGGGTTATCTCGGCATATGGAGCACTTACTTATGCTGCAGAGAATAACCCATGGGGGCACCTTGCGTCAAGGGCCTTCCCCGCGCCACCCACGGAGGGGCCCCGTTCGTCAAGGGCCACCCCCGCTCCCCGCGCCACCCACGGAGGGGCCCCGTTCGTCAAGGGCCACCCCCGCTCCCAAGCTCTGACACTCGGGGGTCCCGATGGGTTGTTTCGGCTTATGGAGCACTTACCATATCAGAGTCCAGGTCATAGTCGACGCTGCTGCTTTCTCCTCCGTCCCAGCGCATCAGCACCTTGTCATTGTGGTCCCCGTTCACCTTGGAGTTCATGGCGATGGGTGAATCCGTGAACTTATCTGCAACGGACAACAAAGGGAAGAAAGTCAATTTCTGGAAACTACTGAACTGAAGCAGAAGACATTCAATATTCTAATAAAAACGTAATGTTTAACCCCTTCAGTCCCCAGGCGTTTTCCATTTTTGCGGTTTTGTTTTTTGCTCCCCTTCTTCTGAGAGCCGTAACATTTTTATTTTTCTGTCAATCTTGCCCTACGAGGGCTTGTTTTTTGCGGGACGAGTTGTACTGTTAAATGAAACCATAAGTTTTACCATATAGTGTACTGGAAAAATAGCAAAAAAATTACAAGTGTGGAAAAACCGCAAAAAAAGTGTGATCGCACAATAGTTTTTGGGAGGTTTTATTCACCGTGTTCACTATATGGTAAAACTGATGTGTTATTGTGATGCCTGAGGTCGGTGCGAGTTTGTAGACACCAAACATGTATAGGTTTACTTGTATCTAAGGGCTTAAAAAAAATCACAAGTGTGTCCAAGAAAAGTGGCGCACGTTTTGCGCCATTTTCCGAAACCTGTAGCGTTCTCATTTTTCTGGATCTATGGCACAGTGACAGCTTATTTTTTGCGTCTCGAGCTGACGTTTCTAATGGTACAATCTTTGCGCAGATGCTACGTTTTGATCGCCTGTTATTGCATTCTGCGCAAAAATAGCGGCAAACAAAAAACGTAATGTTGGCGTTTGGATTTTTTACCGCTACGCCGTTTACTGATCAGATTAATTGATTTTATATTTTGATAGATCGGGCATTTCTGAACGCGGCAATACCAAATATGTGTATATTTTTTATTTTTTTAACCCTTTTAACCCTAATGGAGCGAAAGGGGGGTGATTTGAACTTTTAGGTTTTTTGGTTTTTTATTTCTTTTTGAAAACTTTTTTTTATTATTTTACTAGTCCCCCTAGGGGGCTATAGCGATCAGCAATCCGATCGCTCTGCCCTATCTGTAGATCTCAGCTACAGAGCTGAGAACTGCAGATACGCTGCTTTACTCTCCGTGCTGGTGTAAACCGTGCACCGGCGGGGTGGGCTCTTTAGGATACAGCGAAGTCACAAATGGGAAATAAACGGCCCCAAAACTAGATTAACTAAAAAAAGTGCTTTACTACAATTTGGATATGAACACAATCTAACAGGGGAAGACACTCAGGGAAAAGAAGGGAATTTTGTTTACTTACCGTAAATTCCTTTTCTTCTAGCTCCTATTGGGAGACCCAGACAATTGGGTGTATAGCTTCTGCCTCCGGAGGCCACACAAAGTATTACACTTAAAAGTGTAAACCCCTCCCCTCTGCCTATACACCCCCCCCGTGCATCACGGGCTCCTCAGTTTTGGTGCAAAAGCAGGAAGGAGGAAACTTATAAATTGGTCTAAGGTAAATTCAATCCGAAGGATGTTCGGAGAACTGAAACCATGAACCCAGAACAATTCAACATGAACAACATGTGTACACAAAAGAACAACAGCCCGAAGGGAACAGGGGCGGGTGCTGGGTCTCCCAATAGGAGCTAGAAGAAAAGGAATTTACGGTAAGTAAACAAAATTCCCTTCTTCTTTGTCGCTCCATTGGGAGACCCAGACAATTGGGACGTCCAAAAGCAGTCCCTGGGTGGGTAAAAGAATACCTCGGTAATAGAGCCGTAAAACGGCCCCTTCCTACAGGTGGGCAACCGCCGCCTGAAGGACTCGCCTACCTAGGCTGGCATCTGCCGAAGCGTAGGTATGCACCTGATAGTGTTTCGTGAAAGTGTGCAGACTCGACCAGGTAGCCGCCTGACACACCTGCTGAGCCGTAGCCTGGTGCCGCAATGCCCATGACGCACCCACGGCTCTGGTAGAATGGGCTTTCAGCCCTGAAGGAACCTGAAGCTCAGAAGAACGGTAGGCTTCAAGAATTGGTTCCTTGATCCACCGAGCCAAGGTTGACTTGGAAGCCTGCGACCCTTTACGCTGGCCAGCGACAAGGACAAAGAGCGCATCCGAGCGGCGCAGGGGCGCCGTACGAGAAATGTAGAGTCTAAGTGCTCTCACAAGATCTAACAAGTGCAAATCCTTTTCACATTGGTGAACTGGATGAGGGCAAAAAGAAGGTAAGGAGATATCCTGATTGAGATGAAAAGGGGATACCACCTTAGGGAGAAATTCCGGAACCGGACGCAGAACCACCTTGTCCTGGTGGAACACCAGGAAGGGGGCTTTGCGTGACAATGCAGCTAGCTCAGACACTCTCCGAAGTGATGTGACTGCCACTAGGAAGACCACCTTCTGCGAAAGGCGTGAAAGAGAAATATCTCTCATTGGCTCGAAAGGTGGTTTCTGAAGAGCCGTTAGCACCCTGTTCAGATCCCAGGGTTCTAGCGGACGCTTGTAAGGAGGGACTATGTGGGAAACTCCCTGCAGGAACGTGCGGACCTGCGGAAGCCTGGCTAGACGCTTTTGAAAA
This sequence comes from Anomaloglossus baeobatrachus, assembly GCF_048569485.1. Taxonomy (NCBI): domain Eukaryota; kingdom Metazoa; phylum Chordata; class Amphibia; order Anura; family Aromobatidae; genus Anomaloglossus; species Anomaloglossus baeobatrachus. The sequence continues at coordinate 730,710,950 of NC_134353.1, forward strand.
AACAGAGAGAGCGCCGAGACTTGTTCCTTAATAGAGCCGAGAGACAAACCCTTTTCCATTCCGGATTGAAGGAAGGATAGAAAAGTGGGCAAGGCAAATGGCCAGGGAGTAAAACCCTGATCAGAGCACCAGGATAAGAAGATCCTCCACGTCCTGTGGTAGATCTTGGCGGACGTTGGTTTCCTGGCCTGTCTCATAGTGGCAATGACCTCTTGAGATAACCCTGAAGACGCTAGGATCCAGGACTCAATGGCCACACAGTCAGGTTGAGGGCCGCAGAATTCAGATGGAAAAATGGCCCTTGAGATAGTAAGTCTGGACGGTCTGGTAGTGCCCACGGTTGACCCACCGTGAGATGCCACAGATCCGGGTACCACGACCTCCTTGGCCAGTCTGGGGCGATGAGGATGGCGCGGCGGCAGTCGGACCTGATCTTGCGTAATACTCTGGGCAGTAGTGCCAGAGGAGGGAATACATACGGCAGCCGAAACTGCGACCAATCCTGAACTAATGCGTCTGCCGCCAGCGCTCTGTGATCTTGAGACCGTGCCATGAATGCCGGAACCTTGTTGCTGTGCCGGGACGCCATTAGGTCGACGTCCGGCTTCCCCCAGCGGCGACAGATCTCTTGAAACACGTCCTGGTGAAGAGACCATTCCCCTGCGTCCATGCCCTGACGACTGAGAAAGTCTGCTTCCCAGTTTTCTACGCCCGGGATGTGAACTGCGGAGATGGTGGAGGCTGTGGCTTCCACCCACAGCAGAATCCGCCGAACTTCCTGGAAGGCTTGACGACTGCGTGTGCCGCCTTGGTGGTTGATGTATGCCACCGCCGTGGCGTTGTCCGACTGAATTCGGATCTGCCTGCCTTCCAGCCACGGCTGGAACGCCTTTAGGGCTAGATACACTGCCCTTATCTCCAGAACATTGATCTGAAGGGAGGACTCTGGCTGAGTCCAGGTACCCTGAGCCCTGTGGTGGAGGAAGACCGCTCCCCACCCTGACAGACTCGCGTCCGTCGTGACCACAGCCCAGGATGGGGGTAGGAATGATTTCCCCTTCGACAAAGAAGTGGGAAGAAGCCACCACTGAAGGGAGGCCTTGGCTGCCCGAGAAAGGGAGACGTTCCTGTCGAGGGACGTCGACTTCCTGTCCCATTTGCGGAGAATGTCCCATTGAAGTGGACGCAGATGAAACTGCGCAAATGGAACTGCCTCCATTGCTGCCACCATCTTCCCTAGGAAGTGCATGAGGCGCCTCAAGGGGTGCGACTGGGCTCGAAGGAGAGATTGCACCCCTGTCCGTAGTGAACGCTGTTTGTCCAGCGGAAGTTTCACTATCGCTGAGAGAGTATGAAACTCCATCCCGAGATATGTCAGCGATTGGGTCGGTGTCAATTTTGACTTTGGGAAATTGATGATCCACCCGAATCTCTGGAGAGTCTCCAGAGCAATGTTCAGGCTGTGTTGGCATGCCACCCGAGAGGGGGCCTTGACAAGGAGATCGTCTAAGTAAAGGATCACCGAGTGTCCCTGAGAGTGTAGGACTGCTACCACTGTTGCCATGACCTTGGTGAAGACCCGTGGGGCTGTCGCCAGGCCGAAAGGCAGCGCCACGAACTGAAGGTGTTCGTCCCCGATGGCGAAACGCAGGAAGCGCTGATGCTCTGGTGCAATCGGTACGTGGAGATAAGCATCCCTGATGTCGATTGATGCTAGGAAGTCTCCTTGGGACATCGAGGCGATGACGGAGCAGAGAGATTCCATCCGGAACCGCCTGGTTTTCACGTGTTTGTTGAGCAGTTTGAGGTCGAGAACGGGACGGAACGATCCGTCCTTTTTTGGCACCACAAACAAGTTGGAGTAAAAACCGTGACCCAATTGCTGAAGGGGAACAGGGATCACCACTCCTTCTGCCTTCAGAGTGCTTACTGCCTGAAGAAGAGCGTCGGCTCGCTCGGGGGGCGGAGATGTTCTGAAGAAACGAGTCGGAGGACGAGAGCGGAACTCTATCCTGTAACCGTGAGACAGAATGTCTCTCACCCATCGGTCTTGGACATGTGGCAACCAGGCGTCGCAAAAGCGGGAGAGCCTGCCACCGACCGAGGATGCGGTTTGGGGAGGCCGAAAGTCATGAGGAGGCCGCTTTGGGAGCGGTTCCTCCGGCGGTCTTTTTAGGACGTGACTTAGACCGCCATGAATCAGAGTTCCTCTGACCCTTCTGTGGCCTGTTGGACGAGGAGAATTGAGACCTGGCTGAGGCCGAAAGGACCGAAATCTCGATTGTACCTTCCGTTGTTGAGGTCTGTTTGGTTTGGACTGGGGTAAGGACGAGTCCTTTCCCTTGGATTGTTTAATGATTTCATCCAATTGCTCGCCAAACAGGCGGTCGCCAGAAAATGGCAAACCGGTTAAGAACTTTTTGGAAGCAGAGTCTGCCTTCCATTCACGTAGCCACATGGCCCTGCGGACTGCCACCGAATTGGCGGATGCTACCGCCGTACGGCTCGCAGAGTCCAGGACAGCATTCATGGCGTAGGACGCAAACGCCGACGCCTGAGAGGTTAAGGATACAACCTGCGGAGTAGAGGCACGTGTGACTGCATTAATCTCAGACTGACAAGCTGAGATAGCTTGGAGTGCCCACACGGCTGCGAATGCCGGAGCAAAGGACGCGCCGATAGCTTCATAGATGGATTTCATCAGGCGCTCTATCTGCCTGTCAGTGGCATCCTTGAGTGATGCACCGTCTGCCACTGCAACTATGGATCTAGCCGCCAGTCTAGAGATTGGAGGATCCACCTTGGGACACTGAGCCCAACCCTTGACAACGTCAGGGGGGAAGGGATAACGTGTGTCATTAAGGCGCTTAGTAAAGCGCTTATCTGGAAAAGCTCGGTGTTTCTGGACTGTATCTCTGAAGTCGGAGTGATCCAGAAACGCACTCCGTGTACGTTTGGGAAACCTAAAATGGAATTTCTCCTGCTGAGAAACTGACTCCTCAATCTGAGGAGTTGGCGGAGAAAGATCCAACACCTGATTGATGGACGCTATAAGGTCGTTTACTATGGCGTCCCCATCAGGTGTATCAAGGTTGAGAGCGGCGTCAGAATCAGAGCCCTGATCTGCCACCTCCGCTTCATCCTCCAGAGAGTCCTCATGCTGAGACCCTGAACACTGTGATGAAGTCGAGGGAAGCTCCCGGCGAGCCCGCTTAGCCGGTCTGGGACTGCGGTACGTGTCAGAGTCCTCACCGTGGGACCTATGAGTCGCCCCAGGAGCACTCTGCTGCGCCGACCGAGGGGGGTCTGAGTGAAAAGGTTCAACAGTGCTCGGGGCCTGTGTTACAGGTCTGGACTGCAAAGCTTCTAGTATCTTAGCAGACCATCTATCCATAGACTCAGAAAGTTTGTCAGCGAATACTGCAAACTCTGTCCCTGTCACCTGGACAGTGGCAGCAGGTGGTTCCACCTGGGCCGAGGGTCCCACCAGTGGCAGAGGCTCCGGCTGAGTGAGTGTCACAGGGGCCGAGCATTGCACACAATGAGGGTAGGTGGAACCTGCAGGTAGCATAGCCGCACATGAGGTACAGGTTGCAAAGTAAGCCTGTGCCTTGGCACCCTTGCTTTTTGCGGACGACATGCTGTTGTCTCCTCTTAGAGCAATCAGAGAGGGTATATAGCCAAAGCACTAGTGCGGCCGTACAGAGTAAGTGTATACAATATAAGCATATAAATATACACTTCGGCACCCAGTGGGGAAAGCACCTAGTAACAGGTGCTGCTTACCGACCGCCCTCAGCGTTTGTGTGATCACCAGATTCCCTGCCTGTGCCTCCCAGAGCTGTTGGAGCTCGTCTCTGAAGTTCTCCAGCGTCAGAAGTGCTGATAGGAATGGCTGCCAGCGTTCTGAGAGGAGGAGGGAGCCGTGGGCGTGCCTTAGAAAGTGCGGGAATCTGGTGCCCTACGGTGCTCAGTGAGGGGGGAGGAGGATACTAAGTATGCTCCAGCCCTCAGCGCTGACGTCCAGTGCAGCGTCCCGCCCTTACCCCTGACTGGCAGGCCCGGGGGCGGGAATATGCGGTACTAGGCCGCAAAAGCCGGGGACTAAAGTTATAAGCGCGGCCGGCAAACAAGCTCGGTCAGCGCGGTAGTCCCGGCGCACAAACACAACCAGCAGCTGCTGCAGCGCCCATTAGACAGGCGCTCTATGCGCCGTCCCCAAGGGGACACAGAGTACCTCAGAGGAGCAGGGCCTGTCCCTGACGATACCCGGTCTCCTGTCCAGCAGATTCCCCCAGGGGCTGCGGAGGGAGCACGGTCCCAGTGCCTGGTGACCGATTAGGATCCCACTTCACCCAGAGCCCCTAAGGGATGGGGAAGGAAAACGGCATGTGGCTCCTGCCTGTGTACCCGCAATGGGTACCTCAACCTTAACAACACCGCCGACCAGAGTGGGGTGAGAAGGGAGCATGCCGGGGGCCCTGTTATGGGCCCTCTTTTCTTCCATCCGATATAGTCAGCAGCTGCTGCTGACCAAATTGTGGAGCTTGAGTGCATGTGTGCCTCCTTCAACACAAAGCATAAAAACTGAGGAGCCCGTGATGCACGGGGGGGTGTATAGGCAGAGGGGAGGGGTTTACACTTTTAAGTGTAATACTTTGTGTGGCCTCCGGAGGCAGAAGCTATACACCCAATTGTCTGGGTCTCCCAATGGAGCGACAAAGAAATTCACAAACACTCAGCGAATAAGCTGAGACCCTCGTGCTATACAGCGTGGCGCCTTTTAACATGAGTCAACTACAATATATACACTATATGTTACCTACAGGCATGACCGGATATTCCAACTGCCAACTACCTATTAGTACCCTTAAACATGAAACAAAAAAATGGATGGGTGTGAAACACAAGCCGCCCACGGTATAGCACAACAGTTTACAAACTTAAAAAAGAGAATTTTGTTTACTTACCGTAAATTCTTTTTCTTATAGTTCCGACATGGGAGACCCAGACCATGGGTGTATAGCTTCTGCCTCCGGAGGACACACAAAGTACTACACTCAAACGTGTAGCTCCTCCCTCCGGGCTATATGCACCCCCTGGATGACAATCTAACCAGTTCAGTGCAAAAGCTGAAGGAGGACATCCACCCATAAGTAGAGATAGAGTAAAACTCGGAAAAACCGGAACCTCTGTCTACAACAACAGCCGGTGAAACACACGGAACAAGAACTGCCAACAGGCAACAGGGAGGGTGCTGGGTCTCCCATGTCGGAACTATAAGAAAAAGAATTTACGGTAAGTAAACAAAATTCTCTTTTTCTTCATCGTTCCTTATGGGAGACCCAGACCATGGGATGTCTCAAAGCAGTCCATGGGTGGGAAATAAACCAAACTGAGAAGTAGGCAAAACCTAACTTCACAAATGGGCGACAGCCGCCTGAAGGATGCGTCTGCCCAAGCTCGCATCTGCCGAAGCATGAGCATGCACTTGGTAGTGCTTCGAAAAGGTGTGCAGACTAGACCAAGTGGCAGCCTGACAAACCTGCTGAGCCGTAGCCTGGTGCCTGAAAGCCCAGGAGGCACCGACAGCTCTGGTCGAGTGCGCCTTAATCCCTGGCGGTGGGGGCACCTGAGAACACTGGTAGGCATCGGAGATGGCCGACCTAATCCAACGAGCTAGGGTCGGTTTAGAAGCCGAGAGACCCTTGCGCTGACCCGTGGTTAGCACAAAAAGTGAGGTGCACCGCCTAAAAGCGGCGGTGCGTGAAACATAGATTCGGAGCGCCCGCACCAAATCCAAGGTATGCAACGCCTTCTCAAAGCGATGCACAGGGGCCGGACAAAGGGAAGGCAACGAAATGTCCTGGTTAAGGTGGAAAGAAGACACCACCTTAGGGAGAAAATCCGGAGTCGGACGGAGAACCACCTTGTCTTGGTGAAACACTAAAAAAGGTGACTCCGAAGAGAGCGCAGCCAAATCAGGGACTCTCCTGAGAGAAGTTATGGCTACTAGAAAAACCACTTTCTGTGAAAGTCTAAACAAAGGAACCTCCCTAAGAGGCTCAAAGGGGGGTTTCTGTAAGGCCGTGAGGACCAGATTAAGATCCCAGGAATCCAAGGGCCTCCGATAAGGAGGAATGAGGTGAGATGCGCCCTGCATGAAGGTGCGCACCTGAGCCAGTCGGGCGATACGCCACTGGAATAAAACCGACAGAGCCGACACCTGTCCCTTGAGGGAATTGAGGGACAGTCCTAGCTGCAGACCGGACTGTAGAAAGGACAGGATGGTCGGCAAGGAAAACGGCCAAGGAGCATGGCCGGAAGAGCGACACCAGGACAGGAAAATCTTCCAAGTCCTGTGGTAAATCTTGGCCGAGGAAGACTTCCGAGCCTGAGTCATAGTGGAGATGACCTCAGAAGGAATGGCTGAAGCCGTCAGGATCCAGGACTCAAGAGCCACGCTGTCAATCTGAGAGCCGCAGAATTCTGGCGGAAAAACGGACCTTGAGAGAGAAGGTCTGGGCGGTCCGGGAGATGCCACGGCATTTCTACGGACAGACGGAGCAGATCTGGGTACCAGGCTCGCCTGGGCCAGTCCGGAGCAATGATTATGACCCGACGGCCCTCCATTCTGATCTTGCGCAGAACCCTGGGCAAGAGAGCTAGAGGGGGAAACACATAGGCCAGACGGAACTGGGACCAATCTTGAACCAGCGCGTCCGCTGCGAAGGCCTGAGGATCGTGGGAGCGAGCCACGTAAACCGGAACCTTGTTGTTGTGCCGGGATGCCATTAGATCCACTTCCGGAGTGCCCCACTTGCGGCAGATTGACCTGAACACTGCTGGATGCAGGGCCCACTCGCCGCTGTCCACGGTTTACCGGCTGAGATAATCGGCCTCCCAGTTTTCTACGCCTGGGATGTGGACTGCGGATATGGTGGACTTGGAGTCCTCCGTCCACTGAAGGATTCGTTGAACCTCCAACATCGCCAGGCGGCTGCGAGTCCCGCCCTGGTGATTGATGTAGGCAACCGCTGTCGCGTTGTCCGACTGGACTCGAATGTGCTTGCCCGCCAACAGGTGGTGAAAGGCTACGAGAGCTAGAAGAACAGCCCTGATTTCCAGCACATTGATCGAGAGGGCTGATTCAGCACAGGGTGCCTGATGACACGCCGTGGAATGACGGCGGGGCTTCAACAGAGAGCGCACCGCCAGATGAAGGGACTGCTGTTTGACTAAGGGCAGCTTCACAAGTGCCGGCAGAGTCTCGAATTGCATCCCTAGGTACGTAAGTTCCTGGGTCGGGGTCAAAGTGGACTTGGGCAGATTGACAAGCCACCCGAATTGAACAAGCGTGGCGAGAGTGAGCGAGACGCTCCGCTGGCAGTCTGCACTGGATGAGGCCTTGACTAGAAGGTCGTCCAGGTAGGGGATTACTGCCAACCCCTGGAGATGCAGGACCGCAACCACTGCTGCCATGACCTTGGTGAAAACACGAGGGGCCGTGGCTAACCCGAAGGGGAGAGCCACGAATTGGAAATGTTCCTCTCCGATTGCAAAGCGTAGCCAACGCTGGTGTGAAACCGCAATAGGCACATGCAGATAGGCATCTCTGATGTCGATGGATGCTAGAAAATCTCCTTGGGTCATTGAGGCAATGACCGATCTCAGAGATTCCATGCGAAAGTGCCGCACCTGAACATGCTTGTTGAGAAGCTTGAGATCCAGGATGGGCTGGAAGGAACCGTCCTTCTTGGGGACTAGGAAGAGGTTTGAGTAGAAACCTCTGAACCGTTCCCGGGCGGGAACCGGAACAATTACACCGTTGGCCTGCAAGGATGCCACGGCCTGTGAGAAGGCGGCGGCTTTGGAGCAGGGGGGAATGGACAGAAAAAATCTGTTTGGCGGGCTGGAAGAAAATTCTATCCTGTAGCCGTGGGAGATGATATCCCGCACCCACTGATCGGAGACGTGCTGAAACCACACGTCGCCAAAGTGGGAGAGCCTGCCACCGACCAAGGACGTTGCTGGCGCAGCCAGATAGTCAAGAGGAGGCTGCCTTAGTGGCAGCGGCTCCTCCGTTCTTCTGAGCACGCGGCTTCGCGCGCCAGTTGGGTTTACGATCCTTGGCTTAGGTAGTGGACAAAGCTGAGGGTTTAGAGGATGACCAGTTAGAGGAACGAAAGGAACGAAACCTCGACTGGTTCCTGCCCTGGACAGGTTTCCTGGTTTTAGTTTGTGGCAAGGAAGTACTCTTCCCACCAGTAGCTTCCTTAATAATTTCATCCAGTTGTTCACCGAACAGCCGGGACCCAGCAAAGGGGAGCCCAGCAAGGTACTTCTTAGAAGAAGCGTCTGCTTTCCACTCTCGAAGCCACAAGATCCTGCGGATCGCGAGAGAATTAGCGGAAGCCACCGCCGTGCGGTGAGAAGCCTCCAGAATGGCAGACATGGCGTAGGATGAAAAAGCCGAAGCCTGGGAAGTTAATGCAACCATCTCGGGTATAGAGTCCCTGGCGAGGGAATGTATCTCCGCCAGAGAGGCAGAGATTGCCTTAAGAGCCCACACTGCTGCAAAAGACGGGGAGAACGAGGCTCCTGCCGCCTCATATACAGATTTGGCCAGAAGGTCAACCTGGCGGTCAGTGGGACCCTTAAGAGAGGTGCCATCGGCCACAGATACGACTGTCCAGGCTGAGATTCTAGATACCGGAGGGTCTACCTTTGGGGACTGAGCCCACTCCTTAACCACCTCTGGTGGAAAGGGAAAACGGTCATCAGAACTACGCTTTGGGAAGCGTTTGTCAGGACAGGCCCTGGGCTTGGTAACAGTGGCCTGAAAACTGGAGTGGTTAAAAAACGTACTCCTAGCTCTCTTAGGAGAGGTAAACTGGTGTATTTCTACCAGAGAGGCTTGTTCCTCTGACACTGGGGGATTGAGGTTCAGAACGGAGTTAATGGATGCAATCAAGTCACTAACATCCGCATCACCCTCAGATAAGTCAATGGGGTACATAGAGGTAGCGTCTGAGCCCACAGTAAAAGTATCCTCCTCGCCCTGCACATCAGCTCGTGAATCAGAGCCGTGGGACGAGGAAGGAGAAGGGTCCCTGCGTCTCCGTTTAGGAGGACGGGGTCCTACATGCTCTGAGAGCTCTGCAGAGCTCGGAGCAGCAGAGGCACCCTGAGAAGGGGGCTGATGCATGGTCAGCAGAGTCCGGGACAGCTGTCCTATGGAGTCGGCAAAAGACTGGGAAATAGCTCTGGAAAAAGATGCTACCCAAGCCGGGGGTTCAGCCACCGGGGCCGGAGCAGCCGGATGGACCCCTGAGGAGACTCCAGGCTGAGGCACCACCATGTTAGAGCAGGCATCACAATGTGGATATGTGCTCGGTTCTGGCAGAATGAGCTTACATGCAGTGCATATAGCGTACAGCTTAGCAGACTTGCTCCTAGTGACAGACATTTTGCTGAGGTGGAGCTCTGCAGTAAAGAATACACTCCTGTAGAATGACCCCCTGAGAGTGTATAATAAAGCCCACAACCAGAGGTTGTGGCTTACCAGACCGTGTGTGCCCTCCGGATTCCACAGCTCGGACCCCCAGTGAAGCGTCTGCTTTCCAGGATGCAGCAGCTGCAGCAGCCAGCGCCGATCAGTGTAAGAACGCTGATAAAATGGCGCTGGAGTGAGGAGGGGGGGCGGGGATTAGCCCAAGAGCGGGAAACCGGAGGGCCAAGGAGAGATACAGGGGAGGGAAACATCTCCTCAGAGAGGAGTGTCCTCCCCTCTGCTGAACGACCGGTGGGCGGCGCAACACTGTTCCCCTGCATGAATGACATGCAGGGGAAGCTGAAAACGAAACTAGGCCGCAACTGAAGCCGGGGCCTAGATTTTTACATGCGGCCGACGAGCAGGCACCCTCGGCGCGGTTCTCAGGAAAAACCCAGAGAACCGGCCGGAATTTACAGTAAAGTCAAAAGACACACTCTCCCCTTAATAAATGTACCCAGGACCCCTGAAAAACGTCTCAATACTTAGCTTTTGAGACGCAGGGCCATGTCCCTGGGGGGGGGGTTAAACGCTCCGTCCGGCAGAATCCTGACAGGGCTGCAGATGGAGACCGGTCTCCTGCAAAGCAGAGAGGACCGTGATGGCTCCCACTTCAAGCCAGAGCCTCAGAGGATGGTGAAGGAGCGCGGCATGTGAAGGCTCCAGCCTTGTAAAGTCAACCTTAACAGCACCGCCGACAGAGTGGGGTGAGAAGGGACATGCCGGGAGTCCAGACTGGACCCGCTTTTCTTCCATATCTTTGAAATCAAAAATCTTAAAAATTAAAAATCAGAGAATGCATGTGTGTGTGTGACGTCCTGAAACACAAAGCATTGAACTGGTTAGATTGTCATCCAGGGGGTGTATATAGCCCGGAGGGTAGTACTTTGTGTGTCCTCCGGAGGCAGAAGCTATACACCCTGGGTCTCCCATAAGGAACGATGAAGAAATAAATTTACTCTAACCCTCAATTGACTATTCCCCTGCCCCAATATAAATATAGTGCCCATTAATGGAGGATCCTTCCCAAGATTCACCTTGAATAACAAAACAACTTACTATATACAATGACTGCTTAGCAAAGAGCATGAAGACATAAATAACAAAAAACAGATATATTGTTCAATACAAGCTCCCTCCTGAATGAGCTCAACTCTGGCCTAAAGTCCATGATAGGTCTTAGCAACATCTAGGTATGAGGTCATTGTGGTCCACAGAGAAGCCTCAATGGCAGATAATTAGATGTTGTAGTTGTAAAAACAATGGTCCCAAACGGTGATTGTGCAGTAAGTGTGGCCTGAAGGGGTTACAATGACTACCTAAATTAACTACAGGCCCTACCTGAGTCTCAAATATTTTGGCGCCAAACTGATGTGAGGTGCGTGCACGGTTACCCACTGCGATGGCGCAGTGGGCCTTACTTATCTTATCGACCCGGGTCTGCTCTGGACAATATGTCTGAAGTACACAGTCAGATGAGAGGCCTCTCCAACAGCTGAGCAGTACTGCTGGTCACTGTGGCTTGTCTCCTTGGCAACGTCCTATCAACTTCACAAAAGCGCAAAAGCGTTCTTTCAGCAATCTTCTCCCATCTGGTAAGCATACGGATACAGTGTCACAGCTCTGATCAAGATAATAGATTTCTAGTCGCAAATATTATCTCTTCCCTCTTCCGCACGTCCTCTGTCTCTGTATTCATTCACTGCCAACTGCCAACCGCTTCCAAGATGGCTGCTGCTCTACTTCCTGTGATGTACTTTTTTTATCAGCCTGTAGCTCCGCCCCCATCTGAGCTACCTATTGCCGTCTTTCATCTGTGCTGAGAAACAGCGTCCTCTTATGGTTGAATAATGACATTTTTGTCCCTTATAAAGTATTATCACATCATTACTGACAGCTGCAAGTTATAAAGTTACAGTTAGGTCCAGAAATATTTGGACAGTGACACAAGTTTTGTTATTTTAGCTGTTTACAAAAACATGTTCAGAAATACAATTATATATATAATATGGGCTGAAAGTGCACACTCCCAGCTGCAATATGAGAGTTTTCACATCCAAATCGGAGAAAGGGTTTAGGAATCATAGCTCTGTAATGCATAGCCTCCTCTTTTTCAAGGGACAAAAAGTAATTGGACAAGGGACTCTAAGGGCTGCAATTAACTCTGAAGGCGTCTCCCTCGTTAACCTGTAATCAATGAAGTAGTTAAAAGGTCTGGGGTTGATTACAGGTGTGTGGTTTTGCATTTGGAAGCTGTTGCTGTGACCAGACAACATGCGGTCTAAGGAACTCTCAATTGAGGTGAAGCAGAACATCCTGAGGCTGAAAAAAAAGAAAAAATCCATCAGAGAGATAACAGACATGCTTGGAGTAGCAAAATCAACAGTCGGGTACATTCTGAGGAAAAAGGAATTGACTGGTGAGCTTGGGAACTCAAAAAGGCCTGGGCGTCCACGGATGACAACAGTGGTGGATGATCGCCGCATACTTTCTTTGGTGAAGAAGAACCCGTTCACAACATCAACTGAAGTCCAGAACACTCTCAGTGAAGTAGGTATATCTGTCTCTAAGTCAACAGTAAAGAGAAGACTCCATGAAAGTAAATACAAAGGGTTCACATCTAGATGCAAACCATTCATCAATTCCAAAAATAGACAGGCCAGAGTTAAATTTGCTGAAAAACACCTCATGAAGCCAGCTCAGTTCTGGAAAAGTATTCTATGGACAGATGAGACAAAGATCAACCTGTACCAGAATGATGGGAAGAAAAAAGTTTGGAGAAGAAAGGGAACGGCACATGATCCAAGGCACACCACATCCTCTGTAAAACATGGTGGAGGCAACGTGATGGCATGGGCATGGATGGCTTTCAATGGCACTGGGTCACTTGTGTTTATTGATGACATAACAGCAGACAAGAGTAGCCGGATGAATTCTGAAGTGTACCGGGATATACTTTCAGCACAGATTCAGCCAAATGCCGCAAAGTTGATCGGACGGCGCTTCATAGTACAGATGGACAATGACCCCAAGCATACAGCCAAAGCTACCCAGGAGTTCATGAGTGCAAAAAAGTGGAACCTTCTGCAATGGCCAAGTCAATCACCAGATCTTAACTCAATTGAGCATGCATTTCACTTGCTCAAATCCAGACTTAAGACGGAAAGACCCACAAACAAGCAAGACCTGAAGGCTGCGGCTGTAAAGGCCTGGCAAAGCATTAAGAAGGAGGAAACCCAGCGTTTGGTGATGTCCATGGGTTCCAGACTTAAGGCAGTGATTGCCTCCAAAGGATTCGCAACAAAATATTGAAAATAAAAATATTTTGTTTGGGTTTGGTTTATTTGTCCAATTACTTTTGACCTCCTAAAATGTGGAGTGTTTGTAAAGAAATGTGTACAATTCCTACAATTTCTATCAGGTATTTTTGTTCAAACCTTCAAATTAAACGTTACAATCTGCACTTGAATTCTGTTGTAGAGGTTTCATTTCAAATCCAATGTGGTGGCATGCAGAGCCCAACTCGCGAAAATTGTGTCACTGTCCAAATATTTCTGGACCTAACTGTACATACAATAAATACTGTTCACATTTATGAGACACAAATATATACGTCTAAACTATGCTTGTGAGGTGATACAGGGGCTTGCCATGCACATCTTTAACCAGGTACATATTTCTGGCCATGAACAATGGGAGCTGTTTCACCATCTCACACTGGCATTATGGCGGCACTGAGAGGAAGTGACTCATGTTAGCTACAGGTGTCATCACATGACCCTGTGCTACCATGGCAACCACCGGAAGTCACGTGATCACGCACGTGACTTCCGGTGGGGTCGGCAGTAAGTAAAATCAATGGCCGCACGCATATAAATCTCGCTGCCAGACTTTGGCAGCGAGACGTAAGGGGTTAAATGTTCCGGGTGGAATGCGATTCCACTCGGAACATGCAGGCACACATGTCAGCTGTTGAAAACAGCTGATCTGTGCGCAGATCGCCGCGTTCTGCCCACGGCAGGGGGGCGGGGACTATCCTCACACGCTCCATGACGGATAGATCTGTCAAGGGTCATGAAGGGGTTAAAAAAACCCAAACACATGATGAAGGAACAAAGCAGCTTCACCGAGGGTGACGAAAGACACCGGGCACAAGGATCATCACTCACGTGTATGAGGACAGGCTGCTGTCTCACGTCGTCTTCACCCCGTAGTTGTCCTCATTGAAGTTGAACATCTTGTTAGGATTCCAACCTTTACACTGCGAGAGAGGAAGGAACAGGGGTCAGTTTTACTGAATCTGATGGCTCTCCTCAAATACTCTGTGCTGCAGAGAACAAGCCATGGGGGCCCCGTGCGTCAGGAGCCACACCTGCTCCCCGCGCCACCCACGGAGGGGCCCCGTTCGTCAAGGGCCACCCCCGCTCTCAAGCTCTGACACTTGGGGGTCCCAATGGGTTATCTCGGCATATGGAGCACTTACTTATGCTGCAGAGAATAACCCATGGGGGCACCTTGCGTCAAGGGCCTTCCCCGCGCCACCCACGGAGGGGCCCCGTTCGTCAAGGGCCACCCCCGCTCCCAAGCTCTGACACTTGGGGGTCCCAATGGCTTATCTCGGCATATGGAGCACTTACTTATGCTGCAGAGAATAACCCATGGGGGCACCTTGCGTCAAGGGCCTTCTCCGCGCCACCCACGGAGGGGCCCCGTTCGTCAAGGGCCACCCCCGCTCCCAAGCTCTGACACTTGGGGGTCCCAATGGGTTATCTCGGCATATGGAGCACTTACTTATGCTGCAGAGAATAACCCATGGGGGCACCTTGCGTCAAGGGCCTTCCCCGCGCCACCCACGGAGGGGCCCCGTTCTTCAAGGGCCACCCCCGCTCCCAAGCTCTGACACTTGGGGGTCCCAATGGGTTATCTCGGCATATGGAGCACTTACTTATGCTGCAGAGAATAACCCATGGGGGCACCTTGCGTCAAGGGCCTTCCCCGCACCACCCACGGAGGGGCCCCGTTCGTCAAGGGCCACCCCCGCTCCCAAGCTCTGACACTTGGGGGTCCCAATGGCTTATCTCGGCATATGGAGCACTTACTTATGCTGCAGAGAATAACCCATGGGGGCACCTTGCGTCAAGGGCCTTCCCCGCGCCACCCACGGAGGGGCCCCGTTCGTCAAGGGCCACCCCCGCTCCCAAGCTCTGACACTTGGGGGTCCCAATGGGTTATCTCGGCATATAGAACACTTACTTATGCTGCAGAGAATAACCCATGGGGGCACCTTGCGTCAAGGGCCTTTCTCGCGCCACCCACGGAGGGGCCCCGTTCGTCAAGGGCCACCCCCGCTCCCAAGCTCTGACACTTGGGGGTCCCAATGTGTTATCTCGGCATATGGAGCACTTACTTATGCTGCAGAGAATAACCCATGGGGGCACCTTGCGTTAAGGGCCTTCCCCGCGCCACCCACGGAGGGGCCCCGTTCGTCAAGGGCCACCCCCGCTCCCCGCGCCACCCACGGAGGGGCCCCGTTCGTCAAGGGCCACCCCCGCTCCCAAGCTCTGACACTTGGGGGTCCCAATGGGTTATCTCGGCATATGGAGCACTTACTTATGCTGCAGAGAATAACCCATGGGGGCACCTTGCGTCAAGGGCCTTCCCCGCGCCACCCACGGAGGGGCCCCGTTCGTCAAGGGCCACCCCCGCTCCCCGCGCCACCCACGGAGGGGCCCCGTTCGTCAAGGGCCACCCCCGCTCCCAAGCTCTGACACTCGGGGGTCCCGATGGGTTGTTTCGGCTTATGGAGCACTTACCATATCAGAGTCCAGGTCATAGTCGACGCTGCTGCTTTCTCCTCCGTCCCAGCGCATCAGCACCTTGTTATTGTGGTCCCCGTTCACCTTGGAGTTCATGGCGATGGGTGAATCCGTGAACTTATCTGCAACGGACAACAAAGGGAAGAAAGTCAATTTCTGGAAACTACTGAACTGAAGCAGAAGACATTCAATATTCTAATAAAAACGTAATGTTTAACCCCTTCAGCCCCCAGGCGTTTTCCATTTTTGCGGTTTTGTTTTTTGCTCCCCTTCTTCTGAGAGCCGTAACATTTTTATTTTTCTGTCAATCTTGCCCTACGAGGGCTTGTTTTTTGCGGGACGAGTTGTACTGTTAAATGAAACCATAAGTTTTACCATATAGTGTACTGGAAAAATAGCAAAAAAATTCCAAGTTTGGAAAAACCGCAAAAAAAGTGTGATCGCACAATAGTTTTTGGGAGGTTTTATTCACCGTGTTCACTATATGGTAAAACTGATGTGTTATTGTGATGCCTGAGGTCGGTGCGAGTTTGTAGACACCAAACATGTATAGATTTACTTGTATCTAAGGGCTTAAAAAAAGAAGGGAATTTTGTTACTTACCGTAAATTCCTTTTCTTCTAGCTCTTATTGGGAGACCCAGACGATTGGGGTATAGCTACTGCCTCCGGAGGCCACACAAAGCACTACACCAAAAAGTGCAAGGCCCCTCCCCTTCTGGCTATACCCCCCCGTGGTATCACGGGTTCTCCAGTTTTAGTGCCAAAGCAAGAAGGAGGAAAGCCAATAACTGGTTTAAACAAATTAACTCCGAGTAACATCGGAGAACTGAAAAACCGTTCAACATGAACAACATGTGTACCCGCAAACCACAAAAAAATCCCGAAGGACAACAGGGCGGGTGCTGGGTCTCCCAATAAGAGCTAGAAGAAAAGGAATTTACGGTAAGTAACAAAATTCCCTTCTTCTTCAGCGCTCTATTGGGAGACCCAGACGATTGGGACGTCCAAAAGCTGTCCCTGGGTGGGTAAAGAAATACCTCATGTTAGAGCTGCAAAACAGCCCTCCCCTACGGGGGTGTCACTGCCGCCTGCAGGACTCTTCTACCTAAGCTGGCATCCGCCGAAGCATAGGTATGCACCTGATAATGCTTGGTGAAAGTGTGCAGACTCGACCAGGTAGCTGCCTGGCACACTTGTTGAGCCGAAGCCTGGTGTCGTAATGCCCAGGACGCACCCACGGCTCTGGTTGAGTGGGCTTTTAGCCCTGAAGGAACCGGAAGCCCCGCAGAACGGTAGGCCTCTAGAATTGGTTCTTTGATCCATCGAGCCAGGGTGGCTTTAGAAGCCTGCAACCCCTTGCGCGGACCAGCGACAAGGACAAAAAGTGCATCGGAACGGCGCATGGGCGCCGTGCGGGAAATGTAGATTCTGAGTGCTCTCACCAGATCCAGCAAACGTAAGTCCTTTTCATACCGGTGAACCGGATGAGGACAAAAGGAAGGCAAGGATATATCCTGATTAAGATGAAACGAGGAGACGACCTTAGGGAGAAACTCCGGAATGGGGCGCAGCACTACCTTGTCCTGGTGGAACACCAGGAAGGGAGCCTTGGATGACAGAGCTGCCAGCTCCGACACTCGCCGAAGCGATGTGATCGCAACAAGAAACGCCACTTTCTGTGACAGGCGAGAAAAGGAAACTTCCTTCAGAGGCTCGAAAGGCGGCTTCTGGAGAGCAACTAGTACCCTGTTCAGATCCCATGGATCTAACGGCCGCCTGTACGGGGGCACAATATGACAGACCCCCTGCAGGAACGTGCGCACCTTAGGAAGACGTGCTAGACGCTTCTGAAAAAACACGGATATTGCCGATACTTGCCCTTTAAGGGAGCTGAGCGACAAGCCCTTTTCTAACCCCGATTGCAGGAAAGAAAGAAAAGTGGGCAATGCAAATGGCCAGGGAGACACTCCCTGAGCGGAACACCAGGATAAGAAAATCTTCCACGTTCTGTGGTAGATCTTAGCAGAAGTCGACTTTCTAGCCTGTCTCATTGTGGCTACAACTCCTTGGGATAATCCTGCAGACGCTAGGATCCAGGACTCAATGGCCACACAGTCAGGTTCAGGGCCGCAGAATTCTGATGGAAAAACGGCCCTTGGGACAGTAAGTCTGGTCTGTCTGGAAGTGACCACGGTCGGCCGACCGTGAGATGCCACAGATCCGGATACCACGATCTCCTCGGCCAGTCTGGGGCGACGAGTATGACGCGGCTGCAATCGGATCTGATCTTGCGTAAGACTCTGGGCAAGAGTGCCAGAGGCGGGAATACGTATGGGAGCCGGAACTGCGACCAATCTTGTACTAAGGCGTCTGCCGCCAGAGCTCTTTGATCGCGCGACCTCGCCATAAATGCCGGGACCTTGTTGTTGTGCCGGGACGCCATTAGGTCGACGTCCGGCACTCTCCAGCGGCGACAGATTTCCTGAAACGCGTCCGGGTGAAGGGACCATTCCCCTGCGTCCATGCCCTGGCGACTGAGGAAGTCTGCTTCCCAGTTTTCGACGCCTGGGATGTGAACCGCGGATATGGTGGATGCTGTGTCTTCCACCCACATTAGAATGCGCCGGACTTCTTGGAAGGCTTGCCGACTGCGCGTCCCTCCTTGGTGGTTGATGTATGCCACCGCTGTGGAGTTGTCCGACTGGATTCGGATCTGCTTTCCTTCCAGCCACTGTTGGAAGGCTAGTAGGGCAAGATACACTGCCCTGATTTCCAGAACATTGATCTGAAGGGTGGACTCCTGCGGAGTCCACGTTCCCTGAGTCCTGTGGTGGAGAAAAACTGCTCCCCACCCTGACAGACTCGCATCTGTCGTGACCACTGCCCAGGATGGGGGCAGGAAGGATCTTCCCTGAGACAATGAGGTGGGAAGGAGCCACCATTGTAGAGAGTCCTTGGCCGTCTGGGAAAGGGAGACTTTCCTGTCTAGTGACGTTGACTTTCCGTCCCATTGGCGGAGAATGTCCCATTGAAGTGGGCGCAGATGAAACTGCGCAAATGGAACTGCTTCCATGGCTGCCACCATCTTCCCTAGGAAGTGCATGAGGCGCCGCAAGGGGTGCGACTGACCCTGAAGGAGAGATTGCACCCCTGTTTGTAGTGATCGCTGTTTGTTCAGCGGAAGCTTCACTATCGCTGCTAGAGTATGGAACTCCATGCCAAGATACGTGAGTGATTGGGTCGGTGACAGGATCGACTTTGGAAAGTTGATGATCCATCCGAAAGACTGTAGAGTCTCCAGCGTAGCATTCAGGCTGAGTTGGCATGTCTCTTGAGAGGGTGCCTTGACCAGTAGATCGTCTAGGTAAGGGATCACCGAGTGTCCCTGAGAGTGCAAGACTGCTACCACTGCCGCCATGACCTTGGTGAAGACCCGTGGGGCTGTCGCCAGACCGAATGGCAGAGCTACGAACTGAAGAGGTCGTCTCCTATCACAAAACGTAGAAAACGTTGATGTTCTGTAGCAATTGGCACGTGGAGATAAGCATCTTTGATGTCTATTGAGGCAAGGAAGTCTCCTCGAGACATTGAGGCAATGACAGATCGTAGGGTTTCCATCCGGAACCGCCTGGCGTGCACATGTTTGTTGAGCAGTTTTAGGTCCAGAACAGGACGGAATGAGCCGTCCTTTTTTGGAACCACAAAGAGATTGGAGTAAAACCCTCGACCCTGTTCCTGAGGAGGGACAGGGATCACTACTCCTTCCGCTCTTAGGGAGTCCACCGCCTGCCGCAGAGCATCTGCTCGGTCTGGATGTGGGGAGGTTCTGAAGAATCGGGCTGGAGGACGAGAACTGAACTCGATTCTGTACCCGCGAGACAAAATGTCTGTCACCCACCGGTCCTTGACCTGTGACAGCCAAATGTCGCAAAAGCGGGAGAGCCTGCCCCCGACCGGAGATTCGGCGGGAGGGGGCTGGAAGTCATGAGGTAGCCGCTTTGGAAGCGGTTCCTCCATTTGCTTTCTTGGGGCGTGCGTGAGCCCGCCAGGAATCTGAGTTTCTTTGCGTCCTCTGAGACCCTTTGGACGAGGTAAATGGTGTCTTGCCCGAACCTCGAAAGGACTGAAACCTCTGCTGCCACTTTTTCTGCTGAGGTTTGCTTGTTCTGGGCTGGGGTAAAGAAGAGTCTTTACCCTTGGACTGCTTAAGGATGTCAGCCAATGGCTCGCCAAACAGTCTATCTCTAGATAAAGGCAAGCTGGTTAAACATTTTTTGGAACCAGCATCTGCCTTCCAGTCCCTTAACCACAAGGCTCTGCGCAAAACTACCGAATTGGCGGACGCCATTGAGGTGCGGCTGGTAGATTCTAGGACCGCATTGATAGCGTAAGACGCAAACGCAGACATCTGCGAGGTAAGGGACGCCACTTGTGGCACTGCTGGATGTATGATAGCATCCACTTTTGCTAAACCAGCTGAAATAGCCTGGAGAGCCCATACGGCTGCGAATGCCGGAGCAAACGACGCGCCGATAGCTTCATAGACAGATTTTAACCAAAGGTCCATCTGTCTGTCATTGGCATCTTTAAGTGAAGCGCCATCCTCCACTGCAACTATGGATCTAGCTGCAAGTTTGGAAATCGGGGGGTCTACCTTTGGACACTGGGTCCAGCGCTTGACCACATCAGGGGGGAAAGGATAACGTGTATCCCTAGAACGTTTAGAGAAACGTCTTTCTGGGTGAGCGTCGTGTTTCTGGATTGATTCTCTGAAGTCAGAGTGATCCAACAAAGCACTCAATTTACGCTTGGGATAGAGGAAACGAAACTTCTCCTGCTCTGCAGCTGCCTCTTCTGCTGAAGGGGCTGGGGGAGAAATATCTAACAGCCTATTGATGGCTGAGATGAGGTCGTTTACCATGGCGTCCCCATCAGGGGTATCCAGGTTGAGAGGGGTTCCAGGAGTGGATTCCTGATCACTCTCTTCAGACACCTCACAGGGAGACTGATTGCGCTGAGACCCTGAGCAGTGTGATGACGTTGAGGGTCTTTCCCAGCGAGCTCGCTTAGGGTGGCTGGGGCTATCGTCTGAGTCATAATCCTCAGCTTGTGAAGCCGGGGACCCCCTTGTAGTCTGGATCGGATCCAGCTGAGGGGGGCCAGAGGACAGAGACCTCGCCGAGTCCAAAGACTGAGCCCCAGACATGGATTGCAAAGTTTCAAGGATTTTTGTCATAGTCACAGACATTCTATCAGCAAAAACTGCAAAGTCTGTCCCTGGCGCCGGGGCAGAACTTACAAGCGTCTCAGCCTGGGTCACTACCTCTCCGGACTCCGGCTGGCGAAGCAGCACCGGATCGGAGCATTGCACACAATGGGGGTCATCGGAGCCTGCTGGTAGAGCAGCCCCACATGCAGCACACGCAGTGTACACAGCCCTAGCCTTGGCAGCCTTGCGTTTTGTGGATGACATGTTGCTGCTTCCTCAGAGCGATCTGGGTATCCAGCCAGGAAGCGACCTCACAGTGCAAGAAATAAATAAATATATATATCTGGTGACACAGTACACCAATACACACTGAGGCACTAGAGGGGCCAGCTGAAATGCCGCTTACCGCCCGCTTAAGAGCGGGTGTGTGGTCGCCAAAAGCCCCCTAGTCCAGGTCTCCCAGAGCCTTGCGTCCTTCCTCCAGCCAGACTGCATGTAATGGCTGCCGGCGTCCTGGGAGAGGAGGGGGGGCGGGCCCTGGGCGTTCCTGGCTAAGAGCGGGAAGCCTGCTTCCCTCTGTGCCTAGTGAGAGGGCTGGAGCATGTAAATCAGGCTCCAGCCCTCGTCGCTGCTGCGAAACAGCGTCTCTCCCCTACCCTGATTGACAGGGTGGGGGCGGGAACGAAGCGGAGCTAGGCCGCAAAAAGCCGGGGACTAAAGTTATAAACGCCGCCGCCGTAAAAGCGCGGTCGGCGTGTCCCCGGCGCACCACAAGTCACAGCAGCGCCGCCCGATCCAGTGGGGGTCGGCGCTGCGTTCCCACAACACAAAGTCCCCCAGTAAACTGTAGGAACACTAACTCCAACGTTACGGTCCCCGGCGCACTACAACACCCAGCCAGCCCGGAGTGTGTCTGTGCCTGCCGGGGACACAGAGTACCTGTATGATGCAGGGCCTTGTCCCTGATTGTACTCCTGCTCCATATCCATCAGGTTCAACTGGGTCTGTGGATGGAGCCCGGCGTCAGAGCTTAGAAGCCGGCAGGATCCCACTTCCACAGAGCCCTACAAGGGGATGTGGAAGGAAAGCAGCATGTGGGGCTCCAGCCTCTGTACCAGCAATAGGTACCTCAACCGTACAACACCATCCACGGGTGAGACGGGAGCATGCTGGGGGCCCTATATGGGCCCTCTTTTCTTCCATCCGAAATAGTCAGCAGCTACTGCTGACTAAAATCTGTGGAGCTATGTATGGATGTCTGATCTCCTTCGCACAAAGCTTGAAAACTGGAGAACCCGTGATACCACGGGGGGGTATAGCCAGAAGGGGAGGGGCCTTGCACTTTTTGGTGTAGTGCTTTGTGTGGCCTCCGGAGGCAGTAGCTATACCCCAATCGTCTGGGTCTCCCAATAGAGCGCTGAAGAAAATCACAAGTGTGTCCAATAAAAGTGGCGCAAGTTTTGCGCCATTTTCCGAAACCTGTAGCGTTCTCATTTTTCTGGATCTATGGCTCAGTGACAGCTTATTTTTTGCGTCTCGAGCTGACGTTTCTAATCGTACAATCTTTGCGCAGATGCTACGTTTTGATCGCCTGTTATTGCATTCTGCGCAAAAATAGCGGCAAACAAAAAATGTAATGTTGGCGTTTGGATTTTTTTTACCGCTACGCCGTTTACTGATCAGATTAATTGATTTTATATTTTGATAGATCGGGCATTTCCGAACGCGGCAATACCAAATATGTGTATATTTTTTATTTTTTTAACCCTTTTAACCCTAATGGAGCGAAAGGGGGGTGATTTGAACTTTTAGGTTTTTTGGTTTTTTATTTCTTTTTGAAAACTTTTTTTTTATTATTTTACTAGTCCCCCTAGGGGGCTATAGCGATCAGCAATCCGATCGCTCTGCCCTATCTGTAGATCTCAGCTACAGAGCTGAGAACTGCAGATACGCTGCTTTACTCTCCGTGCTGGTGTAAACCGTGCACCGGCGGGGTGGGCTCTTTAGGATACAGCGAAGTCACAAATGGGAAATAAACGGCCCCAAAACTAGATTAACTAAAAAAAGTGCTTTACTACAATTTGGATATGAACACAATCTAACAGGGGAAGACACTCAGGGAAAAATTCACAAACACTCAGCGAATAAGCTGAGACCCTCGTGCTATACAGCGTGGCGCCTTTTAACATGAGTCAACTACAATATATACACTATATGTTACCTACAGGCATGACCGGATATTCCAACTGCCAACTACCTATTAGTACCCTTAAACATGAAACAAAAAAATGGATGGGTGTGAAACACAAGCCGCCCACGGTATAGCACAACAGTTTACAAACTTAAAATAAATTTACTCTAACCCCCAATTGACAATTCCCCTGCCCCAATATAAATATAGTGCCCATTAATGGAGGATCCTTCCCAAGATTCACCTTGAATAACCAAACAACTTACTATATACAATGACTGCTTAGCAAAGAGCATAAAGACATAAATAACAAAAAACAGATATATTGTTCAATACAAGTTCCCTCCTGAATGAGCTCAACTCTGGCCTAAAGTCCATGATAGGTCTTAGCAACATCTAGGTATGAGGTCATTGTGGTCCACAGAGAAGCCTCAATGGCAGATAATTAGATGTTGTAGTTGTAGAAACAATGGTCCCAAACGGTGATTGTGCAGTAAGTGTGGCCTGAAGGGGTTACAATGACTACCTAAATTAACTACAGGCCCTACCTGAGTCTCAAATATTTTGGCGCCAAACTGATGTGAGGTGCGTGCACGGTTACCCACTGCGATGGCGCAGTGGGCCTTACTTATCTTATCGACCCGGGTCTGCTCTGGACAATATGTCTGAAGTACACAGTCAGATGAGAGGCCTCTCCAACAGCTGAGCAGTACTGCTGGTCACTGTGGCTTGTCTCCTTGGCAACGTCCTATCAACTTCACAAAAGCGCAAAAGCGTTCTTTCAGCAATCTTCTCCCATCTGGTAAGCATACGGATACAGTGTCACAGCTCTGATCAAGATAATAGATTTCTAGTCGCAAATATTATCTCTTCCCTCTTCCGCACGTCCTCTGTCTCTGTATTCATTCACTGCCAACTGCCAACTGCCAACCGCTTCCAAGATGGCTGCTGCTCTACTTCCTGTGATGTACTTTTTTTATCAGCCTGTAGCTCCGCCCCCATCTGAGCTACCTATTGCAGTCTTTCATCTGTGCTGAGAAACAGCGTCCTCTTATGGTTGAATAATGACATTTTTGTCCCTTATAAAGTATTATCACATCATTACTGACAGCTGCAGGTTATAAAGTTACAGTTAGGTCCAGAAATATATGGACAGTGACACAAGTTTTGTTATTTTAGCTGTTTACAATAACATGTTCAGAAATACAATTATATATATAATATGGGCTGAAAGTGCACACTCCCAGCTGCAATATGAGAGTTTTCACATCCAAATCGGAGAAAGGGTTTAGGAATCATAGCTCTGTAAAGCATAGCCTCCTCTTTTTCAAGGGACCAAAAGTAATTGGACAAGGGACTCTAAGGGCTGCAATTAACTCTGAAGGCGTCTCCCTCGTTAACCTGTAATCAATGAAGTAGTTAAAAGGTCTGGGGTTGATTACAGGTGTGTGGTTTTGCATTTGGAAGCTGTTGCTGTGACCAGACAACATGCGGTCTAAGGAACTCTCAATTGAGGTGAAGCAGAACATCCTGAGGCTGAAAAAAAAGAAAAAATCCATCAGAGAGATAGCAGACATGCTTGGAGTAGCAAAATCAACAGTCGGGTACATTCTGAGGAAAGAAGGGAATTTTGTTTACTTACCGTAAATTCCTTTTCTTCTAGCTCCTATTGGGAGACCCAGACAATTGGGTGTATAGCTTCTGCCTCCGGAGGCCACACAAAGTATTACACTTTAAAAAGTGTAACCCCTCCCCTCTGCCTATACACCCTCCCGTGCATCACGGGCTCCTCAGTTTTGGTGCAAAAGCAGGAAGGAGGAAACTTATAAATTGGTCTAAGGTAAATTCAATCCGAAGGATGTTCGGAGAACTGAAACCATGAACCAAAAGAACAATTCAACATGAACAACATGTGTACACAAAAGAACAACAGCCCGAAGGGAACAGGGGCGGGTGCTGGGTCTCCCAATAGGAGCTAGAAGAAAAGGAATTTACGGTAAGTAAACAAAATTCCCTTCTTCTTTGTCGCTCCATTGGGAGACCCAGACAATTGGGACGTCCAAAAGCAGTCCCTGGGTGGGTAAAAGAATACCTCGATAAAAAGAGCCGAAAAAACGGCCCCCTCTTACAGGTGGGCGACCGCCGCCTGAAGGACTCGCCTACCTAGGCTGGCATCTGCCGAAGCATAGGCATGCACCTGATAGTGTTTCGTGAAAGTGTGCAGACTCGACCAGGTAGCCGCCTGACACACCTGCTGAGCCGTAGCCTGGTGCCGCAATGCCCAGGATGCACCCATGGCTCTGGTAGAATGGGCCTTCAGCCCTGAAGGAATCGGAAGCCCAGAAGAACGGTAGGCTTCAAGAATCGGTTCCTTGATCCACCGAGCCAAGGTTGACTTGGAAGCCTGTGACCCCTTATGCTGGCCAGCGACAAGGATAAAGAGCGCATCCGAACGGCGCAGGGGCGCCGTGCGAGAAATGTAGAACCGGAGTGCTCTCACGAGATCTAACAAGTGCAAATCCTTTTCACATTGGTGAACTGGATGAGGGCAAAAGGAAGGTAAGGAGATATCCTGATTGAGATGAAAAGGGGATACCACCTTAGGGAGAAATTCCGGGACCGGACGCAGAACCACCTTATCCTGGTGAAACACCAGGAAGGGGGCTTTGCATGACAGCGCTGCTAGCTCAGACACTCTCCGAAGTGATGTGACTGCCACTAGGAAGGCCGCCTTCTGCGAAAGGCGTGATAGAGAGACTTCCCGCATCGGCTCGAAAGGTGGTTTCTGAAGAGCCGTTAGCACCCTGTTAAGATCCCAGGGTTCCAGCGGACGCTTGTAAGGTCATCCTGAGATAACCCTGAAGACGCTAGGAGCCAGGACTCAATGGCCACACAGTCAGGTTGAGGGCCGCAGAATTCAGATGGAAAAATGGCCCTTGAGACAGCAAGTCTGGTCGGTCTGGGAGTGCCCACGGTTGACCCACCGTGAGGTGCCACAGATCCGGGTACCACGACCTCCTCGGCCAGTCTGGAGCGACGAGGATGGCGTGGCGGCAGTCGGACCTGATCTTGCGCAACACTCTGGGCAGCAGTGCCAGAGGAGGAAATACATAAGGCAGTCGAAACTGCGACCAATCCTGAACTAATGCGTCCGCCGCCAGAGCTCTGTGATCTTGAGACCGTGCCATGAATGCCGGGACTTTGTTGTTGTGCCGAGACGCCATGAGGTCGACGTCCGGCGTTCCCCAGCGGCAACAGATCTCTTGAAACACGTCCGGGTGAAGAGACCATTCCCCTGCGTCCATGCCCTGGCGACTGAGAAAGTCTGCTTCCCAGTTTTCTACGCCCGGGATGTGAACTGCGGAGATGGTGGAGGCTGTGGCTTCCGCCCACAGCAGAATCCGCCGAACTTCTTGGAAGGCCTGACGACTGCGTGTGCCCTGTCCCTGATGATACTCAGTCTCCTGTCCGTCAGATTCCCCCAGGGGCTGCGGAGGGAGCCCGGTCCCAGTGAATGGTGACCGGTTAGGATCCCACTTCTCCCAGAGCCTCTAAGGGATGGGGAAGGAAAAACGGCATGTGGCTCCAGCCTTTGTACCCGCAATGGGTACCTCAACCTTAACAGCACCGCCGACTTAGTGGGGTGAGAAGGGAGCATGCCGGGGGCCCTGTTAGGGCCCTCTTTTCTTCCATCCGATACAATCAGCAGCTGCTGCTGACTAAAATGGGAGCTTGAGTGAATGTGTGCCTCCTTCAACACAAAGCATAAAACTGAGGAGCCCGTGATGCACGGGAGGGTGTATAGGCAGAGGGGAGGGGTTACACTTTTTAAAGTGTAATACTTTGTGTGGCCTCCGGAGGCAGAAGCTATACACCCAATTGTCTGGGTCTCCCAATGGAGCGACAAAGAAAAGGAATTGACTGGTGAGCTTGGGAACTCAAAAAGGCCTGGGCGTCCACGGATGACAACAGTGGTGGATGATCGCCGCATACTTTCTTTGGTGAAGAAGAACCCGTTTACAACATCAACTGAAGTCCAGAACACTCTCAGTGAAGTAGGTGTATCTGTCTCTAAGTCAACAGTAAAGAGAAGACTCCATGAAAGTAAATACAAAGGGTTCACATCTAGATGCAAACCATTCATCAATTCCAAAAATAGACAGGCCAGAGTTAAATTTGCTGAAAAACACCTCATGAAGCCAGCTCAGTTCTGGAAAAGTATTCTATGGACAGATGAGACAAAGATCAACCTGTACCAGAATGATGGGAAGAAAAAAGTTTGGAGAAGAAAGGGAACAGCACATGATCCAAGGCACACCACATTCTCTGTAAAACATGGTGGAGGCAACGTGATGGCATGGGCATGCATGGCTTTCAATGGCACTGGGTCACTTGTGTTTATTGATGACATAACAGCAGACAAGAGTAGCCGGATGAATTCTGAAGTGTACCGGGATATACTTTCAGCCCAGATTTAGCCAAATGCCGCAAAGTTGATCGGACGGCGCTTCATAGTACAGATGGACAATGACCCCAAGCATACAGCCAAAGCTACCCAGGAGTTCATGAGTGCAAAAAAGTGGAACCTTCTGCAATGGCCAAGTCAATCACCAGATCTTAACCCAATTGAGCATGCATTTCACTTGCTCAAATCCAGACTTAAGACGGAAAGACCCACAAACAAGCAAGACCTGAAGGCTGCGGCTGTAAAGGCCTGGCAAAGCATTAAGAAGGAGGAAACCCAGCGTTTGGTGATGTCCATGGGTTCCAGACTTAAGGCAGTGATTGCCTCCAAAGGATTCGCAACAAAATATTGAAAATAAAAATATTTTGTTTGGGTTTGGTTTATTTGTCCAATTACTTTTGACCTCCTAAAATGTGGAGTGTTTGTAAAGAAATGTGTACAATTCCTACAATTTCTATCAGGTATTTTTGTTCAAACCTTCAAATTAAACGTTACAATCTGCACTTGAATTCTGTTGTAGAGGTTTCATTTCAAATCCAATGTGGTGGCATGCAGAGCCCAACTCGCGAAAATTGTGTCACTGTCCAAATATTTCTGGACCTAACTGTACATACAATAAATACTGTTCACATTTATGAGACACAAATATATACGTCTAAACTATGCTTGTGAGGTGATACAGGGGCTTGCCATGCACATCTTTAACCAGGTACATATTTCTGGCCATGAACAATGGGAGCTGTTTCACCATCTCACACTGGCATTATGGCGGCACTGAGAGGAAGTGACTCATGTTAGCTACAGGTGTCATCACATGACCCTGTGCTACCATGGCAACCACCGGAAGTCACGTGATCACGCACGTGACTTCCGGTGGGGTCGGCAGTAAGTAAAATCAATGGCCGCACGCATATAAATCTCGCTGCCAGACTTTGGCAGCGAGACGTAAGGGGTTAAATGTTCCGGGTGGAATGCGATTCCACTCGGAACATGCAGGCACACATGTCAGCTGTTGAAAACAGCTGATCTGTGCGCGGATCGACGCGTTCTGCCCACGGCAGGGGGGCGGGGACTATCCTCACACGCTCCATGACGGATAGATCTGTCAAGGGTCATGAAGGGGTTAAAAAAACCCAAACACATGATGAAGGAACAAAGCAGCTTCACCGAGGGTGACGAAAGACACCGGGCACAAGGATCATCACTCACGTGTATGAGGACAGGCTGCTGTCTCACGTCGTCTTCACCCCGTAGTTGTCCTCATTGAAGTTGAACATCTTGTTAGGATTCCAACCTTTACACTGCGAGAGAGGAAGGAACAGGGGTCAGATTTACTGAATCTGATGGCTCTCCTCAAATACTCTGTGCTGCAGAGAACAAGCCATGGGAGCCCCGTGCGTCAGGAGCCACACCTGCTCCCCGCGCCACCCACGGAGGGGCCCCGTTCGTCAAGGGCCACCCCCGCTCTCAAGCTCTGACACTTGGGGGTCCCAATGGGTTATCTTGGCATATGGAGCACTTACTTATGCTGCAGAGAATAACCCATGGGGGCACCTTGCGTCAAGGGCCTTCCCCGCGCCACCCACGGAGGGGCCCCGTTCGTCAAGGGCCACTCCCGCTCCCAAGCTCTGACACTTGGGGGTCCCAATGGCTTATCTCGGCATATGGAGCACTTACTTATGCTGCAGAGAATAACCCATGGGGGCACCTTGCGTCAAGGGCCTTCCCCGCGCCACCCACGGAGGGGCCCCGTTCGTCAAGGGCCACCCCCGCTCCCAAGCTCTGACACTTGGGGGTCCCAATGGGTTATCTAGGCATATGGAGCACTTACTTATGCTGCAGAGAATAACCCATGGGGGCACCTTGCGTCAAGGGCCTTCCCCGCGCCACCCACGGAGGGGCCCCGTTCGTCAAGGGCCACCCCCCGCTCCCAAGCTCTGACACTTGGGGGTCCCAATGGGTTATCTCGGCATATGGAGCACTTACTTATGCTGCAGAGAATAACCCATGGGGGCACCTTGCGTCAAGGGCCTTCCCCGCGCCACCCACGGAGGGGCCCCGTTCGTCAAGGGCCACCCCCGCTCCCAAGCTCTGACACTTGGGGGTCCCAATGGGTTATCTCGGCATATAGAACACTTACTTATGCTGCAGAGAATAACCCATGGGGGCACCTTGCGTCAAGGGCCTTTCTCGCGCCACCCACGGAGGGGCCCCGTTCGTCAAGGGCCACCCCCGCTCCCAAGCTCTGACACTTGGGGGTCCCAATGGGTTATCTCGGCATATGGAGCACTTACTTATGCTGCAGAGAATAACCCATGGGGGCACCTTGCGTCAAGGGCCTTCCCCGCGCCACCCACGGAGGGGCCCCGTTCGTCAAGGGCCACCCCCGCTCCCCGCGCCACCCACGGAGGGGCCCCGTTCGTCAAGGGCCACCCCCGCTCCCAAGCTCTGACACTTGGGGGTCCCAATGGGTTTTCTCGGCATATGGAGCACTTACTTATGCTGCAGAGAATAACCCATGGGGGCACCTTGCGTCAAGGGCCTTCCCCGCGCCACCCACGGAGGGGCCCCGTTCGTCAAGGGCCACCCCCGCTCCCCGCGCCACCCACGGAGGGGCCCCGTTCGTCAAGGGCCACCCCCGCTCCCAAGCTCTGACACTCGGGGGTCCCGATGGGTTGTTTCGGCTTATGGAGCACTTACCATATCAGAGTCCAGGTCATAGTCGACGCTGCTGCTTTCTCCTCCGTCCCAGCGCATCAGCACCTTGTCATTGTGGTCCCCGTTCACCTTGGAGTTCATGGCGATGGTTGAATCCGTGAACTTATCTGCAACGGACAACAAAGGGAAGAAAGTCAATTTCTGGAAACTACTGAACTGAAGCAGAAGACATTCAATATTCTCATAAAAACGTAATGTTTAACCCCTTCAGCCCCCAGGCGTTTTCCATTTTTGCGGTTTTGTTTTTTGCTCCCCTTCTTCTGAGAGCCGTAACATTTTTATTTTTCTGTCAATCTTGCCCTACGAGGGCTTGTTTTTTGCGGGACGAGTTGTACTGTTAAATGAAACCATAAGTTTTACCATATAGTGTACTGGAAAAATAGCAAAAAAATTACAAGTGTGGAAAAACCGCAAAAAAAGTGTGATCGAACAATAGTTTTTGGGAGGTTTTATTCACCGTGTTCACTATATGGTAAAACTGATGTGTTATTGTGATGCCTGAGGTCGGTGCGAGTTTGTAGACACCAAACATGTATAGGTTTACTTGTATCTAAGGGCTTAAAAAAAATCACAAGTGTGTCCAATAAAAGTGGCGCACGTTTTGCGCCATTTTCCGAAACCTGTAGCGTTCTCATTTTTCTGGATCTATGGCTCAGTGACAGCTTATTTTTTGCGTCTCGAGCTGACGTTTCTAATGGTACAATCTTTGCGCAGATGCTACGTTTTGATCGCCTGTTATTGCATTCTGCGCAAAAATAGCGGCAAACAAAAAACGTAATGTTGGCGTTTGGATTTTTTTTACCGCTACGCCGTTTACTGATCAGATTAATTGATTTTATATTTTGATAGATCGGGCATTTCTGAACGCGGCAATACCAAATATGTGTATATTTTTTATTTTTTTAACCCTTTTAACCCTAATGGAGCGAAAGGGGGGTGATTTGAACTTTTAGGGTTTTTGGTTTTTTATTTCTTTTGAAAACTTTTTTTTTATTATTTTACTAGTCCCCCTAGGGGGCTATAGCGATCAGCAATCCGATCGCTCTGCCCTATCTGTAGATCTCAGCTACAGAGCTGAGAACTCCAGATACGCTGCTTTACTCTCCGTGCTGGTGTAAACCGTGCACCGGCGGGGTGGGCTCTTTAGGATACAGCGAAGTCACAAATGGGAAATAAACGGCCCCAAAACTAGATTAACTAAAAAAAGTGCTTTACTACAATTTGGATATGAACACAATCTAACAGGGGAAGACACTCAGGGAAAAATTCACAAACACTCAGCGAATAAGCTGAGACCCTCGTGCTATACAGCGTGGCGCCTTTTAACATGAGTCAACTACAATATATACACTATATGTTACCTACAGGCATGACCGGATATTCCAACTGCCAACTACCTATTAGTACCCTTAAACATGAAACAAAAAAATGGATGGGTGTGAAACACAAGCCGCCCACGGTATAGCACAACAGTTTACAAACTTAAAAAAGAGAATTTTGTTTACTTACCGTAAATTCTTTTTCTTATAGTTCCGACATGGGAGACCCAGACCATGGGTGTATAGCTTCTGCCTCCGGAGGACACACAAAGTACTACACTCAAACGTGTAGCTCCTCCCTCCGGGCTATATACACCCCCTGGATGACAATCTAACCAGTTCAGTGCAAAAGCTGAAGGAGGACATCCACCCATAAGTAGAGATAGAGTAAAACTCGGAAAAACCGGAACCTCTGTCTACAACAACAGCCGGTGAAACACACGGAACAAGAACTGCCAACAGGCAACAGGGAGGGTGCTGGGTCTCCCATGTCGGAACTATAAGAAAAAGAATTTACGGTAAGTAAACAAAATTCTCTTTTTCTTCATTGTTCCTTATGGGAGACCCAGACCATGGGACGTCTCAAAGCAGTCCATGGGTGGGAAATAAACCAAACTGAGAAGTAGGCAAAACCTAACTTCACAAATGGGCGACAGCCGCCTGAAGGATGCGTCTGCCTAAGCTCGCATCTGCCGAAGCATGAGCATGCACTTGGTAGTGCTTCGAAAAGGTGTGCAGACTAGACCAAGTGGCAGCCTGACAAACCTGCTGAGCCGTAGCCTGGTGCCTGAAAGCCCAGGAGGCACCGACAGCTCTGGTCGAGTGCGCCTTAATCCCTGGCGGTGGGGGCACCTGAGAACACTGGTAGGCATCGGAGATGGCCGACCTAATCCAACGAGCTAGGGTCGGTTTAGAAGCCGAGAGACCCTTGCGCTGACCCGTGGTTAGCACAAAAAGTGAGGTGCACCGCCTAAAAGCGGCGGTGCGTGAAACATAGATTCGGAGCGCCCGCACCAAATCCAAGGTATGCAACGCCTTCTCAAAGCGATGCACAGGGGCCGGACAAAGGGAAGGCAACGAAATGTCCTGGTTAAGGTGGAAAGAAGACACCACCTTAGGGAGAAAATCCGGAGTCGGACGGAGAACCACCTTGTCTTGGTGAAACACTAAAAAAGGTGACTCCGAAGAGAGCGCAGCCAAATCAGAGACTCTCCTGAGAGAAGTTATGGCTACTAGAAAAACCACTTTCTGTGAAAGTCTAAACAAAGGAACCTCCCTAAGAGGCTCAAAGGGGGGTTTCTGTAAGGCCGTGAGGACCAGATTAAGATCCCAGGGATCCAAGGGCCTCCGATAAGGAGGAATGAGGTGAGATGCGCCCTGCATGAAGGTGCGCACCTGAGCCAGTCGGGCGATATGCCGCTGGAATAAAACCGACAGAGCCGACACCTGTCCCTTGAGGGAATTGAGGGACAGTCCTAGCTGCAGACCGGACTGTAGAAAGGACAGGATGGTCGGCAAGGAAAACGGCCAAGGAGCATGGCCGGAAGAGCGACACCAGGACAGGAAAATCTTCCAAGTCCTGTGGTAAATCTTGGCCGAGGAAGACTTCCGAGCCTGAGTCATAGTGGAGATGACCTCAGAAGGAATGGCTGAAGCCGTCAGGATCCAGGACTCAAGAGCCACGCCGTCAATCTGAGAGCCGCAGAATTCTGGCGGAAAAACGGACCTTGAGAGAGAAGGTCTGGGCGGTCCGGGAGATGCCACGGCATTTCTACGGACAGACGGAGCAGATCTGGGTACCAGGCTCGCCTGGGCCAGTCCGGAGCAATGATTATGACCCGACGGCCCTCCATTCTGATCTTGCGCAGAACCTGGGCAAGAGAGCTAGAGGGGGAAAAACATAGGCCAGACGGAACTGGGACCAATCTTGAATCAGCGCGTCCGCTACGAAGGCCTGAGGATCGTGGGAGCGAGCCACGTAAACCGGAACCTTGTTGTTGTGCCGGGATGCCATTAGATCCACTTCCGGAGTGCCCCACTTGCGGCAGATTGACCTGAACACTGCTGGATGCAGGGCCCACTCGCCGCTGTCCACGGTTTACCGGCTGAGATAATCGGCCTCCCAGTTTTCTACGCCTGGGATGTGGACTGCGGATATGGTGGACTTGGAGTCCTCCGTCCACTGAAGGATTCGTTGAACCTCCAACATCGCCAGGCGGCTGCGAGTCCCGCCCTGGTGATTGATGTAGGCAACCGCTGTCGCGTTGTCCGACTGGACTCGAATGTGCTTGCCCGCCAACAGGTGGTGAAAGGCTACGAGAGCTAGAAGAACAGCCCTGATTTCCAGCACATTGATCGAGAGGGCTGATTCAGCACAGGGTGCCTGATGACACGCCGTGGAATGACGGCGGGGCTTCAACAGAGAGCGCACCGCCAGATGAAGGGACTGCTGTTTGACTAAGGGCAGCTTCACAAGTGCCGGCAGAGTCTCGAATTGCATCCCTAGGTACGTAAGTTCCTGGGTCGGGGTCAAAGTGGACTTGGGCAGATTGACAAGCCACCCGAATTGAACAAGCGTGGCGAGAGTGAGCGAGACGCTCCGCTGGCAGTCTGCATTGGATGAGGCCTTGACTAGAAGGTCGTCCAGGTAGGGGATTACTGCCAACCCCTGGAGATGCAGGACCGCAACCACTGCTGCCATGACCTTGGTGAAAACACGAGGGGCCGTGGCTAATCCGAAGGGGAGAGCCACGAATTGGAAATGTTCCTCTCCGATTGCAAAGCGTAGCCAACGCTGGTGTGAAACCGCAATAGGCACATGCAGATAGGCATCTCTGATGTCGATGGATGCTAGAAAATCTCCTTGGGTCATTGAGGCAATGACCGATCTCAGAGATTCCATGCGAAAGTGCCGCACCTGAACATGCTTGTTGAGAAGCTTGAGATCCAGGATGGGCTGGAAGGAACCGTCCTTCTTGGGGACTAGGAAGAGGTTTGAGTAGAAACCTCTGAACCGTTCCCGGGCGGGAACCGGAACAATTACACCGTTGGCCTGCAAGGATGCCACGGCCTGTGAGAAGGCGGCGGCTTTGGAGCAGGGGGGAATGGACAGAAAGAAGGGAATTTTGTTTACTTACCGTAAATTCCTTTTCTTCTAGCTCCAATTGGGAGACCCAGACAATTGGGTGTATAGCTACTGCCTCCGGAGGCCACACAAAGTACTACACTTAAAAGTGTAAGGCCCCTCCCCTTCTGGCTATACACCCCCCCGTGGGATCACGGGTTCCTCAGTTTTAGTGCAAAAGCAAGAAGGAGGAAAGCCAATAACTGTTTCAAAAACAAATTCAATCCGATAAACAACATCGGAGAACTGAACTTATTAACATGAACAACATGTGCACCCGAAAAACAAAATCCCTAAGAAAAAACAGGGCGGGTGCTGGGTCTCCCAATTGGAGCTAGAAGAAAAGGAATTTACGGTAAGTAAACAAAATTCCCTTCTTCTTTGTCGCTCCTAATTGGGAGACCCAGACAATTGGGACGTCCAAAAGCAGTCCCTGGGCGGGTAAAAGAATACCTCGTGATAGGGCTGTCAAGCAGACCTTTCCTACAGGTGGGCCACCGCCGCCTGAAGGACTTGTCTACCTAGGCCGGCATCCGCCGAAGCGAAGGTATGCACCTGATAATGTTTGGTAAAAGTGTGCAGACTCGACCAGGTAGCCGCCTGGCACACCTGCTGAGCCGTAGCCTGATGCCGTAATGCCCAGGACGCACCCACGGCTCTGGTAGAATGGGCCTTCAGTCCAGATGGAATCGGAAGCCCAGCAGAACGGTAGGTGTGAAGAATTGGTTCCTTGATCCACCGCGCAAGGGTGGATTTGGAAGCTTGCGACCCTTTACGCTGACCAGCGACCAGGATAAAGAGTGCATCCGAGCGGCGCAGGGGCGCCGTGCGGGAAATGTAGATCCTGAGTGCTCTCACCAGGTCCAACAAATGCAAACCCTTTTCGAATTGGTGAACTGGATGCGGACACAAAGACGGTAAAGTGATATCCTGATTGAGATGAAAGGAAGATACCACCTTGGGAAGAAACTCTGGAATTGGACGCAGAACTACCTTGTCCTGGTGAAACACCAGGAAGGGAGATTTGCAAGATAACGCCGCCAGCTCGGACACTCTCCGAAGAGACGTGACCGCCACTAGAAAAACCACTTTCTGTGAAAGCCGAGAAAAGGAAATCTCCTTCATAGGCTCGAAAGGCGGCTTCTGGAGAGCAATTAGAACCTTGTTCAGATCCCAGGGCTCCAACGGCCGCTTGTAAGGAGGGACGATATGACAGACTCCTTGCAGGAACGTGCGTACCTTAGGAAGTCGCGCTAGGCGTTTCTGAAAAAATACGGATAGCGCGGAGACTTGACCTTTAAGGGAGCTAAGCGACAAACCTTTTTCCAACCCAGACTGCAGGAAGGAAAGAAAAATAGGCAATGCAAATGGCCAGGGAGAAACTCCCTGGGCAGA
Organism: Anomaloglossus baeobatrachus; assembly: GCF_048569485.1. Taxonomy (NCBI): domain Eukaryota; kingdom Metazoa; phylum Chordata; class Amphibia; order Anura; family Aromobatidae; genus Anomaloglossus; species Anomaloglossus baeobatrachus. The sequence goes on from NC_134353.1 coordinate 730,746,742, forward strand.
GCACCAAGATAGGAATATCTTCCACGTCCTGTGGTAGATCTTGGCGGAGGATGGTTTCCTAGCCTGTCTCATGGTGGCAACCACCTCATGAGATAAACCTGAGGCCCCTAGGATCCAGGACTCAATGGCCACACAGTCAGGTTCAGGGCCGCAGAATTCAGATGGAAAAACGGCCCTTGAGACAGCAAGTCTGGACGGTCTGGTAGCGCCCACGGTTGGCCTACCGTGAGGTGCCACAGATCCGGGTACCACGACCTCCTTGGCCAGTCTGGAGCGACGAGAATGGCGCGGCGGCAGTCGGACCTGATCTTTCGGAGCACTCTGGGCAACAGTGCCAGAGGTGGGAACACATAAGGTAGCCGGAACTGTGACCAATCTTGAACTAAGGCGTCTGCCGCCCAAGCTCGGTGATCGTGAGATCGTGCCATGAAAACCGGGACCTTGTTGTTGTGTCGTGACGCCATCAGGTCGACGTCCGGCATCCCCCAGCGGCGACAGATCTCCTGAAACACGTCCGGGTGAAGGGACCATTCCCCTGCGTCCATGCCCTGGCGACTGAGAAAATCTGCTTCCCAGTTTTCCACGCCTGGGATGTGAACTGCGGATATGGTGGATGCTGTGTCTTCCACCCACGACAGAATCCGCCTTACTTCCTGGAAGGCTTGCCGACTGCGTGTTCCCCCTTGGTGGTTGATGTACGCCACCGCCGTGGAATTGTCCGACTGAATTCGGATCTGCTTGCCTTCCAGCCACTGTTGGAAGGCTTGCAGGGCAAGATAGACTGCTCTGATTTCCAGAACATTGATCTGAAGGGTGGACTCTTTCCGAGTCCACGTACCCTGAGCCCTGTGGTGAAGAAACACTGCTCCCCACCCTGATAGGCTCGCATCTGTCGTGACTACCGCCCAGGATGGGGGTAGGAACGACCTTCCTTTTGACAAAGAGGTGGGAAGAAGCCACCACCGGAGAGAATCCTTGGCTGTCTGAGAGAGGGAAACATCCCTGTCGAGGGACGTCGACTTCCCGTCCCATTGGCGGAGAATGTCCCATTGTAGAGGGCGCAGATGAAACTGCGCGAAAGGGACTGCTTCCATTGCTGCCACCATTTTCCCTAGGAAATGCATGAGGCGCCTCAAGGTGTGCGACTGGCCCTGAAGGAGAGATTGCACCCCTGTCTGCAGCGAGCACTGCTTGTCCAGTGGAAGTTTCACTATCGCTGAGAGAGTATGAAACTCCATGCCAAGATATGTTAGTGATTGGGTCGGGGTTAGATTTGACTTTGCAAAGTTGACAATCCACCCGAAACTCTGGAGAGTCTTCAGTGCCACGTTCAAACTGTGTTGGCATGCCTCTTGAGAGGGTGCCTTGATAAGTAGATCGTCCAAATACGGAATCACAGAGTGACCCTGCGAGTGCAGGACTGCTACTACTGCTGCCATGACCTTGGTGAAGACCCGAGGGGCTGTCGCCAGCCCGAAAGGTAGCGCTACGAACTGCAGGTGTTCGCTTCCTATAACGAAGCGTAGAAAACGCTGATGCTCTGGCGCAATCGGCACGTGGAGATAAGCATCCTTGATGTCTATTGATGCTAGGAAATCTCCTTGAGACATTGAGGCGATGACGGAGCGGAGAGATTCCATCCGGAACCTCCTGGTTTTTACGTGTTTGTTGAGCAACTTTAGATCCAGCCTGTAGCGTTCTCATTTTTCTGGATCTATGGCTCAGTGACAGCTTATTTTTTGCGTCTCGAGCTGACGTTTCTAATGGTACAATCTTTGCGCAGATGCTACGTTTTGATCGCCTGTTATTGCATTCTGCGCAAAAATAGCGGCAAACAAAAAACGTAATGTTGGCGTTTGGATTTTTTTTACCGCTACGCCGTTTACTGATCAGATTAATTGATTTTATATTTTGATAGATCGGGCATTTCTGAACGCGGCAATACCAAATATGTGTATATTTTTTATTTTTTTAACCCTTTTAACCCTAATGGAGCGAAAGGGGGGTGATTTGAACTTTTAGGGTTTTTGGTTTTTTATTTCTTTTTGAAAACTTTTTTTTTATTATTTTACTAGTCCCCCTAGGGGGCTATAGCGATCAGCAATCCGATCGCTCTGCCCTATCTGTAGATCTCAGCTACAGAGCTGAGAACTGCAGATACGCTGCTTTACTCTCCGTGCTGGTGTAAACCGTGCACCGGCGGGGTGGGCTCTTTAGGATACAGCGAAGTCACAAATGGGAAATAAACGGCCCCAAAACTAGATTAACTAAAAAAAGTGCTTTACTACAATTTGGATATGAACACAATCTAACAGGGGAAGACACTCAGGGAAAAATTCACAAACACTCAGCGAATAAGCTGAGACCCTCGTGCTATACAGCGTGGCGCCTTTTAACATGAGTCAACTACAATATATACACTATATGTTACCTACAGGCATGACCGGATATTCCAACTGCCAACTACCTATTAGTACCCTTAAACATGAAACAAAAAAATGGATGGGTGTGAAACACAAGCCGCCCACGGTATAGCACAACAGTTTACAAACTTAAAAAAGAGAATTTTGTTTACTTACCGTAAATTCATTTTCTTATAGTTCCGACATGGGAGACCCAGACCATGGGTGTATAGCTTCTGCCTCCGGAGGACACACAAAGTACTACACTCAAACGTGTAGCTCCTCCCTCCGGGCTATATACACCCCCTGGATGACAATCTAACCAGTTCAGTGCAAAAGCTGAAGGAGGACATCCACCCATAAGTAGAGATAGAGTAAAACTCGGAAAAACCGGAACCTCTGTCTACAACAACAGCCGGTGAAACACACGGAACAAGAACTGCCAACAGGCAACAGGGAGGGTGCTGGGTCTCCCATGTCGGAACTATAAGAAAAAGAATTTACGGTAAGTAAACAAAATTCTCTTTTTCTTCATTGTTCCTTATGGGAGACCCAGACCATGGGACGTCTCAAAGCAGTCCATGGGTGGGAAATAAACCAAACTGAGAAGTAGGCAAAACCTAACTTCACAAATGGGCGACAGCCGCCTGAAGGATGCGTCTGCCTAAGCTCGCATCTGCCGAAGCATGAGCATGCACTTGGTAGTGCTTCGAAAAGGTGTGCAGACTAGACCAAGTGGCAGCCTGACAAACCTGCTGAGCCGTAGCCTGGTGCCTGAAAGCCCAGGAGGCACCGACAGCTCTGGTCGAGTGCGCCTTAATCCCTGGCGGTGGGGGCACCTGAGAACACTGGTAGGCATCGGAGATGGCCGACCTAATCCAACGAGCTAGGGTCGGTTTAGAAGCCGAGAGACCCTTGCGCTGACCCGTGGTTAGCACAAAAAGTGAGGTGCACCGCCTAAAAGCGGCGGTGCGTGAAACATAGATTCGGAGCGCCCGCACCAAATCCAAGGTATGCAACGCCTTCTCAAAGCGATGCACAGGGGCCGGACAAAGGGAAGGCAACGAAATGTCCTGGTTAAGGTGGAAAGAAGACACCACCTTAGGGAGAAAATCCGGAGTCGGACGGAGAACCACCTTGTCTTGGTGAAACACTAAAAAAGGTGACTCCGAAGAGAGCGCAGCCAAATCAGAGACTCTCCTGAGAGAAGTTATGGCTACTAGAAAAACCACTTTCTGTGAAAGTCTAAACAAAGGAACCTCCCTAAGAGGCTCAAAGGGGGGTTTCTGTAAGGCCGTGAGGACCAGATTAAGATCCCAGGGATCCAAGGGCCTCCGATAAGGAGGAATGAGGTGAGATGCGCCCTGCATGAAGGTGCGCACCTGAGCCAGTCGGGCGATATGCCGCTGGAATAAAACCGACAGAGCCGACACCTGTCCCTTGAGGGAATTGAGGGACAGTCCTAGCTGCAGACCGGACTGTAGAAAGGACAGGATGGTCGGCAAGGAAAACGGCCAAGGAGCATGGCCGGAAGAGCGACACCAGGACAGGAAAATCTTCCAAGTCCTGTGGTAAATCTTGGCCGAGGAAGACTTCCGAGCCTGAGTCATAGTGGAGATGACCTCAGAAGGAATGGCTGAAGCCGTCAGGATCCAGGACTCAAGAGCCACGCCGTCAATCTGAGAGCCGCAGAATTCTGGCGGAAAAACGGACCTTGAGAGAGAAGGTCTGGGCGGTCCGGGAGATGCCACGGCATTTCTACGGACAGACGGAGCAGATCTGGGTACCAGGCTCGCCTGGGCCAGTCCGGAGCAATGATTATGACCCGACGGCCCTCCATTCTGATCTTGCGCAGAACCTGGGCAAGAGAGCTAGAGGGGGAAAAACATAGGCCAGACGGAACTGGGACCAATCTTGAACCAGCGCGTCCGCTACGAAGGCCTGAGGATCGTGGGAGCGAGCCACGTAAACCGGAACCTTGTTGTTGTGCCGGGATGCCATTAGATCCACTTCCGGAGTGCCCCACTTGCGGCAGATTGACCTGAACACTGCTGGATGCAGGGCCCACTCGCCGCTGTCCACGGTTTACCGGCTGAGATAATCGGCCTCCCAGTTTTCTACGCCTGGGATGTGGACTGCGGATATGGTGGACTTGGAGTCCTCCGTCCACTGAAGGATTCGTTGAACCTCCAACATCGCCAGGCGGCTGCGAGTCCCGCCCTGGTGATTGATGTAGGCAACCGCTGTCGCGTTGTCCGACTGGACTCGAATGTGCTTGCCCGCCAACAGGTGGTGAAAGGCTACGAGAGCTAGAAGAACAGCCCTGATTTCCAGCACATTGATCGAGAGGGCTGATTCAGCACAGGGTGCCTGATGACACGCCGTGGAATGACGGCGGGGCTTCAACAGAGAGCGCACCGCCAGATGAAGGGACTGCTGTTTGACTAAGGGCAGCTTCACAAGTGCCGGCAGAGTCTCGAATTGCATCCCTAGGTACGTAAGTTCCTGGGTCGGGGTCAAAGTGGACTTGGGCAGATTGACAAGCCACCCGAATTGAACAAGCGTGGCGAGAGTGAGCGAGACGCTCCGCTGGCAGTCTGCATTGGATGAGGCCTTGACTAGAAGGTCGTCCAGGTAGGGGATTACTGCCAACCCCTGGAGATGCAGGACCGCAACCACTGCTGCCATGACCTTGGTGAAAACACGAGGGGCCGTGGCTAACCCGAAGGGGAGAGCCACGAATTGGAAATGTTCCTCTCCGATTGCAAAGCGTAGCCAACGCTGGTGTGAAACCGCAATAGGCACATGCAGATAGGCATCTCTGATGTCGATGGATGCTAGAAAATCTCCTTGGGTCATTGAGGCAATGACCGATCTCAGAGATTCCATGCGAAAGTGCCGCACCTGAACATGCTTGTTGAGAAGCTTGAGATCCAGGATGGGCTGGAAGGAACCGTCCTTCTTGGGGACTAGGAAGAGGTTTGAGTAGAAACCTCTGAACCGTTCCCGGGCGGGAACCGGAACAATTACACCGTTGGCCTGCAAGGATGCCACGGCCTGTGAGAAGGCGGCGGCTTTGGAGCAGGGGGGAATGGACAGAAAGAAGGGAATTTTGTTTACTTACCGTAAATTCCTTTTCTTCTAGCTCCAATTGGGAGACCCAGACAATTGGGTGTATAGCTACTGCCTCCGGAGGCCGCACAAAGTACTACACTTAAAAGTGTAAGGCCCCTCCCCTTCTGGCTATACACCCCCCCGTGGGATCACGGGTTCCTCAGTTTTAGTGCAAAAGCAAGAAGGAGGAAAGCCAATAACTGTTTCAAAAACAAATTCTATCCGATAAACAACATCGGAGAACTGAACTTATTAACATGAACAACATGTGCACCCGAAAAACAAAATCCCTAAGAAAAAACAGGGCGGGTGCTGGGTCTCCCAATTGGAGCTAGAAGAAAAGGAATTTACGGTAAGTAAACAAAATTCCCTTCTTCTTTGTCGCTCCTAATTGGGAGACCCAGACAATTGGGACGTCCAAAAGCAGTCCCTGGGCGGGTAAAAGAATACCTCGTGATAGGGCTGTCAAGCAGACCTTTCCTACAGGTGGGCCACCGCCGCCTGAAGGACTTGTCTACCTAGGCCGGCATCCGCCGAAGCGAAGGTATGCACCTGATAATGTTTGGTAAAAGTGTGCAGACTCGACCAGGTAGCCGCCTGGCACACCTGCTGAGCCGTAGCCTGATGCCGTAATGCCCAGGACGCACCCACGGCTCTGGTAGAATGGGCCTTCAGTCCAGATGGAATCGGAAGCCCAGCAGAACGGTAGGTGTGAAGAATTGGTTCCTTGATCCACCGCGCAAGGGTGGATTTGGAAGCTTGCGACCCTTTACGCTGACCAGCGACCAGGATAAAGAGTGCATCCGAGCGGCGCAGGGGCGCCGTGCGGGAAATGTAGATCCTGAGTGCTCTCACCAGGTCCAACAAATGCAAACCCTTTTCGAATTGGTGAACTGGATGCGGACACAAAGACGGTAAAGTGATATCCTGATTGAGATGAAAGGAAGATACCACCTTGGGAAGAAACTCTGGAATTGGACGCAGAACTACCTTGTCCTGGTGAAACACCAGGAAGGGAGATTTGCAAGATAACGCCGCCAGCTCGGACACTCTCCGAAGAGACGTGACCGCCACTAGAAAAACCACTTTCTGTGAAAGCCGAGAAAAGGAAATCTCCTTCATAGGCTCGAAAGGCGGCTTCTGGAGAGCAATTAGAACCTTGTTCAGATCCCAGGGCTCCAACGGCCGCTTGTAAGGAGGGACGATATGACAGACTCCTTGCAGGAACGTGCGTACCTTAGGAAGTCGCGCTAGGCGTTTCTGAAAAAATACGGATAGCGCGGAGACTTGACCTTTAAGGGAGCTAAGCGACAAACCTTTTTCCAACCCAGACTGCAGGAAGGAAAGAAAAATAGGCAATGCAAATGGCCAGGGAGAAACTCCCTGGGCAGAGCACCAAGATAGGAATATCTTCCACGTCCTGTGGTAGATCTTGGCGGAGGATGGTTTCCTAGCCTGTCTCATGGTGGCAACCACCTCATGAGATAAACCTGAGGCCCCTAGGATCCAGGACTCAATGGCCACACAGTCAGGTTCAGGGCCGCAGAATTCAGATGGAAAAACGGCCCTTGAGACAGCAAGTCTGGACGGTCTGGTAGCGCCCACGGTTGGCCTACCGTGAGGTGCCACAGATCCGGGTACCACGACCTCCTTGGCCAGTCTGGAGCGACGAGAATGGCGCGGCGGCAGTCGGACCTGATCTTTCGGAGCACTCTGGGCAACAGTGCCAGAGGTGGGAACACATAAGGTAGCCGGAACTGTGACCAATCTTGAACTAAGGCGTCTGCCGCCCAAGCTCGGTGATCGTGAGATCGTGCCATGAAAACCGGGACCTTGTTGTTGTGTCGTGACGCCATCAGGTCGACGTCCGGCATCCCCCAGCGGCGACAGATCTCCTGAAACACGTCCGGGTGAAGGGACCATTCCCCTGCGTCCATGCCCTGGCGACTGAGAAAATCTGCTTCCCAGTTTTCCACGCCTGGGATGTGAACTGCGGATATGGTGGATGCTGTGTCTTCCACCCACGACAGAATCCGCCTTACTTCCTGGAAGGCTTGCCGACTGCGTGTTCCCCCTTGGTGGTTGATGTACGCCACCGCCGTGGAATTGTCCGACTGAATTCGGATCTGCTTGCCTTCCAGCCACTGTTGGAAGGCTTGCAGGGCAAGATAGACTGCTCTGATTTCCAGAACATTGATCTGAAGGGTGGACTCTTTCCGAGTCCACGTACACTGAGCCCTGTGGTGAAGAAACACTGCTCCCCACCCTGATAGGCTCGCATCTGTCGTGACTACCGCCCAGGATGGGGGTAGGAACGACCTTCCTTTTGACAAAGAGGTGGGAAGAAGCCACCACCGGAGAGAATCCTTGGCTGTCTGAGAGAGGGAAACATCCCTGTCGAGGGACGTCGACTTCCCGTCCCATTGGCGGAGAATGTCCCATTGTAGAGGGCGCAGATGAAACTGCGCGAAAGGGACTGCTTCCATTGCTGCCACCATTTTCCCTAGGAAATGCATGAGGCGCCTCAAGGTGTGCGACTGGCCCTGAAGGAGAGATTGCACCCCTGTCTGCAGCGAGCACTGCTTGTCCAGTGGAAGTTTCACTATCGCTGAGAGAGTATGAAACTCCATGCCAAGATATGTTAGTGATTGGGTCGGGGTTAGATTTGACTTTGCAAAGTTGACAATCCACCCGAAACTCTGGAGAGTCTTCAGTGCCACGTTCAAACTGTGTTGGCATGCCTCTTGAGAGGGTGCCTTGATAAGTAGATCGTCCAAATACGGAATCACAGAGTGACCCTGCGAGTGCAGGACTGCTACTACTGCTGCCATGACCTTGGTGAAGACCCGAGGGGCTGTCGCCAGCCCGAAAGGTAGCGCTACGAACTGCAGGTGTTCGCTTCCTATAACGAAGCGTAGAAAACGCTGATGCTCTGGCGCAATCGGCACGTGGAGATAAGCATCCTTGATGTCTATTGATGCTAGGAAATCTCCTTGAGACATTGAGGCGATGACGGAGCGGAGAGATTCCATCCGGAACCTCCTGGTTTTTACGTGTTTGTTGAGCAACTTTAGATCCAGGACGGGACGAAACGACCCGTCCTTCTTTGGCACCACAAACAAATTGGAGTAAAAACCGTGACCTTGTTCCTGAAGAGGAACGGAAGTCACCACTCCTTCCGCCTTTAGAGCGGCCACCGCCTGCAGCAGAGCATCGGCCCGGTCGGGCAGTGGAGAAGTTCTGAAGAAACGAGTTGGAGGACGAGAGCTGAACTCTATCCTGTACCCGTGAGACAGAATGTCTCTCACCCAACGGTCTTTGACCTGTGACAGCCAAATGTCGCCAAAGCGGGAGAGCCTGCCACCGACCGAGGATGCGGAAAGAGGAGACTGAGAGTCATGAGGAAGCCGTCTTGGTGACGGTTCTTCCTGCTGTCTTTTTTGGGCGTGATTGAGTCCGCCAAGAATCTGAGCCTCTCTGATCCTTTTGAGTCCTCTTAGACGAGGAGAATTGGGACCTGCCTGAGCCTCGAAAGGACCGAAAACCAGACTGACCCCTCCTTTGTTGGGGTTTGTTTTGTCTGTGTTGAGGTAAGGATGAATCCTTACCCTTGGAGTGTTTAATGATTTCATCCAAACGCTCACCAAACAATCGGTCACGAGAAAAAGGCAAACTGGTTAAGCACTTCTTGGAAGCAGAATCTGCCTTCCATTCCCTCAACCACAAGGCTCTGCGTAAAACTACGGAGTTGGCTGACGCCACCGCCGTACGGCTCGTAGAGTCTAGGACAGCATTAATCGCGTAAGACGCGAATGCAGACATCTGAGAGATCAATGGTGCCACCTGCGGAGCAGATGTACGTGTGACAGTGTCTACTTGTGTAAGCCCAGCTGAAATAGCTTGGAGTGCCCATACGGCTGCGAATGCTGGCGCCAACGACGCTCCAATAGCTTCATAGATGGATTTCAACCAGAGCTCCATCTGTCTGTCAGTGGCATCTTTAAGTGCCGCTCCATCTTCCACTGCAACTAAGGATCTAGCTGCAAGCCTGGAGATTGGAGGGTCCACCTTGGGACACTGGGTCCAGCCCTTGACCACGTCAGGGGGAAAAGGATAGCGTGTATCTTTAAGCCGTTTGGAAAACCGCTTATCGGGATAAGCGTGGTGTTTCTGGATTGCGTCTCTAAAGTCAGAGTGGTCCAGAAAAGAGCTTAATTTACGCTTGGGATATCTAAAATGGAATTTCTCATGCTGTGAAGCTGACTCCTCCTCAGGAGGAGCTGGCGGAGAAATATCTAACATCTTATTGATGGACGCTATAAGATCATTCACTATGGCGTCACCATCCGGTGTATCCAGATTGAGAGCGGTCCCAGGATCAGAATCCTGATCAGTTACATCCGCCTCATCACCCATAGATTCATCCCGCTGGGATCCTGACCAGTGAGACGAAGTTGAGGGCCCCTCATAGCGAGCCCGCTTAGGCTGTCTGGGACTGTCGTCCGAGTCAGAGCCGTCACCCTGGGGTGCATGTGACACCCCCGGAGCCCGGAAGTGTTCCAGTTGAGGGGGACCAGGGAGCAATGATTCAACAGTGTCCGTGGTCTGAGTTACTGGTCTAGACTGCAATGTTTCAAGAATCTTAGACATTGTCATAGACAATCTATCAGCAAAAGCTGCAAACTCCGTTCCTGTCACCTGGACAGCATTCACAGGTGGTACACCCTGGGTCACGTCTAGCAGAGGCCCCGGCTGAGCAAGTGCTGCAGGGGCCGAGCACTGCACACAATGGGGGTCAGTGGAACCTGCCGGTAGAGTAGCCCCACATGCGGTACAGGCAGCATATAAAGTCTGTGCCTTGGCACCCTTGCGTTTAACGGACGACATGCTGTTGCCTCCTTGCAATCTAGGAGGGTATATAGCCAAGAATCACCAGCGACCGTACAGTGAAAAGTATTTGCAAACACAAAATACCAAGTACACAACGGCACAAGTGGGGGTGAGCCCTTGAGGCTGCTTACCGCCCGCTGAAAAGCGGGTATGAGGTCGTAGAATCCCGTGTCTGGGTCTCCCAGGCTCCCCTCTCCAGCTCAGCGTGCAGACAGGAATGGCTGCCGGCGTCCTGTGAAGAGGGGCGGACCGTGGGCGTGCCACAAACAAAGTGCGGGAAACTGCGTCCTACTGTGCCTGGTGTGAGGGCTGGAGTATGTAAAACAGACTCCAGCCCTCAGCGCTGATGCTCTGTACGGCGTCCCGCCCTCCTCCTGACTGGCAGGTGCGGAGGCGGGAACGAGACGAACTAGGCCGCAAAAGCCGGGGACTGTAGTAATAAGCGCGGCCGTGATATATGCACGGCCAGCGCGGAAGTCCCCGGCGCACCACAAGTCCCAGCCGCGTCGCAGTGTGACTGACCCCAGCGGCCGGCGCGACCGTTCGCCCCAAGTCTACCCACTCAGCTAAGCTGAAGTGAGGAAATGGCACAAGCGCAGCAGCGCTGATGTCCCCGGCGCACTAACACACCCAGCCATGCTGCGGTGTGCGCGCGGTATGCACGGGGACACAGAGTACCTTGACGGAGCAGGGTCTGTCCCTGACGATACTCAGCTCCATATCCAGCGGCTTCTCCAGGGGCTGCGGATGGAGCACGGTCTCAGTGCCTGGAGACCGGTAAAGTCCCACTTCACCCGGAACCCTAATGGGGATGGGAAGGAATCAGCATGTGGGCTCCAGCCTCCGTACCCGCAATGGGTACCTCAACCTTAACAAACACCGCCGACAGAAAGTGGGGTGAGAAGGGAGCATGCTGGGGGCCCTGTATGGGCCCTCTTTTCTTCCATCCGACATAGTCAGCAGCTGCTGCTGACTAAACAGTGGAGCTATGCGTGCGTGTCTGACCTCCTTCGCACAAAGCAAAAAACTGAGGAACCCGTGATCCCACGGGGGGGTGTATAGCCAGAAGGGGAGGGGCCTTACACTTTTAAGTGTAGTACTTTGTGCGGCCTCCGGAGGCAGTAGCTATACACCCAATTGTCTGGGTCTCCCAATTAGGAGCGACAAAGAAAAATCTGTTTGGCGGGCTGGAAGAAAATTCTATCCTGTAGCCGTGGGAGATGATATCCCGCACCCACTGATCGGAGACGTGCTGAAACCACACGTCGCCAAAGTGGGAGAGCCTGCCACCGACCAAGGACGTTGCTGGCGCAGCCAGATAGTCAAGAGGAGGCTGCCTTAGTGGCAGCGGCTCCTCCGTTCTTCTGAGCACGCGGCTTCGCGCGCCAGTTGGGTTTACGATCCTTGGCTTAGGTAGTGGACAAAGCTGAGGGCTTAGAGGATGACCAGTTAGAGGAACGAAAGGAACGAAACCTCGACTGGTTCCTGCCCTGGACAGGTTTCCTGGTTTTAGTTTGTGGCAAGGAAGTACTCTTCCCACCAGTAGCTTCCTTAATAATTTCATCCAGTTGTTCACCGAACAGCCGGGACCCAGCAAAGGGGAGCCCAGCAAGGTACTTCTTAGAAGAAGCGTCTGCTTTCCACTCTCGAAGCCACAAGATCCTGCGGATCGCGAGAGAATTAGCGGAAGCCACCGCCGTGCGGTGAGAAGCCTCCAGAATGGCAGACATGGCGTAGGATGAAAAAGCCGAAGCCTGGGAAGTTAATGCAACCATCTCGGGTATAGAGTCCCTGGCGAGGGAATGTATCTCCGCCAGAGAGGCAGAGATTGCCTTAAGAGCCCACACTGCTGCAAAAGACGGGGAGAACGAGGCTCCTGCCGCCTCATATACAGATTTGGCCAGAAGGTCAACCTGGCGGTCAGTGGGATCCTTAAGAGAGGTGCCATCGGCCACAGATACGACTGTCCGGGCTGAGATTCTAGACACCGGAGGGTCTACCTTTGGGGACTGAGCCCACTCCTTAACCACCTCTGGTGGAAAGGGAAAACGGTCATCAGAACTACGCTTTGGGAAGCGTTTGTCAGGACAGGCCCTGGGCTTGGTAACAGTGGCCTGAAAACTGGAGTGGTTAAAAAACGTACTCCTAGCTCTCTTAGGAGAGGTAAACTGGTGTATTTCTACCAGAGAGGCTTGTTCCTCTGACACTGGGGGATTGAGGTTCAGAACGGAGTTAATGGATGCAATCAAGTCACTAACATCCGCATCACCCTCAGATAAGTCAATGGGGTACATAGAGGTAGCGTCTGAGCCCACAGTAAAAGTATCCTCCTCGCCCTGCACATCAGCTCGTGAATCAGAGCCGTGGGACGAGGAAGGAGAAGGGTCCCTGCGTCTCCGTTTAGGAGGACGGGGTCCTACATGCTCTGAGAGCTCTGCAGAGCTCGGAGCAGCAGAGGCGCCCTGAGAAGGGGGCTGATGCATGGTCAGCAGAGTCCGGGACAGCTGTCCCATGGAGTCGGCAAAAGACTGGGAAATAGCTCTGGAAAAAGATGCTACCTAAGCCGGGGGTTCAGCCACCGGGGCCGGAGCAGCCGGATGGACCCCTGAGGAGACTCCAGGCTGAGGCACCACCATGTTAGAGCAGGCATCACAATGTGGATATGTGCTCGGTTCTGGCAGAATGAGCTTACATGCAGTGCATATAGCGTACAGCTTAGCAGACTTGCTCCTAGTGACAGACATGCTGCTGAGGTGGAGCTCTGCAGTAAAGAATACACTCCTGTAGAATGACCCCCTGAGAGTGTATAATAAAGCCCACAACCAGAGGTTGTGGCTTACCAGACCGTGTGTGCCCTCCGGATTCCACAGCTCGGACCCCCAGTGAAGCGTCTGCTTTCCAGGATGCAGCAGCTGCAGCAGCCAGCGCCGATCAGTGTAAGAACGCTGATACAATGGCGCTGGAGTGAGGAGGGGGGGCGGGGATTAGCCCAAGAGCGGGAAACCGGAGGGCCAAGGAGAGATACAGGGGAGGGAAACATCTCCTCAGAGAGGAGTGTCCTCCCCTCTGCTGAACGACCGGTGGGCGGCGCCACACTGTTCCCCTGCATGAATGACATGCAGGGGAAGCTGAAAACGAAACTAGGCCGCAACTGAAGCCGGGGCCTAGATTTTTACATGCGGCCGACGAGCAGGCACCCTCGGCGCGGTTCTCAGGAAAAACCCAGAGAACCGGCCGGAATTTACAGTAAAGTCAAAAGACACACTCTCCCCTTAATAAATGTACCCAGGACCCCTGAAAAACATCTCAATACTTAGCTTTTGAGACGCAGGGCCATGTCCCTGGGGGGGGGTTAAACGCTCCGTCCGGCAGAATCCTGACAGGGCTGCGGATGGAGACCGGTCTCCTGCAAAGCAGAGAGGACCGTGATGGCTCCCACTTCAAGCCAGAGCCTCAGAGGATGGTGAAGGAGCGCGGCATGTGAAGGATCCAGCCTTGTAAAGTCAACCTTAACAGCACCGCCGACAGAGTGGGGTGAGAAGGGACATGCCGGGAGTCCAGACTGGACCCGCTTTTCTTCCATATCTTTGAAATCAACAATCTTAAAAATTAAAAATCAGAGAATGCATGTGTGTGTGTGACGTCCTGAAACACAAAGCCTTGAACTGGTTAGATTGTCATCCAGGGGGTGTATATAGCCCGGAGGGAGGAGCTACACGTTTGAGTGTAGTACTTTGTGTGTCCTCCGGAGGCAGAAGCTATACACCCATGGTCTGGGTCTCCCATAAGGAACGATGAAGAAATAAATTTACTCTAACCCTCAATTGACTATTCCCCTGCCCCAATATAAATATAGTGCCCATTAATGGAGGATCCTTCCCAAGATTCACCTTGAATAACCAAACAACTTACTATATACAATGACTGCTTAGCAAAGAGCATGAAGACATAAATAACAAAAAACAGATATATTGTTCAATACAAGCTCCCTCCTGAATGAGCTCAACTCTGGCCTAAAGTCCATGATAGGTCTTAGCAACATCTAGGTATGAGGTCATTGTGGTCCACAGAGAAGCCTCAATGGCAGATAATTAGATGTTGTAGTTGTAGAAACAATGGTCCCAAACGGTGATTGTGCAGTAAGTGTGGCCTGAAGGGGTTACAATGACTACCTAAATTAACTACAGGCCCTACCTGAGTCTCAAATATTTTGGCGCCAAACTGATGTGAGGTGCGTGCACGGTTACCCACTGCGATGGCGCAGTGGGCCTTACTTATCTTATCGACCCGGGTCTGCTCTGGACAATATGTCTGAAGTACACAGTCAGATGAGAGGCCTCTCCAACAGCTGAGCAGTACTGCTGGTCACTGTGGCTTGTCTCCTTGGCAACGTCCTATCAACTTCACAAAAGCGCAAAAGCGTTCTTTCAGCAATCTTCTCCCATCTGGTAAGCATACGGATACAGTGTCACAGCTCTGATCAAGATAATAGATTTCTAGTCGCAAATATTATCTCTTCCCTCTTCCGCACGTCCTCTGTCTCTGTATTCATTCACTGCCAACTGCCAACCGCTTCCAAGATGGCTGCTGCTCTACTTCCTGTGATGTACTTTTTTTATCAGCCTGTAGCTCCGCCCCCATCTGAGCTACCTATTGCCGTCTTTCATCTGTGCTGAGAAACAGCGTCCTCTTATGGTTGAATAATGACATTTTTGTCCCTTATAAAGTATTATCACATCATTACTGACAGCTGCAGGTTATAAAGTTACAGTTAGGTCCAGAAATATTTGGACAGTGACACAAGTTTTGTTATTTTAGCTGTTTACAAAAACATGTTCAGAAATACAATTATATATATAATATGGGCTGAAAGTGCACACTCCCAGCTGCAATATGAGAGTTTTCACATCCAAATCGGAGAAAGGGTTTAGGAATCATAGCTCTGTAAAGCATAGCCTCCTCTTTTTCAAGGGACAAAAAGTAATTGGACAAGGGACTCTAAGGGCTAAATCCATCAGAGAGATAGCAGACATGCTTGGAGTAGCAAAATCAACAGTCGGGTACATTCTGAGGAAAAAGGAATTGACTGGTGAGCTTGGGAACTCAAAAAGGCCTGGGCGTCCACGGATGACAACAGTGGTGGATGATCGCCGCATACTTTCTTTGGTGAAGAAGAACCCGTTTACAACATCAACTGAAGTCCAGAACACTCTCAGTGAAGTAGGTGTATCTGTCTCTAAGTCAACAGTAAAGAAAAGACTCCATGAAAGTAAATACAAAGGGTTCACATCTAGATGCAAACCATTCATCAATTCCAAAAATAGACAGGCCAGAGTTAAATTTGCTGAAAAACACCTCATGAAGCCAGCTCAGTTCTGGAAAAGTATTCTATGGACAGATGAGACAAAGATCAACCTGTACCAGAATGATGGGAAGAAAAAAGTTTGGAGAAGAAAGGGAACGGCACATGATCCAAGGCACACCACATCCTCTGTAAAACATGGTGGAGGCAACGTGATGGCATGGGCATGCATGGCTTTCAATGGCACTGGGTCACTTGTGTTTATTGATGACATAACAGCAGACAAGAGTAGCCGGATGAATTCTGAAGTGTACCGGGATATACTTTCAGCCCAGATTCAGCCAAATGCCGCAAAGTTGATCGGACGGCGCTTCATAGTACAGATGGACAATGACCCCAAGCATACAGCCAAAGCTACCCAGGAGTTCATGAGTGCAAAAAAGTGGAACCTTCTGCAATGGCCAAGTCAATCACCAGATCTTAACCCAATTGAGCATGCATTTCACTTGCTCAAATCCAGACTTAAGACGGAAAGACCCACAAACAAGCAAGACCTGAAGGCTGCGGCTGTAAAGGCCTGGCAAAGCATTAAGAAGGAGGAAACCCAGCGTTTGGTGATGTCCATGGGTTCCAGACTTAAGGCAGTGATTGCCTCCAAAGGATTCGCAACAAAATATTGAAAATAAAAATATTTTGTTTGGGTTTGGTTTATTTGTCCAATTACTTTTGACCTCCTAAAATGTGGAGTGTTTGTAAAGAAATGTGTACAATTCCTACAATTTCTTTCAGGTATTTTTGTTCAAACCTTCAAATTAAACGTTACAATCTGCACTTGAATTCTGTTGTAGAGGTTTCATTTCAAATCCAATGTGGTGGCATGCAGAGCCCAACTCGCGAAAATTGTGTCACTGTCCAAATATTTCTGGACCTAACTGTACATACAATAAATACTGTTCACATTTATGAGACACAAATATATACGTCTAAACTATGCTTGTGAGGTGATACAGGGGCTTGCCATGCACATCTTTAACCAGGTACATATTTCTGGCCATGAACAATGGGAGCTGTTTCACCATCTCACACTGGCATTATGGCGGCACTGAGAGGAAGTGACTCATGTTAGCTACAGGTGTCATCACATGACCCTGTGCTACCATGGCAACCACCGGAAGTCACGTGATCACGCACGTGACTTCCGGTGGGGTCGGCAGTAAGTAAAATCAATGGCCGCACGCATATAAATCTCGCTGCCAGACTTTGGCAGCGAGACGTAAGGGGTTAAATGTTCCGGGTGGAATGCGATTCCACTCGGAACATGCAGGCACACATGTCAGCTGTTGAAAACAGCTGATCTGTGCGCGGATCGACGCGTTCTGCCCACGGCAGGGGGGCGGGGACTATCCTCACACGCTCCATGACGGATAGATCTGTCAAGGGTCATGAAGGGGTTAAAAAAACCCAAACACATGATGAAGGAACAAAGCAGCTTCACCGAGGGTGACGAAAGACACCGGGCACAAGGATCATCACTCACGTGTATGAGGACAGGCTGCTGTCTCACGTCGTCTTCACCCCGTAGTTGTCCTCATTGAAGTTGAACATCTTGTTAGGATTCCAACCTTTACACTGCGAGAGAGGAAGGAACAGGGGTCAGATTTACTGAATCTGATGGCTCTCCTCAAATACTCTGTGCTGCAGAGAACAAGCCATGGGGGCCCCGTGCGTCAGGAGCCACACCTGCTCCCCGCGCCACCCACGGAGGGGCCCCGTTCGTCAAGGGCCACCCCCGCTCTCAAGCTCTGACACTTGGGGGTCCCAATGGGTTATCTCGGCATATGGAGCACTTACTTATGCTGCAGAGAATAACCCATGGGGGCACCTTGCGTCAAGGGCCTTCCCCGCGCCACCCACGGAGGGGCCCCGTTCGTCAAGGGCCACCCCCGCTCCCAAGCTCTGACACTTGGGGGTCCCAATGGCTTATCTCGGCATATGGAGCACTTACTTATGCTGCAGAGAATAACCCATGGGGGCACCTTGCGTCAAGGGCCTTCCCCGCGCCACCCACGGAGGGGCCCCGTTCGTCAAGGGCCACCCCCGCTCCCAAGCTCTGACACTTGGGGGTCTCAATGGGTTATCTCGGCATATGGAGCACTTACTTATGCTGCAGAGAATAACCCATGGGGGCACCTTGCGTCAAGGGCCTTCCCCGCGCCACCCACGGAGGGGCCCCGTTCGTCAAGGGCCACCCCCGCTCCCAAGCTCTGACACTTGGGGGTCCCAATGGGTTATCTCGGCATATGGAGCACTTACTTATGCTGCAGAGAATAACCCATGGGGGCACCTTGCGTCAAGGGCCTTCCCCGCGCCACCCACGGAGGGGCCCCGTTCGTCAAGGGCCACCCCCGCTCCCAAGCTCTGACACTTGGGGGTCCCAATGGCTTATCTCGGCATATGGAGCACTTACTTATGCTGCAGAGAATAACCCATGGGGGCACCTTGCGTCAAGGGCCTTCCCCGCGCCACCCACGGAGGGGCCCCGTTCGTCAAGGGCCACCCCCACTCCCAAGCTCTGACACTTGGGGGTCCCAATGGGTTATCTCGGCATATAGAACACTTACTTATGCTGCAGAGAATAACCCATGGGGGCACCTTGCGTCAAGGGCCTTTCTCGCGCCACCCACGGAGGGGCCCCGTTCGTCAAGGGCCACCCCCGCTCCCAAGCTCTGACACTTGGGGGTCCCAATGGGTTATCTCGGCATATGGAGCACTTACTTATGCTGCAGAGAATAACCCATGGGGGCACCTTGCGTCAAGGGCCTTCCCCGCGCCACCCACGGAGGGGCCCCGTTCGTCAAGGGCCACCCCCGCTCCCCGCGCCACCCACGGAGGGGCCCCGTTCGTCAAGGGCCACCCCCGCTCCCAAGCTCTGACACTTGGGGGTCCCAATGGGTTATCTCGGCATATGGAGCACTTACTTATGCTGCAGAGAATAACCCATGGGGGCACCTTGCGTCAAGGGCCTTCCCCGCGCCACCCACGGAGGGGCCCCGTTCGTCAAGGGCCACCCCCGCTCCCCGCGCCACCCACGGAGGGGCCCCGTTCGTCAAGGGCCACCCCCGCTCCCAAGCTCTGACACTCGGGGGTCCCGATGGGTTGTTTCGGCTTATGGAGCACTTACCATATCAGAGTCCAGGTCATAGTCGACGCTGCTGCTTTCTCCTCCGTCCCAGCGCATCAGCACCTTGTCATTGTGGTCCCCGTTCACCTTGGAGTTCATGGCGATGGGTGAATCCGTGAACTTATCTGCAACGGACAACAAAGGGAAGAAAGTCAATTTCTGGAAACTACTGAACTGAAGCAGAAGACATTCAATATTCTAATAAAAACGTAATGTTTAACCCCTTCAGCCCCCAGGCGTTTTCCATTTTTGCGGTTTTGTTTTTTGCTCCCCTTCTTCTGAGAGCCGTAACATTTTTATTTTTCTGTCAATCTTGCCCTACGAGGGCTTGTTTTTTGCGGGACGAGTTGTACTGTTAAATGAAACCATAAGTTTTACCATATAGTGTACTGGAAAAATAGCAAAAAAATTCCAAGTGTGGAAAAACCGCAAAAAAAGTGTGATCGCACAATAGTTTTTGGGAGGTTTTATTCACCGTGTTCACTATATGGTAAAACTGATGTGTTATTGTGATGCCTGAGGTCGGTGCGAGTTTGTAGACACCAAACATGTATAGGTTTACTTGTATCTAAGGGCTTAAAAAAAAATCACAAGTGTGTCCAATAAAAGTGGCGCACGTTTTGCGCCATTTTCCGAAACCTGTAGCGTTCTCATTTTTCTGGATCTATGGCTCAGTGACAGCTTATTTTTTGCGTCTCGAGCTGACGTTTCTAATGGTACAATCTTTGCGCAGATGCTACGTTTTGATCGCCTGTTATTGCATTCTGCGCAAAAATAGCGGCAAACAAAAAACGTAATGTTGGCGTTTGGATTTTTTTTACCGCTACGCCGTTTACTGATCAGATTAATTGATTTTATATTTTGATAGATCGGGCATTTCTGAACGCGGCAATACCAAATATGTGTATATTTTTTATTTTTTTAACCCTTTTAACCCTAATGGAGCGAAAGGGGGGTGATTTGAACTTTTAGGTTTTTTGGTTTTTTATTTCTTTTTGAAAACTTTTTTTTTATTATTTTACTAGTCCCCCTAGGGGGCTATAGCGATCAGCAATCTGATCGCTCTGCCCTATCTGTAGATCTCAGCTACAGAGCTGAGAACTGCAGATACGCTGCTTTACTCTCCGTGCTGGTGTAAACCGTGCACCGGCGGGGTGGGCTCTTTAGGATACAGCGAAGTCACAAATGGGAAATAAACGGCCCCAAAACTAGATTAACTAAAAAAAGTGCTTTACTACAATTTGGATATGAACACAATCTAACAGGGGAAGACACTCAGGGAAAAATTCACAAACACTCAGCGAATAAGCTGAGACCCTCGTGCTATACAGCGTGGCGCCTTTTAACATGAGTCAACTACAATATATACACTATATGTTACCTACAGGCATGACCGGATATTCCAACTGCCAACTACCTATTAGTACCCTTAAACATGAAACAAAAAAATGGATGGGTGTGAAACACAAGCCGCCCACGGTATAGCACAACAGTTTACAAACTTAAAATAAATTTACTCTAACCCCCAATTGACAATTCCCCTGCCCCAATATAAATATAGTGCCCATTAATGGAGGATCCTTCCCAAGATTCACCTTGAATAACCAAACAACTTACTATATACAATGACTGCATAGCAAAGAGCATAAAGACATAAATAACAAAAGAAGGGAATTTTGTTACTTACCGTAAATTCCTTTTCTTCTAGCTCCTATTGGGAGACCCAGACGATTGGGTGTATAGCACTGCCTCCGGAGGCCACACAAAGCATTACACTAAAAAGTGTAAGGCCCCTCCCCTTCTGGCTATACACCCCCAGTGGGATCACTGGCTCACCAGTTTTAGTGCAAAAGCAAGAAGGAGGAAAGCCAAGAACTGGTTTAAACAAATTCACTCCGAATAACATCGGAGAACTGAAAACCATTCAACATGAACAACATGTGTACCCGAAAAACAACCAAAAATCCCGAAGGACAACAGGGCGGGTGCTGGGTCTCCCAATAGGAGCTAGAAGAAAAGGAATTTACGGTAAGTAACAAAATTCCCTTCTTCTTCGGCGCTCCATTGGGAGACCCAGACGATTGGGACGTCCAAAAGCTGTCCCTGGGTGGGTAAAGAAATACCTCATGTTAGAGCTGCAAAGACAGCCCTCCCCTACGGGGAGGCAACTGCCGCCTGCAGGACTCTTCTACCTAGGCTGGCGTCCGCCGAAGCATAGGTATGCACCTGATAATGTTTGGTGAAAGTGTGCAGACTCGACCAGGTAGCTGCCTGGCACACCTGTTGAGCCGTAGCCTGGTGTCGTAATGCCCAGGACGCACCCACGGCTCTGGTAGAATGGGCCTTCAGCCCTGATGGAACCGGAAGCCCAGCAGAACGGTAGGCTTCAAGAATTGGTTCTTTGATCCATCGAGCCAGGGTGGCTTTGGAAGCCTGCGACCCTTTGCGCTTACCAGCGACAAGGACAAAGAGTGCATCCGAGCGGCGCAGGGGCGCCGTGCGGGAAATGTAGATTCTGAGTGCTCTCACCAGATCCAACAAATGTAAATCCTTTTCATACCGATGCACTGCATGCGGATAAAAGGAAGGCAAGGAGATATCCTGATTAAGATGAAAAGAGGATACCACCTTAGGGAGAAACTCCTGAATGGGACGCAGCACTACCTTGTCCTGGTGGAACACCAGGAAAGGAGCTTTGGATGACAGCGCTGCTAGTTCAGACACTCTCCGAAGAGACGTGACCGCTACCAGAAAGGCCACTTTCTGTGAGAGTCGAGAAAGTGACACATCCCTCAGAGGCTCGAAGGGCGGCTTCTGGAGAGTAACAAGGACCTTGTTTAGATCCCACGGATCTAACGGCCGCCTGTACGGAGGTACGATATGACAAACCCCCTGCAGGAACGTGCGCACCTGAGAAAGTCGTGCTAGACGCTTCTGAAAAAACACGGATAGTGCCGAGACTTGCCCTTTAAGGGAGCCGAGCGACAAGCCCTTTTCCAACCCAGATTGTAGGAAGGAAAGAAAGACAGGTAACGCGAATGGCCAGGGAGATACTCCTTGTGCAGAGCACCAGGATAAGAAAATCTTCCACGTTCTGTGGTAGATCTTAGCAGAAGTGGACTTCCTAGCCTGTCTCATGGTGGCAACGACCCCTTGGGATAATCCTGAAGACGCTAGGATCCAGGACTCAATGGCCACACAGTCAGGTTCAGGGCCGCAGAATTCCGATGGAAAAGAAGGGAATTTTGTTACTTACCGTAAATTCCTTTTCTTCTAGCTCCTATTGGGAGACCCAGACGATTGGTGTATAGCACTGCCTCCGGAGGCCACACAAAGCATTACACTAAAAAGTGTAAGGCCCCTCCCCTTCTGGCTATACACCCCCCGTGGGATCACGGGCTGCTCAGTTTTAGTGCTAAAGCAAGAAGGAGGAAAGCCAATAACTGGTTTAAACAAATTCACTCCGAAGTAACATCGGAGAACTGAAAACCGTTCAACATGAACAACATGTGTACCCGAAAAAAACCAACAATCCCGAAGGACAACAGGGCGGGTGCTGGGTCTCCCAATAGGAGCTAGAAGAAAAGGAATTTACGGTAAGTAACAAAATTCCCTTCTTCTTCGGCGCTCCATTGGGAGACCCAGACGATTGGGACGTCCAAAAGCAGTCCCTGGGTGGGTAAAGAAATACCTCATGTTAGAGCTGCAAAGACAGCCTTCCCCTACGGGGAGGTAACTGCCGCCTGCAGGACTCTTCTACCTAGGCTGGCGTCCGCCGAAGCATAGGTATGCACCTGATAATGTTTGGTGAAAGTGTGCAGACTGGACCAGGTAGCTGCCTGGCACACCTGTTGAGCCGTAGCCTGGTGTCGTAATGCCCAGGACGCACCCACGGCTCTGGTAGAGTGGGCCTTCAGCCCTGATGGAACCGGAAGCCCAGCAGAACGGTAGGCTTCAAGAATTGGTTCTTTGATCCATCGAGCCAGGGTGGCTTTGGAAGCCTGCGACCCTTTGCGCTTACCAGCGACAAGGACAAAGAGTGCATCCGAGCGGCGCAGGGGCGCCGTGCGGGAAATGTAGATTCTGAGTGCTCTCACCAGATCTAACAAATGTAAATCCTTTTCATACCGAAGAACTGGATGAGGACAAAAGGAAGGCAAGGAGATATCCTGATTAAGATGAAAAGAGGATACCACCTTAGGGAGAAACTCCTGAATGGGGCGCAGCACTACCTTGTCCTGGTGGAACACCAGGAAGGGAGCCTTGGATGACAGCGCTGCTAGTTCAGACACTCTCCGAAGAGACGTGACCGCCACTAGAAAGGCCACTTTCTGTGAGAGACGAGAAAGTGAAACATCCCTCAGAGGCTCGAAGGGCGGCTTCTGGAGAGCAACTAGTACCCTGTTTAGATCCCATGGATCTAACGGCCGCCTGTACGGAGGGACGATATGACAAACCCCCTGCAGGAACGTGCGCACCTGAGAAAGTCGTGCTAGACGCTTCTGAAAAAACACGGATAGTGCCGAGACTTGCCCTTTAAGGGAGCCGAGCGACAAGCCCTTTTCCAACCCAGATTGCAGGAAGGAAAGAAAAGTAGGTAACGCGAATGGCCAGGGGGATACTCCTTGTGCAGAGCACCAGGATAAGAAAATCCTCCACGTTCTGTGGTAGATCTTAGCAGAAGTGGACTTCCTAGCCTGTCTCATGGTGGCAACGACTCCTTGGGATAATCCTGAAGACGCTAGGATCCAGGACTCAATGGCCACACAGTCAGGTTCAGGGCCGCAGAATTCCGATGGAAAAACGGCCCTTGGGACAGTAAGTCTGGTCGGTCTGGTAGTGTCCACGGTTGGCCGACCGTGAGATGCCACAGATCCGGGTACCACGACCTCCTCGGCCAGTCTGGGGCGACGAGTATGACGCGGCTGCAATCGGATCTGATCTTGCGTATCACTCTGGGTAAGAGTGCCAGAGGTGGGAACACATAAGGGAGCCGGAACTGCGACCAATCTTGCACTAAGGCGTCTGCCGCCAGAGCTCTTTGATCGCGAGACCGCGCCATGAACGTCGGGACCTTGTTGTTGTGCCGCGACGCCATTAGGTCGACGTCCGGCACCCCCCAGCGGCGACAGATTTCCTGAAACACGTCCGGGTGAAGGGACCATTCCCCTGCGTCCATACCCTGGCGACTGAGGAAGTCTGCTTCCCAGTTTTCTACGCCCGGGATGTGAACCGCTGATATGGTGGATGCTCTGTCCTCCACCCACAACAGAATCCGCCGGACTTCCTGGAAGGCTTGCCGACTGCGTGTCCCTCCTTGGTGGTTGATGTATGCCACCGCTGTGGAGTTGTCCGACTGAATTCGGATCTGCTTTCCTTCCAGCCACTGCTGGAAGGCTAGTAGGGCAAGATACACTGCCCTGATTTCCAGAACATTGATCTGAAGGGTGGACTCCTGCTGAGTCCACGTCCCTTGAGCCCTGTGGTGGAGAAAAACTGCTCCCCACCCTGACAGACTCGCGTCTGTCGTGACCACTGCCCAGGATGGGGGTAGGAATGATCTTCCCTGTGATAATGAGGTGGGAAGAAGCCACCATTGCAGAGAGTCCTTGGCCGTCTGGGAAAGGGAGACTTTCCTGTCCAGGGAAGTTGACTTCCCGTCCCATTGGCGGAGAATGTCCCATTGAAGTGGGCGCAGATGAAACTGTGCAAACGGGACTGCCTCCATTGCTGCCACCATCTTCCCTAGGAAGTGCATGAGGCGCCTTAAGGAGTGCGACTGACCATGAAGGAGAGACTGTACCCCTGTCTGTAGTGACCGCTGCTTGTCCAGCGGAAGCTTCACTACCGCTGAGAGAGTATGAAACTCCATGCCAAGGTACGTTAGTGATTGAGTCGGTGACAGATTTGACTTTGAAAAGTTGATGATCCACCCGAAAGTCTGGAGAGTCTCCAGCGCAACATTCAGGCTGTGTTGGCATGCCTCTTGAGAGGGTGCTTTGACAAGTAGATCGTCCAAGTAAGGGATCACCGAGTGTCCCTGGGAGTGCAAGACTGCTACCACTGCCGCCATGACCTTGGTGAAAACCCGTGGGGCTGTCGCCAGACCAAATGGCAGAGCTACGAACTGGAGATGTTCGTCTCTTATCACAAAACGTAGAAAACGTTGGTGCTCTGTAGCAATCGGCACGTGGAGATAAGCATCTTTGATGTCTATTGATGCAAGGAAATCTCCTTGAGACATTGAGGCAATGACGGAGCGTAGGGATTCCATCCGGAACCGCCTGGCGTTCACATGCTTGTTGAGCAGCTTTAGGTCCAGAACAGGACGGAACGAGCCGTCCTTTTTTGGAACCACGAAGAGATTGGAGTAAAAACCTTGCCCTTGTTCCTGAAGAGGAACAGGGATCACCACTCCTTCTGCTCTTAGTGAGCCCACCGCCTGCAGAAGAGCATCTGCTCGGTCGGGATGTGGGGAAGTTCTGAAGAACCGAGGCGGAGGACGAGAACTGAACTCTATCCTGTACCCGTGAGACAAAATGTCTGTTACCCACCGGTCCTTGACCTGTGGCAGCCAAATGTCGCCAAAGCGGGAGAGCCTGCCACCGACCGAGGATGCGGAGGGAGGAGGCCGAAAGTCATGAGGCAGCCGCCTTGGAAGCGGTTCCTCTGGTTGCTTTCTTGGGGCGTGAGTGAGCCCGCCAGGAATCTGAGCCCCTTTGCTCCTTCTGAGTCCCTTTGGACGAGGAGAATTGGGCCTTGCCGGAGCCTCGAAAGGACCGAAACCTCGACTGCCACCTCCTTTGTTGAGGTTTGCTTGATCTGGGCTGGGGTAAGGAGGAGTCTTTACCCTTGGACTGTTTAATGATTTCAGCCAATTGCTCACCAAACAGTCTGTCTACAGATAGTGGCAAGCTGGTTAAACTTTTTTTGGAAGCAGAATCCGCTTTCCATTCTTTTAACCACAAGGCTCTGCGCAAAACCACCGAGTTGGCAGACGCCATTGAGGTACGGCTCGTAGAGTCCAGGACAGCGTTGATAGCATAGGTCGCAAACGCAGACATTTGCGAAATTAAGGACTCCACTTGCGGCACTGCTGGACGTATGATAGAGTCCACCTGTGCCAGACCAGCTGAAATAGCTTGGAGTGCCCACACGGCCGCGAATGCTGGAGCAAACGACGCGCCGATAGCTTCATAGACAGATTTCAACCAAAGGTCCATCTGTCTGTCATTGGCATCTTTAAGTGAAGCCCCATCCTCCACTGCAACTATGGATCTAGCCGCAAGCCTGGAGATTGGGGGATCCACCTTTGGACACTGGGTCCAGCGTCTGACCACGTCAGGAGGGAAGGGATAACGTGTATCCTTAAGACGTTTGGAGAAACGCTTGTCTGGATAAGCATGGTGTTTCTGGACTGATTCTCTGAAGTCAGCGTGGTCCAGAAAAGTACTCAGTTTACGCTTGGGATACCTGAAATGGAACTTCTCCTGCTGTGCAGCTGCCTCTTCTGCTGAAGGGGCTGGGGGAGAAATATCCAACAGTCTATTGATGGCCGCTATAAGGTCATTTACCATGGCGTCACCATCAGGAGTATCCAGATTGAGAGCGGTCTCAGGATTAGACTCCTGATCACCCTCCTCTGTCTCATCATGCAGAGACTCTTCTCGCTGAGACCCTGATCCGCGTGATGACGTGGAGGGTCTCTCCCAGCGAGCTCGCTTAGGCTGCCTGGGACTGTCATCTGAGTCAGAGCCTTCAGCCTGAGATGCCTGGGACCCCCTTGAAGCACGGATTAACTCCAACTGAGGGGGACCGGGGAACATTGACGCAGCAGTGTCCATGGTCTGAGTGACCGGCCTGGACTGCAAGGTCTCTAGGATTTTTGTCATAGTGACAGACATCTTGTCAGCAAAAACTGCAAACTCTGTCCCCGTCACCGGGACAGGGTTCACCGGTGACTCTGCCTGGGCCACTACCACCATAGGCTCCGGCTGACGAAGTGGCACAGGGACCGAACATTGCACACAATGGGGGTCCTTGGAACCTGCCGGTAGATCAGCCCCACAAGCGGCACAAGCAGCGTATACAGCCTGTGTCTTGGCACCCTTGCTTTTCCGGATGACATGTTGTCGTCTCCTCAGAGCAATATAGGGTATACAGCCAAGAAGCGACCGTACAGTGCAATATATATATATATATGGTATAGAGAAAAAAATACCCCAATATAACACTGTGGCACTAGTGGGGCCAGCACTAATGTGCTGCTTACCGCCCGCTTAACGCGGGTGTGTGGTCGCCAGAAATCCCTTGTCTGGGTCTCCCAGAGCCTGTGTCCGTTCTCCAGCCAGACTGCATGTAGGAATGGCTGCCGGCGTCCTGTGGAGAGGGGCGGGCCCTGGGCGTGTGCAGACAAAGTGCGGGAAACCTGCGTCCCACTGTGCTCAGTGAGAGGGCTGGAGTATGTAAATAAGACTCCAGCCCTCGGCGCTGACTATCGTACAGCGTCTCTCCCTTGCCCTGATTGACAGGGTGGGGGCGGGAACGAAGCGGAGCTAGGCCGCAAAAGCCGGGGACTAGATTTATCAGCGCCGCCGTCGTAAAAGCACGGTCGGCGCTAAGTCCCCGGCGCACCACAAGTCTCAGCCGCGCCGCCGCTCCAGGGGCGGCCGGCGCGGCAGTTCCCAACACATAAAGTCCCTCAGAGAAACTGCAGTGACTGTAACCCCAGCGCTAGCGCTACTGTCCCCGGCGCACTAGCACACCCAGCAAGGCTGGAGTGTGCGCGGCCTGTCCATACGGGGACACAGAGTACCTGAATGTTGCAGGGCCTTGTCCCTGAACGGTACCCAGCTCCGTATCCAGCAGGTTCTACGGGTCTGTGGATGGAGCCCGGCCTCAGGGCTTGGGGGCCGGTAAGATCCCACTTCCTCAGAGCCCCTCAGGGGGATGGGGAAGGAAAGCAGCATGTGGGCTCCAGCCTCCATACCCACAATGGGTACCTCAACCTTAACAAACACCGCCAATAGGAATGGGGTGAGAAGGGAGCATGCTGGGGGCCCTAGTATGGGCCCTCTTTTCTTCCATCCGATATAGTCAGCAGCTACTGCTGACTAAACAGTGGAGCTATGCGTGGATGTCTGACCTCCTTCGCACAAAGCTTGAAAACTGAGCAGCCCGTGATCCCACGGGGGGTGTATAGCCAGAAGGGGAGGGGCCTTACACTTTTTAGTGTAATGCTTTGTGTGGCCTCCGGAGGCAGTGCTATACACCAATCGTCTGGGTCTCCCAATGGAGCGCCGAAGAAACGGCCCTTGGGACAGTAAGTCTGGACGGTCTGGTAGTGCCCACGGTTGGCCGACCGTGAGATGCCACAGATCCGGGTACCACGACCTCCTCGGCCAGTCTGGGGCGACGAGTATGACGCGGCTGCAATCGGATCTGATCTTGCGTATCACTCTGGGTAAGAGTGCCAGAGGTGGGAACACATAAGGGAGCCGGAACTGCGACCAATCTTGCACTAAGGCGTCTGCCGCCAGAGCTCTTTGATCGCGAGACCGCGCCATGAACGTCGGGACCTTGTTGTTGTGCCGAGACGCCATTAGGTCGACGTCCGGCACCCCCCAGCGGCGGCAGATTTCCTGAAACACGTCCGGGTGAAGGGACCATTCCCCCGCGTCCATGCCCTGGCGACTGAGGAAGTCTGCTTCCCAGTTTTCTACGCCCGGGATGTGAACTGCTGATATGGTGGATGCTCTGTCCTCTACCCACATGAGAATTCGCCTGACTTCCTGGAAGGCTTGCCGACTGCGTGTCCCTCCTTGGTGGTTGATGTATGCCACCGCTGTGGAGTTGTCCGACTGAATTCGGATCTGCTTTCCTTCCAGCCACTGCTGGAAGGCTAGTAGGGCAAGATACACTGCCCTGATTTCCAGAACATTGATCTGAAGGGTGGACTCCTGCTGAGTCCACGTCCCTTGAGCCCTGTGGTGGAGAAAAACTGCTCCCCACCCTGACAGACTCGCGTCTGTCGTGACCACTGCCCAGGATGGGGGTAGGAATGATCTTCCCTGTGATAATGAGGTGGGAAGAAGCCACCATTGCAGAGAGTCCTTGGCCGTCTGGGAAAGGGAGACTTTCCTGTCCAGGGAAGTTGACTTCCCGTCCCATTGGCGGAGAATGTCCCATTGAAGTGGGCGCAGATGAAACTGTGCAAACGGGACTGCCTCCATTGCTGCCACCATCTTCCCTAGGAAGTGCATGAGGCGCCTTAAGGAGTGCGACTGACCATGAAGGAGAGACTGTACCCCTGTCTGTAGTGACCGCTGCTTGTCCAGCGGAAGCTTCACTACCGCTGAGAGAGTATGAAACTCCATGCCAAGGTACGTTAGTGATTGAGTCGGTGACAGATTTGACTTTGAAAAGTTGATGATCCACCCGAAAGTCTGGAGAGTCTCCAGCGCAACATTCAGGCTGTGTTGGCATGCCTCTTGAGAGGGTGCTTTGACAAGTAGATCGTCCAAGTAAGGGATCACCGAGTGTCCCTGGGAGTGCAAGACTGCTACCACTGCCGCCATGACCTTGGTGAAAACCCGTGGGGCTGTCGCCAGACCAAATGGCAGAGCTACGAACTGGAGATGTTCGTCTCTTATCACAAAACGTAGAAAACGTTGGTGCTCTGTAGCAATCGGCACGTGGAGATAAGCATCTTTGATGTCTATTGATGCAAGGAAATCTCCTTGAGACATTGAGGCAATGACGGAGCGTAGGGATTCCATCCGGAACCGCCTGGCGTTCACATGCTTGTTGAGCAGCTTTAGGTCCAGAACAGGACGGAACGAGCCGTCCTTTTTTGGAACCACGAAGAGATTGGAGTAAAAACCTTGCCCTTGTTCCTGAAGAGGAACAGGGATCACCACTCCTTCTGCTCTTAGTGAGCCCACCGCCTGCAGAAGAGCATCTGCTCGGTCGGGATGTGGGGAAGTTCTGAAGAACCGAGGCGGAGGACGAGAACTGAACTCTATCCTGTACCCGTGAGACAAAATGTCTGTTACCCACCGGTCCTTGACCTGTGGCAGCCAAATGTCGCCAAAGCGGGAGAGCCTGCCACCGACCGAGGATGCGGAGGGAGGAGGCCGAAAGTCATGAGGCAGCCGCCTTGGAAGCGGTTCCTCCGGTTGCTTTCTTGGGGCGTGAGTGAGCCCGCCAGGAATCTGAGCCCCTTTGCTCCTTCTGAGTCCCTTTGGACGAGGAGAATTGGGCCTTGCCGGAGCCTCGAAAGGACCGAAACCTCGACTGCCACCTCCTTTGTTGAGGTTTGCTTGATCTGGGCTGGGGTAAGGAGGAGTCTTTACCCTTGGACTGTTTAATGATTTCAGCCAATTGCTCACCAAACAGTCTGTCTACAGATAGTGGCAAGCTGGTTAAACTTTTTTTGGAAGCAGAATCCGCTTTCCATTCTTTTAACCACAAGGCTCTGCGCAAAACCACCGAGTTGGCAGACGCCATTGAGGTACGGCTCGTAGAGTCCAGGACAGCGTTGATAGCATAGGTCGCAAACGCAGACATTTGCGAAATTAAGGACTCCACTTGCGGCACTGCTGGACGTATGATAGAGTCCACCTGTGCCAGACCAGCTGAAATAGCTTGGAGTGCCCACACGGCCGCGAATGCTGGAGCAAACGACGCGCCGATAGCTTCATAGACAGATTTCAACCAAAGGTCCATCTGTCTGTCATTGGCATCTTTAAGTGAAGCCCCATCCTCCACTGCAACTATGGATCTAGCCGCAAGCCTGGAGATTGGGGGATCCACCTTTGGACACTGGGTCCAGCGTCTGACCACGTCAGGAGGGAAGGGATAACGTGTATCCTTAAGACGTTTGGAGAAACGCTTGTCTGGATAAGCATGGTGTTTCTGGACTGATTCTCTGAAGTCAGCGTGGTCCAGAAAAGTACTCAGTTTACGCTTGGGATACCTGAAATGGAACTTCTCCTGCTGTGCAGCTGCCTCTTCTGCTGAAGGGGCTGGGGGAGAAATATCCAACAGTCTATTGATGGCCGCTATAAGGTCATTTACCATGGCGTCACCATCAGGAGTATCCAGATTGAGAGCGGTCTCAGGATTAGACTCCTGATCACCCTCCTCTGTCTCATCATGCAGAGACTCTTCTCGCTGAGACCCTGATCCGCGTGATGACGTGGAGGGTCTCTCCCAGCGAGCTCGCTTAGGCTGCCTGGGACTGTCATCTGAGTCAGAGCCTTCAGCCTGAGATGCCTGGGACCCCCTTGAAGCACGGATTAACTCCAACTGAGGGGGACCGGGGAACATTGACGCAGCAGTGTCCATGGTCTGAGTGACCGGCCTGGACTGCAAGGTCTCTAGGATTTTTGTCATAGTGACAGACATCTTGTCAGCAAAAACTGCAAACTCTGTCCCCGTCACCGGGACAGGGTTCACCGGTGACTCTGCCTGGGCCACTACCACCATAGGCTCCGGCTGACGAAGTGGCACAGGGACCGAACATTGCACACAATGGGGGTCCTTGGAACCTGCCGGTAGATCAGCCCCACAAGCGGCACAAGCAGCGTATACAGCCTGTGTCTTGGCACCCTTGCTTTTCCGGATGACATGTTGTCGTCTCCTCAGAGCAATATAGGGTATACAGCCAAGAAGCGACCGTACAGTGCAATATATATATATATATGGTATAGAGAAAAAAATACCCCAATATAACACTGTGGCACTAGTGGGGCCAGCACTAATGTGCTGCTTACCGCCCGCTTAACGCGGGTGTGTGGTCGCCAGAAATCCCTTGTCTGGGTCTCCCAGAGCCTGTGTCCGTTCTCCAGCCAGACTGCATGTAGGAATGGCTGCCGGCGTCCTGTGGAGAGGGGCGGGCCCTGGGCGTGTGCAGACAAAGTGCGGGAAACCTGCGTCCCACTGTGCTCAGTGAGAGGGCTGGAGTATGTAAATAAGACTCCAGCCCTCGGCGCTGACTATCGTACAGCGTCTCTCCCTTGCCCTGATTGACAGGGTGGGGGCGGGAACGAAGCGGAGCTAGGCCGCAAAAGCCGGGGACTAGATTTATCAGCGCCGCCGTCGTAAAAGCACGGTCGGCGCTAAGTCCCCGGCGCACCACAAGTCTCAGCCGCGCCGCCGCTCCAGGGGCGGCCGGCGCGGCAGTTCCCAACACATAAAGTCCCTCAGAGAAACTGCAGTGACTGTAACCCCAGCGCTAGCGCTACTGTCCCCGGCGCACTAGCACACCCAGCAAGGCTGGAGTGTGCGCGGCCTGTCCATACGGGGACACAGAGTACCTGAATGTTGCAGGGCCTTGTCCCTGAACGGTACCCAGCTCCGTATCCAGCAGGTTCTACGGGTCTGTGGATGGAGCCCGGCCTCAGGGCTTGGGGGCCGGTAAGATCCCACTTCCTCAGAGCCCCTCAGGGGGATGGGGAAGGAAAGCAGCATGTGGGCTCCAGCCTCCATACCCACAATGGGTACCTCAACCTTAACAAACACCGCCAATAGGAATGGGGTGAGAAGGGAGCATGCTGGGGGCCCTAGTATGGGCCCTCTTTTCTTCCATCCGATATAGTCAGCAGCTACTGCTGACTAAACAGTGGAGCTATGCGTGGATGTCTGACCTCCTTCGCACAAAGCTTGAAAACTGAGCAGCCCGTGATCCCACGGGGGGTGTATAGCCAGAAGGGGAGGGGCCTTACACTTTTTAGTGTAATGCTTTGTGTGGCCTCCGGAGGCAGTGCTATACACCAATCGTCTGGGTCTCCCAATGGAGCGCCGAAGAAACGGCCCTTGGGACAGTAAGTCTGGACGGTCTGGTAGTGCCCACGGTTGGCCGACCGTGAGATGCCACAGATCCGGGTACCACGACCTCCTCGGCCAGTCTGGGGCGACGAGTATGACGCGGCTGCAATCGGATCTGATCTTGCGTATCACTCTGGGTAAGAGTGCCAGAGGTGGGAACACATAAGGGAGCCGGAACTGCGACCAATCTTGCACTAAGGCGTCTGCCGCCAGAGCTCTTTGATCGCGAGACCGCGCCATGAACGTCGGGACCTTGTTGTTGTGCCGAGACGCCATTAGGTCGACGTCCGGCACCCCCCAGCGGCGGCAGATTTCCTGAAACACGTCCGGGTGAAGGGACCATTCCCCCGCGTCCATGCCCTGGCGACTGAGGAAGTCTGCTTCCCAGTTTTCTACGCCCGGGATGTGAACTGCTGATATGGTGGATGCTCTGTCCTCTACCCACATGAGAATTCGCCTGACTTCCTGGAAGGCTTGCCGACTGCGTGTCCCTCCTTGGTGGTTGATGTATGCCACCGCTGTGGAGTTGTCCGACTGAATTCGGATCTGCTTTCCTTCCAGCCACTGCTGGAAGGCTAGTAGGGCAAGATACACTGCCCTGATTTCCAGAACATTGATCTGAAGGGTGGACTCCTGCTGAGTCCACGTCCCTTGAGCCCTGTGGTGGAGAAAAACTGCTCCCCACCCTGACAGACTCACGTCTGTCGTGACCACTGCCCAGGATGGGGGTAGGAATGATCTTCCCTGTGATAATGAGGTGGGAAGAAGCCACCATTGCAGAGAGTCCTTGGCCGTCTGGGAAAGGGAGACTTTCCTGTCCAGGGAAGTTGACTTCCCGTCCCATTGGCGGAGAATGTCCCATTGAAGTGGGCGCAGATGAAACTGTGCAAACGGGACTGCCTCCATTGCTGCCACCATCTTCCCTAGGAAGTGCATGAGGCGCCTTAAGGAGTGCGACTGACCATGAAGGAGAGACTGTACCCCTGTCTGTAGTGACCGCTGCTTGTCCAGCGGAAGCTTCACTACCGCTGAGAGAGTATGAAACTCCATGCCAAGGTACGTTAGTGATTGAGTCGGTGACAGATTTGACTTTGAAAAGTTGATGATCCACCCGAAAGTCTGGAGAGTCTCCAGCGCAACATTCAGGCTGTGTTGGCATGCCTCTTGAGAGGGTGCTTTGACAAGTAGATCGTCCAAGTAAGGGATCACCGAGTGTCCCTGGGAGTGCAAGACTGCTACCACTGCCGCCATGACCTTGGTGAAAACCCGTGGGGCTGTCGCCAGACCAAATGGCAGAGCTACGAACTGGAGATGTTCGTCTCTTATCACAAAACGTAGAAAACATTGGTGCTCTGTAGCAATCGGCACGTGGAGATAAGCATCTTTGATGTCTATTGATGCAAGGAAATCTCCTTGAGACATTGAGGCAATGACGGAGCGTAGGGATTCCATCCGGAACCGCCTGGCGTTCACATGCTTGTTGAGCAGCTTTAGGTCCAGAACAGGACGGAACGAGCCGTCCTTTTTTGGAACCACGAAGAGATTGGAGTAAAAACCTTGCCCTTGTTCCTGAAGAGGAACAGGGATCACCACTCCTTCTGCTCTTAGTGAGCCCACCGCCTGCAGAAGAGCATCTGCTCGGTCGGGATGTGGGGAAGTTCTGAAGAACCGAGGCGGAGGACGAGAACTGAACTCTATCCTGTACCCGTGAGACAAAATGTCTGTTACCCACCGGTCCTTGACCTGTGGCAGCCAAATGTCGCCAAAGCGGGAGAGCCTGCCACCGACCGAGGATGCGGAGGGAGGAGGCCGAAAGTCATGAGGCAGCCGCCTTGGAAGCGGTTCCTCCGGTTGCTTTCTTGGGGCGTGAGTGAGCCCGCCAGGAATCTGAGCCCCTTTGCTCCTTCTGAGTCCCTTTGGACGAGGAGAATTGGGCCTTGCCGGAGCCTCGAAAGGACCGAAACCTCGACTGCCACCTCCTTTGTTGAGGTTTGCTTGATCTGGGCTGGGGTAAGGAGGAGTCTTTACCCTTGGACTGTTTAATGATTTCAGCCAATTGCTCACCAAACAGTCTGTCTACAGATAGTGGCAAGCTGGTTAAACTTTTTTTGGAAGCAGAATCCGCTTTCCATTCTTTTAACCACAAGGCTCTGCGCAAAACCACCGAGTTGGCAGACGCCATTGAGGTACGGCTCGTAGAGTCCAGGACAGCGTTGATAGCATAGGTCGCAAACGCAGACATTTGCGAAATTAAGGACTCCACTTGCGGCACTGCTGGACGTATGATAGAGTCCACCTGTGCCAGACCAGCTGAAATAGCTTGGAGTGCCCACACGGCCGCGAATGCTGGAGCAAACGACGCGCCGATAGCTTCATAGACAGATTTCAACCAAAGGTCCATCTGTCTGTCATTGGCATCTTTAAGTGAAGCCCCATCCTCCACTGCAACTATGGATCTAGCCGCAAGCCTGGAGATTGGGGGATCCACCTTTGGACACTGGGTCCAGCGTCTGACCACGTCAGGAGGGAAGGGATAACGTGTATCCTTAAGACGTTTGGAGAAACGCTTGTCTGGATAAGCATGGTGTTTCTGGACTGATTCTCTGAAGTCAGCGTGGTCCAGAAAAGTACTCAGTTTACGCTTGGGATACCTGAAATGGAACTTCTCCTGCTGTGCAGCTGCCTCTTCTGCTGAAGGGGCTGGGGGAGAAATATCCAACAGTCTATTGATGGCCGCTATAAGGTCATTTACCATGGCGTCACCATCAGGAGTATCCAGATTGAGAGCGGTCTCAGGATTAGACTCCTGATCACCCTCCTCTGTCTCATCATGCAGAGACTCTTCTCGCTGAGACCCTGATCCGCGTGATGACGTGGAGGGTCTCTCCCAGCGAGCTCGCTTAGGCTGCCTGGGACTGTCATCTGAGTCAGAGCCTTCAGCCTGAGATGCCTGGGACCCCCTTGAAGCACGGATTAACTCCAACTGAGGGGGACCGGGGAACATTGACGCAGCAGTGTCCATGGTCTGAGTGACCGGCCTGGACTGCAAGGTCTCTAGGATTTTTGTCATAGTGACAGACATCTTGTCAGCAAAAACTGCAAACTCTGTCCCCGTCACCGGGACAGGGTTCACCGGTGACTCTGCCTGGGCCACTACCACCATAGGCTCCGGCTGACGAAGTGGCACAGGGACCGAACATTGCACACAATGGGGGTCCTTGGAACCTGCCGGTAGATCAGCCCCACAAGCGGCACAAGCAGCGTATACAGCCTGTGTCTTGGCACCCTTGCTTTTCCGGATGACATGTTGTCGTCTCCTCAGAGCAATATAGGGTATACAGCCAAGAAGCGACCGTACAGTGCAATATATATATATATATATGGTATAGAGAAAAAAATACCCCAATATAACACTGTGGCACTAGTGGGGCCAGCACTAATGTGCTGCTTACCGCCCGCTTAACGCGGGTGTGTGGTCGCCAGAAATCCCTTGTCTGGGTCTCCCAGAGCCTGTGTCCGTTCTCCAGCCAGACTGCATGTAGGAATGGCTGCCGGCGTCCTGTGGAGAGGGGCGGGCCCTGGGCGTGTGCAGACAAAGTGCGGGAAACCTGCGTCCCACTGTGCTCAGTGAGAGGGCTGGAGTATGTAAATAAGACTCCAGCCCTCGGCGCTGACTATCGTACAGCGTCTCTCCCTTGCCCTGATTGACAGGGTGGGGGCGGGAACGAAGCGGAGCTAGGCCGCAAAAGCCGGGGACTAGATTTATCAGCGCCGCCGTCGTAAAAGCACGGTCGGCGCTAAGTCCCCGGCGCACCACAAGTCTCAGCCGCGCCGCCGCTCCAGGGGCGGCCGGCGCGGCAGTTCCCAACACATAAAGTCCCTCAGAGAAACTGCAGTGACTGTAACCCCAGCGCTAGCGCTACTGTCCCCGGCGCACTAGCACACCCAGCAAGGCTGGAGTGTGCGCGGCCTGTCCATACGGGGACACAGAGTACCTGAATGTTGCAGGGCCTTGTCCCTGAACGGTACCCAGCTCCGTATCCAGCAGGTTCTACGGGTCTGTGGATGGAGCCCGGCCTCAGGGCTTGGGGGCCGGTAAGATCCCACTTCCTCAGAGCCCCTCAGGGGGATGGGGAAGGAAAGCAGCATGTGGGCTCCAGCCTCCATACCCACAATGGGTACCTCAACCTTAACAAACACCGCCAATAGGAATGGGGTGAGAAGGGAGCATGCTGGGGGCCCTAGTATGGGCCCTCTTTTCTTCCATCCGATATAGTCAGCAGCTACTGCTGACTAAACAGTGGAGCTATGCGTGGATGTCTGACCTCCTTCGCACAAAGCTTGAAAACTGAGCAGCCCGTGATCCCACGGGGGGTGTATAGCCAGAAGGGGAGGGGCCTTACACTTTTTAGTGTAATGCTTTGTGTGGCCTCCGGAGGCAGTGCTATACACCAATCGTCTGGGTCTCCCAATGGAGCGCCGAAGAAACGGCCCTTGGGACAGTAAGTCTGGACGGTCTGGTAGTGCCCACGGTTGGCCGACCGTGAGATGCCACAGATCCGGGTACCACGACCTCCTCGGCCAGTCTGGGGCGACGAGTATGACGCGGCTGCAATCGGATCTGATCTTGCGTAACACTCTGGGCAAGAGTGCCAGAGGTGGAAACACATAAGGGAGCCGGAACTGCGACCAATCTTGCACTAAGGCGTCTGCCGCCAGAGCTCTTTGATCGCGAGACCGCGCTATGAAGGTCGGGACCTTGTTGTTGTGCCGAGACGCCATTAGGTCGACGTCCGGCACCCCCCAGCGGCGGCAGATTTCCTGAAACACGTCCGGGTGAAGGGACCATTCCCCCGCGTCCATGCCCTGGCGACTGAGGAAGTCTGCTTCCCAGTTTTCTACGCCCGGGATGTGAACTGCTGATATGGTGGAAGCTCTTTCCTCTACCCACATGAGAATTCGCCTGACTTCCTGGAAGGCTTGCCGACTGCGTGTCCCTCCTTGGTGGTTGATGTATGCCACCGCTGTGGAGTTGTCCGACTGAATTCGGATCTGCTTTCCTTCCAGCCACTGCTGGAAGGCTAATAGGGCAAGATACACTGCCCTGATTTCCAGGACATTGATCTGAAGGGTGGACTCCTGCTGAGTCCACGTCCCTTGAGCCCTGTGGTGGAGAAAAACTGCTCCCCACCCTGACAGACTCGCGTCTGTCGTGACCACTGCCCAGGATGGGGGCAGGAATGATCTTCCCTGCGTTAATGAGGTGGGAAGGAGCCACCATAGCAGAGAATCCTTGGCCGTCTGAGAAAGGGAGACTTTCCTGTCTAGGGAAGTTGTCTTCCCGTCCCACTGGCGGAGAATGTCCCATTGAAGTGGACGCAGATGAAACTGCGCGAACGGGACTGCCTCCATTGCTGCCACCATCTTCCCTAGGAAGTGCATGAGGCGCCTTAAGGGGTGCGACTGACCCTGAAGGAGAGACTGCACCCCTGTCCGTAGAGACCGCTGCTTGTCCAGCGGAAGCTTCACTATCGCTGAGAGAGTATGAAACTCCATGCCAAGATACGTTAGTGATTGAGTCGGTGCCAGGTTTGACTTTGAAAAGTTGATGATCCACCCGAAAGTCTGGAGAGTCTCCAGCGCAACATTCAGGCTGTGTTGGCATGCCTCTTGAGAGGGTGCTTTGACAAGTAGATCGTCTAAGTAAGGGATCACCGAATGACCCTGAGAATGCAAGACTGCTACCACTGCCGCCATGACCTTGGTGAAAACCCGTGGGGCTGTCGCCAGACCAAATGGCAGAGCTACGAACTGGAGATGGTCGTCTCCTATCACGAAACGTAGGAAACGTTGGTGCTCTGTAGCAATCGGCACGTGGAGATAAGCATCTTTGATGTCTATTGATGCAAGGAAATCTCCTTGAGACATTGAGGCAATGACAGAGCGGAGGGATTCCATCCGGAACCGCCTGGCGTTCACATGCTTGTTGAGCAGCTTTAGGTCCAGAACAGGACGGAACGAGCCGTCCTTTTTTGGAACCACGAAGAGATTGGAGTAAAAACCTTGCCCTTGTTCCTGCAGAGGAACAGGGATCACCACTCCTTCTGCTTTTAGTGAGCACACCGCCTGCAGAAGGGCATCTGCTCGGTCGGGATGTGGGGAGGTTCTGAAGAACCGAGGCGGAGGACGAGAACTGAATTCTATCCTGTACCCGTGAGACAAAATGTCTGCTACCCACCGGTCTTTGACCTGTGGCAGCCAAATGTCGCAAAAGCGGGAGAGCCTGCCACCGACCGAGGATGCGGAGGGCTGAGGCCGAAAGTCATGAGGCAGCCGCCTTGGAAGCGGTTCCTCCGGTTGCTTTCTTGGGGCGTGACTGAGCCCGCCAGGAATCTGAGCTCCTTTGCTCCTTCTGAGTCCCTTTGGACGAGGAGAAATGGGTCTTGCTGGAGCCTCGAAAGGACCGAAACCTCGACTGCCACTTCCTCTGTTGAGGTTTGCTTGATCTGGGCTGGGGTAAGGAGGAGTCCTTACCCTTGGATTGCTTAATGATTTCAGCCAATTGTTCACCAAACAGTCTATCTACAGATAGCGGCAAGCTGGTTAAACATTTTTTGGAAGCAGAATCCGCTTTCCATTCCTTTAACCACAAGGCTCTGCACAAGACAACAGAGTTGGCAGACGCAATTGAGGTACGGCTTGTAGAGTCCAGGACAGCGTTGATAGCGTAAGTCGCAAACGCAGACATTTGCGAGGTTAGGGACGCTACTCGCGGCACTGCTGGACATATGATAGAGTCCACCTGTGCCAGGCCAGCTGAAATAGCTTGGAGTGCCCACACGGCCGCGAATGCTGGAGCAAACGACGCGCCAATAGCTTCATAGATAGACTTTAACCAAAGGTCCATCTGTCTGTCATTGGCATCTTTAAGTGAAGCCCCATCTTCCACTGCAACTATGGATCTAGCTGCAAGCCTGGAGATTGGGGGATCCACCTTTGGACACTGGGTCCAGCGTTTGACCACGTCAGGGGGAAAGGGATAACGTGTATCCTTAAGACGTTTGGAGAAACGCTTATCTGGGTAGGCATGGTGTTTCTGGACTGATTCTCTGAAGTCAGCGTGGTCCAGAAAAGTACTCAGTTTAGGCTTGGGATACCTGAAATGGAACTTCTCCTGCTGTGCAGCTGCCTCCTCTGCAGAAGGGGCTGGGGGAGAAATATCCAACAGTCTATTGATGGCCGCTATAAGGTCATTTACCATGGCGTCACCATCAGGAGTATCCAGATTGAGAGCGGTTTCAGGATTAGACTCCTGATCACCCTCCTCTGTCTCATCATGTAGAGACTCTTCTCGCTGAGACCCTGATCCGCGTGATGACGTGGGGGGTCTCTCCCAGCGAGCACGCTTAGGCTGCCTGGGACTGACATCTGAATCAGAGCCGTCAGGCTGAGATGCCTGGGACCCCCTTGAAGCACTGATTAACTCCAACTGAGGGGGGACCGGGGAACATTGCCGCAGCAGTGTCCATGGACTGAGTAACTGGCCTGGCCTTCAAGGTCTCTAGGATCTTTGTCATAGTGACAGACATCCTGTCAGCGAAAACAGCAAACTCTGTCCCCGTCACCGGGACAGGGTTCACCGGCGACTCTGCCTGGGCCACTACCACCATAGGCTCCGGCTGACGAAGTGGCACAGGGACCGAACATTGCACACAATGGGGGTCATTGTAACCTGCCGGTAGATTAGCCCCGCAAGCAGCACAAGCAGCGTTCACAGCCTGTGTCTTGGCACCCTTGCGTTTTGCAGATGACATGTTGTCGTCTCCTCAGAGCAATAGGGGTATACAGCCAAGAAGCGACCTTACAGTGCAATATATATAGATATATCTGGTACAGGAAAAAGTACACCAAATAACACTGTGGCACTAGTGGGGCCAGCA
Organism: Anomaloglossus baeobatrachus; assembly: GCF_048569485.1. NCBI lineage: Eukaryota > Metazoa > Chordata > Amphibia > Anura > Aromobatidae > Anomaloglossus > Anomaloglossus baeobatrachus. The sequence goes on from NC_134353.1 coordinate 730,787,401, forward strand.
CGAATGTGCTGCTTACCGCCCGCTTAACGCGGGTGTGTGGTCGCCAGAAATCCCTTGTCTGGGTCTCCCAGAGCCTGTGTCCGTTCCCCAGCCAGACTGCATGCAGGAATGGCTGCCGGGCGTCTCTGTGGAGGGGGGGGCGGGCCCTGGGTGTGCTCAGACAAAAAGCGGGAAACCTGCGTCCCACTGTGCCCAGTGAGAGGGCTGGAGCATGTAAATAAGGCTCCAGCCCTCGGCGCTGACGATTGCACAACGCCTGTCCCCTTCCCTGATTGACAGGGAGGGGGGCGGGAACGAAGCGGAGCTAGGCCGCAAAAGCCGGGGACTAGATTTATAAGCGCCGCCGTCGTAAAAGCACGGTCGGCGCTAAGTCCCCGGCGCACTACAAGTCCCAGCCGCGCCGCCGCTCCCGGAGCGGCCGGCGCGGTAGTTCCCAACACATAAAGTCACTCAGCCACGCTGCAGTGACTCAAACCGCAGCGCGCAGCGCTACTGTCCCCGGCGCACTAGCACACCCAGCAAGTCTGGAGTGTGCGCGGCCAGTCCATAGGGGGACACAGAGTACCTGAATGTTGCAGGGCCTTGTCCCTGAACGGTACCCCGGCTCCTTATCCAGCAGGTTCAATGGGTCTGTGGACGGAGCCCGGCCTCAGGGCTTGGAGGCCGGTAAGATCCCACTTCCTCAGAGCCCCTCAGGGGGATGGGGAAGGAAAACAGCATGTGGGCTCCCGCCTCCGTACCCGCAATGGGTACCTCAACCTTACAAACCGCAAGTGGGGTGAGAAGGGAGCATGCTGGGGGGCCCTAGTATGGGCCCTCTTTTCTTCCATCCGACATAGTCAGCAGCTGCTGCTGACTAAACAGTGGAGCTATGCGTGGATGTCTGACCTCCTTCGCACAAAGCAGAAAACTGGTGAGCCAGTGATCCCACTGGGGGTGTATAGCCAGAAGGGGAGGGGCCTTACACTTTTTAGTGTAATGCTTTGTGTGGCCTCCGGAGGCAGTGCTATACACCCAATCGTCTGGGTCTCCCAATGGAGCGCCGAAGAAAACAGATATATTGTTCAATACAAGTTCCCTCCTGAATGAGCTCAACTCTGGCCTAAAGTCCATGATAGGTCTTAGCAACATCTAGGTATGAGGTCATTGTGGTCCACAGAGAAGCCTCAATGGCAGATAATTAGATGTTGTAGTTGTAGAAACAATGGTCCCAAACGGTGATTGTGCAGTAAGTGTCAGTCAGATGAGAGGCCTCTCCAACAGCTGAACAGTACTGCTGGTCACTGTGGCTTGTCTCCTTGGCAACGTCCTATCAACTTCACAAAAGCGCAAAAGCGTTCTTTCAGCAATCTTCTCCCATCTGGTAAGCATACGGATACAGTGTCAAAGCTCTGATCAAGATAATAGATTTCTAGTCGCAAATATTATCTCTTCCCTCTTCCGCACGTCCTCTGTCTCTGTATTCATTCACTGCCAACTGCCAACTGCCAACCGCTTCCAAGATGGCTGCTGCTCTACTTCCTGTGATGTACTTTTTTTATCAGCCTGTAGCTCCGCCCCCATCTGAGCTACCTATTGCAGTCTTTCATCTGTGCTGAGAAACAGCGTCCTCTTATGGTTGAATAATGACATTTTTGTCCCTTATAAAGTATTATCACATCATTACTGACAGCTGCAGGTTATAAAGTTACAGTTAGGTCCAGAAATATTTGGACAGTGACACAAGTTTTGTTATTTTAGCGGTTTACAAAAACATGTTCAGAAATACAATTATATAAATAATATGGGCTGAAAGTGCACACTCCCAGCTGCAATATGAGAGTTTTCACATCCAAATCGGAGAAAGGGTTTAGGAATCATAGCTCTGTAATGCATAGCCTCCTCTTTTTCAAGGGACCAAAAGTAATTGGACAAGGGACTCTAAGGGCTGCAATTAACTCTGAAGGCGTCTCCCTCGTTAACGTGTAATCAATGAAGTAGTTAAAAGGTCTGGGGTTGATTACAGGTGTGTGGTTTTGCATTTGGAAGCTGTTGCTGTGACCAGACAACATGCGGTCTAAGGAACTCTCAATTGAGGTGAAGCAGAACATCCTGAGGCTGAAAAAAAAGAAAAAATCCATCAGAGAGATAGCAGACATGCTTGGAGTAGCAAAATCAACAGTCGGGTACATTCTGAGGAAAGAAGGGAATTTTGTTTACTTACCGTAAATTCCTTTTCTTCTAGCTCCTATTGGGAGACCCAGACAATTGGGTGTATAGCTTGACGTTGCCAAGGAGACAAGCCACAGTGACCAGCAGTACTGCTCAGCTGTTGGAGAGGCCTCTCATCTGACTGTGTACTTCAGACATATTGTCCAGAGCAGACCCGGGTCGATAAGATAAGTAAGGCCCACTGCGCCATCGCAGTGGGTAACCGTGCACGCACCTCACATCAGTTTGGTGCCAAAATATTTGAGACTCAGGTAGGGCCTGTAGTTAATTTAGGTAGTCATTGTAACCCCTTCAGGCCACACTTACTGCACAATCACCGTTTGGGACCATTGTTTCTTTGTCGCTCCATTGGGAGACCCAGACAATTGGGTGTATAGCTTCTGCCTCCGGAGGCCACACAAAGTATTACACTTTAAAAAGTGTAACCCCTCCCCTCTGCCTATACACCCTCCCGTGCATCACGGGCTCCTCAGTTTTGGTGCAAAAGCAGGAAGGAGGAAACTTATAAATTGGTCTAAGGTAAATTCAATCCGAAGGATGTTCGGAGAACTGAAACCATGAACCAAAAGAACAATTCAACATGAACAACATGTGTACACAAAAGAACAACAGCCCGAAGGGAACAGGGGCGGGTGCTGGGTCTCCCAATAGGAGCTAGAAGAAAAGGAATTTACGGTAAGTAAACAAAATTCCCTTCTTCTTTGTCGCTCCATTGGGAGACCCAGACAATTGGGACGTCCAAAAGCAGTCCCTGGGTGGGTAAAAGAATACCTCGATAAAAAGAGCCGAAAAAACGGCCCCCTCTTACAGGTGGGCGACCGCCGCCTGAAGGACTCGCCTACCTAGGCTGGCATCTGCCGAAGCATAGGCATGCACCTGATAGTGTTTCGTGAAAGTGTGCAGACTCGACCAGGTAGCCGCCTGACACACCTGCTGAGCCGTAGCCTGGTGTCGCAATGCCCAGGATGCACCCATGGCTCTGGTAGAATGGGCCTTCAGCCCTGAAGGAATCGGAAGCCCAGAAGAACGGTAGGCTTCAAGAATCGGTTCCTTGATCCACCGAGCCAAGGTTGACTTGGAAGCCTGTGACCCCTTACGCTGGCCAGCGACAAGGACAAAGAGCGCATCCGAACGGCGCAGGGGCGCCGTGCGAGAAATGTAGAACCGGAGTGCTCTCACGAGATCTAACAAGTGCAAATCCTTTTCACATTGGTGAACTGGATGAGGGCAAAAGGAAGGTAAGGAGATATCCTGATTGAGATGAAAAGGGGATACCACCTTAGGGAGAAATTCCGGGACCGGACGCAGAACCACCTTATCCTGGTGAAACACCAGGAAGGGGGCTTTGCATGACAGCGCTGCTAGCTCAGACACTCTCCGAAGTGATGTGACTGCCACTAGGAAGGCCGCCTTCTGCGAAAGGCGTGATAGAGAGACATCCCGCATCGGCTCGAAAGGTGGTTTCTGAAGAGCCGTTAGCACCCTGTTAAGATCCCAGGGTTCCAGCGGACGCTTGTAAGGTGGGACTATGTGGCAAACTCCCTGCAGGAACGTGCGGACCTGCGGAAGCCTGGCTAGACGCTTTTGAAAAAACACGGAAAGCGCCGATACTTGGCCCTTGAGAGAGCCGAGTGACAAACCCTTGTCCATTCCGGATTGAAGGAATGAAAGAAAAGTGGGTAAGGCAAACGGCCATGGAGGAAAACCGTTATCAGAGCACCAGGATAAGAAGATTTGCCAAGACCTGTAATAGATCTTGACGGACGTTGGCTTCCTGGCCTGTCTCATGGTGGCAATGACATCCTGAGATAACCCTGAAGACGCTAGGAGCCAGGACTCAATGGCCACACAGTCAGGTTGAGGGCCGCAGAATTCAGATGGAAAAATGGCCCTTGAGACAGCAAGTCTGGTCGGTCTGGGAGTGCCCACGGTTGACCCACCGTGAGGTGCCACAGATCCGGGTACCACGACCTCCTCGGCCAGTCTGGAGCGACGAGGATGGCGTGGCGGCAGTCGGACCTGATCTTGCGCAACACTCTGGGCAGCAGTGCCAGAGGAGGAAATACATAAGGCAGTCGAAACTGCGACCAATCCTGAACTAATGCGTCCGCCGCCAGAGCTCTGTGATCTTGAGACCGTGCCATGAATGCCGGGACTTTGTTGTTGTGCCGAGACGCCATGAGGTCGACGTCCGGCGTTCCCCAGCGGCAACAGATCTCTTGAAACACGTCCGGGTGAAGAGACTATTCCCCTGCGTCCATGCCCTGGCGACTGAGAAAGTCTGCTTCCCAGTTTTCTACGCCCGGGATGTGAACTGCGGAGATGGTGGAGGCTGTGGCTTCCGCCCACAGCAGAATCCGCCGAACTTCTTGGAAGGCCTGACGACTGCGTGTGCCCTGTCCCTGATGATACTCAGTCTCCTGTCCGTCAGATTCCCCCAGGGGCTGCGGAGGGAGCCCGGTCCCAGTGAATGGTGACCGGTTAGGATCCCACTTCTCCCAGAGCCTCTAAGGGATGGGGAAGGAAAAACGGCATGTGGCTCCAGCCTTTGTACCCGCAATGGGTACCTCAACCTTAACAGCACCGCCGACTTAGTGGGGTGAGAAGGGAGCATGCCGGGGGCCCTGTTAGGGCCCTCTTTTCTTCCATCAGATACAATCAGCAGCTGCTGCTGACTAAAATGGGAGCTTGAGTGAATGTGTGCCTCCTTCAACACAAAGCATAAAACTGAGGAGCCCGTGATGCACGGGAGGGTGTATAGGCAGAGGGGAGGGGTTACACTTTTTAAAGTGTAATACTTTGTGTGGCCTCCGGAGGCAGAAGCTATACACCCAATTGTCTGGGTCTCCCAATGGAGCGACAAAGAAAAGGAATTGACTGGTGAGCTTGGGAACTCAAAAAGGCCTGGGCGTCCACGGATGACAACAGTGGTGGATGATCGCCGCATACTTTCTTTGGTGAAGAAGAACCCGTTTACAACATCAACTGAAGTCCAGAACACTCTCAGTGAAGTAGGTGTATCTGTCTCTAAGTCAACAGTAAAGAGAAGACTCCATGAAAGTAAATACAAAGGGTTCACATCTAGATGCAAACCATTCATCAATTCCAAAAATAGACAGGCCAGAGTTAAATTTGCTGAAAAACACCTCATGAAGCCAGCTCAGTTCTGGAAAAGTATTCTATGGACAGATGAGACAAAGATCAACCTGTACCAGAATGATGGGAAGAAAAAAGTTTGGAGAAGAAAGGGAACGGCACATGATCCAAGGCACACCACATTCTCTGTAAAACATGGTGGAGGCAACGTGATGGCATGGGCATGCATGGCTTTCAATGGCACTGGGTCACTTGTGTTTATTGATGACATAACAGCAGACAAGAGTAGCCAAATGAATTCTGAAGTGTACCGGGATATACTTTCAGCCCAGATTCAGCCAAATGCCGCAAAGTTGATCAGACGGCGCTTCATAGTACAGATGGACAATGACCCCAAGCATACAGCCAAAGCTACCCAGGAGTTCATGAGTGCAAAAAAGTGGAACCTTCTGCAATGGCCAAGTCAATCAGCAGATCTTAACCCAATTGAGCATGCATTTCACTTGCTGAAATCCAGACTTAAGACGGAAAGACCCACAAACAAGCAAGACCTGAAGGCTGCGGCTGTAAAGGCCTGGCAAAGCATTAAGAAGGAGGAAACCCAGCGTTTGGTGATGTCCATGGGTTCCAGACTTAAGGCAATGATTGCCTCCAAAGGATTCGCAACAAAATATTGAAAATAAAAATATTTTGTTTGGGTTTGGTTTATTTGTCCAATTACTTTTGACCTCCTAAAATGTGGAGTGTTTGTAAAGAAATGTGTACAATTCCTACAATTTCTATCAGATATTTTTGTTCAAACCTTCAAATTAAACGTTACAATCTGCACTTGAATTCTGTTGTAGAGGTTTCATTTCAAATCCAATGTGGTGGCATGCAGAGTCCAACTCGCGAAAATTGTGTCACTGTCCAAATATTTCTGGACCTAACTGTACATACAATAAATACTGTTCACATTTATGAGACACAAGTATATACGTCTAAACTATGCTTGTGAGGTGATACAGGGGCTTGCCATGCACATCTTTAACCAGGTACATATTTCTGGCCATGAACAATGGGAGCTGTTTCACCATCTCACACTGGCATTATGGCGGCACTGAGAGGAAGTGACTCATGTTAGCTACAGGTGTCATCACATGACCTTGTGCTACCATGGCAACCACCGGAAGTCACGTGATCACGCACGTGACTTCCGGTGGGGTCGGCAGTAAGTAAAATCAATGGCCGCACGCATATAAATCTCGCTGCCAGACTTTGGCAGCGAGACGTAAGGGGTTAAATGTTCCGGGTGGAATGCGATTCCACTCGGAACATGCAGGCACACATGTCAGCTGTTGAAAACAGCTGATCTGTGCGCGGATCGACGCGTTCTGCCCACGGCAGGGGGGCGGGGACTATCCTCACACGCTCCATGACGGATAGATCTGTCAAGGGTCATGAAGGGGTTAAAAAAACCCAAACACATGATGACGGAACAAAGCAGCTTCACCGAGGGTGACGAAAGACACCGGGCACAAGGATCATCACTCACGTGTATGAGGACAGGCTGCTGTCTCACGTCGTCTTCACCCCGTAGTTGTCCTCATTGAAGTTGAACATCTTGTTAGGATTCCAACCTTTACACTGCGAGAGAGGAAGGAACAGGGGTCAGATTTACTGAATCTGATGGCTCTCCTCAAATACTCTGTGCTGCAGAGAACAAGCCATGGGGGCCCCGTGCGTCAGGAGCCACACCTGCTCCCCGCGCCACCCACGGAGGGGCCCCGTTCGTCAAGGGCCACCCCTGCTCTCAAGCTCTGACACTTGGGGGTCCCAATGGGTTATCTCGGCATATGGAGCACTTACTTATGCTGCAGAGAATAACCCATGGGGGCACCTTGCGTCAAGGGCCTTCCCCGCGCCACCCACGGAGGGGCCCCGTTCGTCAAGGGCCACCCCCGCTCCCAAGCTCTGACACTTGGGGGTCCCAATGGCTTATCTCGGCATATGGAGCACTTACTTATGCTGCAGAGAATAACCCATGGGGGCAACTTGCGTCAAGGGCCTTCCCCGCGCCACCCACGGAGGGGCCCCGTTCGTCAAGGGCCACCCCCGATCCCAAGCTCTGACACTTGGGGGTCCCAATGGCTTATCTCGGCATATGGAGCACTTACTTATGCTGCAGAGAATAACCCATGGGGGCACCTTGCGTCAAGGGCCTTCCCCGCGCCACCCACGGAGGGGCCCCGTTCGTCAAGGGCCACCCCCGCTCCCAAGCTCTGACACTTGGGGGTCCCAATGGGTTATCTCGGCATATAGAACACTTACTTATGCTGCAGAGAATAACCCATGGGGGCACCTTGCGTCAAGGGCCTTTCTCGCGCCACCCACGGAGGGGCCCCGTTCGTCAAGGGCCACCCCCGCTCCCAAGCTCTGACACTTGGGGGTCCCAATGGGTTATCTCGGCATATGGAGCACTTACTTATGCTGCAGAGAATAACCCATGGGGGCACCTTGCGTCAAGGGCCTTCCCCGCGCCACCCACGGAGGGGCCCCGTTCGTCAAGGGCCACCCCCGCTCCCCGCGCCACCCACGGAGGGGCCCCGTTCGTCAAGGGCCACCCCCGCTCCCAAGCTCTGACACTTGGGGGTCCCAATGGGTTATCTCGGCATATGGAGCACTTACTTATGCTGCAGAGAATAACCCATGGGGGCACCTTGCGTCAAGGGCCTTCCCCGCGCCACCCACGGAGGGGCCCCGTTCGTCAAGGGCCACCCCCGCTCCCCGCGCCACCCACGGAGGGGCCCCGTTCGTCAAGGGCCACCCCCGCTCCCAAGCTCTGACACTCGGGGGTCCCGATGGGTTGTTTCGGCTTATGGAGCACTTACCATATCAGAGTCCAGGTCATAGTCGACGCTGCTGCTTTCTCCTCCGTCCCAGCGCATCAGCACCTTGTCATTGTGGTCCCCGTTCACCTTGGAGTTCATGGCGATGGGTGAATCCGTGAACTTATCTGCAACGGACAACAAAGGGAAGAAAGTCAATTTCTGGAAACTACTGAACTGAAGCAGAAGACATTCAATATTCTCATAAAAACGTAATGTTTAACCCCTTCAGCCCCCAGGCGTTTTCCATTTTTGCGGTTTTGTTTTTTGCTCCCCTTCTTCTGAGAGCCGTAACATTTTTATTTTTCTGTCAATCTTGCCCTACGAGGGCTTGTTTTTTGCGGGACGAGTTGTACTGTTAAATGAAACCATAAGTTTTACCATATAGTGTACTGGAAAAATAGCAAAAAAATTCCAAGTGTGGAAAAACCGCAAAAAAAGTGTGATCGCACAATAGTTTTTGGGAGGTTTTATTCACCGTGTTCACTATATGGTAAAACTGATGTGTTATTGTGATGCCTGAGGTCGGTGCGAGTTTGTAGACACCAAACATGTATAGGTTTACTTGTATCTAAGGGCTTAAAAAAAATCACAAGTGTGTCCAATAAAAGTGGCGCACGTTTTGCGCCATTTTCCGAAACCTGTAGCGTTCTCATTTTTCTGGATCTATGGCTCAGTGACAGCTTATTTTTTGCGTCTCGAGCTGACGTTTCTAATGGTACAATCTTTGCGCAGATGCTACGTTTTGATCGCCTGTTATTGCATTCTGCGCAAAAATAGCGGCAAACAAAAAACGTAATGTTGGCGCTTGGATTTTTTTTACCGCTACGCCGTTTACTGATCAGATTAATTGATTTTATATTTTGATAGATCGGGCATTTCTGAACGCGGCAATACCAAATATGTGTATATTTTTTATTTTTTTAACCCTTTTAACCCTAATGGAGCGAAAGGGGGGTGATTTGAACTTTTAGGTTTTTTGGTTTTTTATTTCTTTTTGAAAACTTTTTTTTAATTATTTTACTAGTCCCCCTAGGGGGCTATAGCGATCAGCAATCCGATCGCTCTGCCCTATCTGTAGATCTCAGCTACAGAGCTGAGAACTGCAGATACGCTGCTTTACTCTCCGTGCTGGTGTAAACCGTGCACCGGCGGGGTGGGCTCTTTAGGATACAGCGAAGTCACAAATGGGAAATAAACGGCCCCAAAACTAGATTAACTAAAAAAAGTGCTTTACTACAATTTGGATATGAACACAATCTAACAGGGGAAGACACTCAGGGAAAAATTCACAAACACTCAGTGAATAAGCTGAGACCCTCGTGCTATACAGCGTGGCGCCTTTTAGCATGAGTCAACTACAATATATACACTATATGTTACCTACAGGCATGACCGGATATTCCAACTGCCAACTACCTATTAGTACCCTTAAACATGAAACAAAAAAATGGATGGGTGTGAAACACAAGCCGCCCACGGTATAGCACAACAGTTTACAAACTTAAAAAAGAGAATTTTGTTTACTTACCGTAAATTCTTTTTCTTATAGTTCCGACATGGGAGACCCAGACCATGGGTGTATAGCTTCTGCCTCCGGAGGACACACAAAGTACTACACTCAAACGTGTAGCTCCTCCCTCCGGGCTATATACACCCCCTGGATGACAATCTAACCAGTTCAGTGCAAAAGCTGAAGGAGGACATCCACCCATAAGTAGAGATAGAGTAAAACTCGGAAAAACCGGAACCTCTGTCTACAACAACAGCCGGTGAAACACACGGAACAAGAACTGCCAACAGGCAACAGGGAGGGTGCTGGGTCTCCCATGTCGGAACTATAAGAAAAAGAATTTACGGTAAGTAAACAAAATTCTCTTTTTCTTCATCGTTCCTTATGGGAGACCCAGACCATGGGACGTCTCAAAGCAGTCCATGGGTGGGAAATAAACCAAACTGAGAAGTAGGCAAAACCTAACTTCACAAATGGGCGACAGCCGCCTGAAGGATGCGTCTGCCCAAGCTCGCATCTGCCGAAGCATGAGCATGCACTTGGTAGTGCTTCGAAAAGGTGTGCAGACTAGACCAAGTGGCAGCCTGACAAACCTGCTGAGCCGTAGCCTGGTGCCTGAAAGCCCAGGAGGCACCGACAGCTCTGGTCGAGTGCGCCTTAATCCCTGGCGGTGGGGGCACCTGAGAACACTGGTAGGCATCGGAGATGGCCGACCTAATCCAACGAGCTAGGGTCGGTTTAGAAGCCGAGAGACCCTTGCGCTGACCCGTGGTTAGCACAAAAAGTGAGGTGCACCGCCTAAAAGCGGCGGTGCGTGAAACATAGATTCGGAGCGCCCGCACCAAATCCAAGGTATGCAACGCCTTCTCAAAGCGATGCACAGGGGCCGGACAAAGGGAAGGCAACGAAATGTCCTGGTTAAGGTGGAAAGAAGACACCACCTTAGGGAGAAAATCCGGAGTCGGACGGAGAACCACCTTGTCTTGGTGAAACACTAAAAAAGGTGACTCCGAAGAGAGCGCAGCCAAATCAGAGACTCTCCTGAGAGAAGTTATGGCTACTAGAAAAACCACTTTCTGTGAAAGTCTAAACAAAGGAACCTCCCTAAGAGGCTCAAAGGGGGGTTTCTGTAAGGCCGTGAGGACCAGATTAAGATCCCAGGGATCCAAGGGCCTCCGATAAGGAGGAATGAGGTGAGATGCGCCCTGCATGAAGGTGCGCACCTGAGCCAGTCGGGCGATACGCCGCTGGAATAAAACCGACAGAGCCGACACCTGTCCCTTGAGGGAATTGAGGGACAGTCCTAGCTGCAGACCGGGCTGTAGAAAGGACAGGATGGTCGGCAAGGAAAACGGCCAAGGAGCATGGCCGGAAGAGCGACACCAGGACAGGAAAATCTTCCAAGTCCTGTGGTAAATCTTGGCCGAGGAAGACTTCCGAGCCTGAGTCATAGTGGAGATGACCTCAGAAGGAATGGCTGAAGCCGTCAGGATCCAGGACTCAAGAGCCACGCCGTCAATCTGAGAGCCGCAGAATTCTGGCGGAAAAACGGACCTTGAGAGAGAAGGTCTGGGCGGTCCGGGAGATGCCACGGCATTTCTACGGACAGACGGAGCAGATCTGGGTACCAGGCTCGCCTGGGCCAGTCCGGAGCAATGATTATGACCCGACGGCCCTCCATTCTGATCTTGCGCAGAATCCTGGGCAAGAGAGCTAGAGGGGGAAACACATAGGCCAGACGGAACTGGGACCAATCTTGAACCAGCGCGTCCGCTGCGAAGGCCTGAGGATCGTGGGAGCGAGCCACGTAAACCGGAACCTTGTTGTTGTGCCGGGATGCCATTAGATCCACTTCCGGAGTGCCCCACTTGCGGCAGATTGACCTGAACACTGCTGGATGCAGGGCCCACTCGCCGCTGTCCACGGTTTACCGGCTGAGATAATCGGCCTCCCAGTTTTCTACGCCTGGGATGTGGACTGCGGATATGGTGGACTTGGAGTCCTCCGTCCACTGAAGGATTCGTTGAACCTCCAACATCGCCAGGCGGCTGCGAGTCCCGCCCTGGTGATTGATGTAGGCAACCGCTGTCGCATTGTCCGACTGGACTCGAATGTGCTTGCCCGCCAACAGGTGGTGAAAGGCTACGAGAGCTAGAAGAACAGCCCTGATTTCCAGCACATTGATCGAGAGGGCTGATTCAGCACAGGGTGCCTGATGACACGCCGTGGAATGACGGCGGGGCTTCAACAGAGAGCGCACCGCCAGATGAAGGGACTGCTGTTTGACTAAGGGCAGCTTCACAAGTGCCAGCAGAGTCTCGAATTGCATCCCTAGGTACGTAAGTTCCTGGGTCGGGGTCAAAGTGGACTTGGGCAGATTGACAAGCCACCCGAATTGAACAAGCGTGGCGAGAGTGAGCGAGACGCTCCGCTGGCAGTCTGCACTGGATGAGGCCTTGACTAGAAGGTCGTCCAGGTAGGGGATTACTGCCAACCCCTGGAGATGCAGGACCGCAACCACTGCTGCCATGACCTTGGTGAAAACACGAGGGGCCGTGGCTAACCCGAAGGGGAGAGCCACGAATTGGAAATGTTCCTCTCCGATTGCAAAGCGTAGCCAACGCTGGTGTGAAACCGCAATAGGCACATGCAGATAGGCATCTCTGATGTCGATGGATGCTAGAAAATCTCCTTGGGTCATTGAGGCAATGACCGATCTCAGAGATTCCATGCGAAAGTGCCGCACCTGAACATGCTTGTTGAGAAGCTTGAGATCCAGGATGGGCTGGAAGGAACCGTCCTTCTTGGGGACTAGGAAGAGGTTTGAGTAGAAACCTCTGAACCGTTCCCGGGCGGGAACCGGAACAATTACACCGTTGGCCTGCAAGGATGCCACGGCCTGTGAGAAGGCGGCGGCTTTGGAGCAGGGGGGAATGGACAGAAAAAATCTGTTTGGCGGGCTGGAAGAAAATTCTATCCTGTAGCCGTGGGAGATGATATCCCGCACCCACTGATCGGAGACGTGCTGAAACCACACGTCGCCAAAGTGGGAGAGCCTGCCACCGACCAAGGACGTTGCTGGCGCAGCCAGATAGTCAAGAGGAGGCTGCCTTAGTGGCAGCGGCTCCTCCGTTCTTCTGAGCACGCGGCTTCGCGCGCCAGTTGGGTTTACGATCCTTGGCTTAGGTAGTGGACAAAGCTGAGGGCTTAGAGGATGACCAGTTAGAGGAATGAAAGGAACGAAACCTCGACTGGTTCCTGCCCTGGACAGGTTTCCTGGTTTTAGTTTGTGGCAAGGAAGTACTCTTCCCACCAGTAGCTTCCTTAATAATTTCATCCAGTTGTTCACCGAACAGCCGGGACCCAGCAAAGGGGAGCCCAGCAAGGTACTTCTTAGAAGAAGCGTCTGCTTTCCACTCTCGAAGCCACAAGATCCTGCGGATCGCGAGAGAATTAGCGGAAGCCACCGCCGTGCGGTGAGAAGACTCCAGAATGGCAGACATGGCGTAGGATGAAAAAGCCGAAGCCTGGGAAGTTAATGCAACCATCTCGGGTATAGAGTCCCTGGCGAGGGAATGTATCTCCGCCAGAGAGGCAGAGATTGCCTTAAGAGCCCACACTGCTGCAAAAGACGGGGAGAACGAGGCTCCTGCCGCCTCATATACAGATTTGGCCAGAAGGTCAACCTGGCGGTCAGTGGGATCCTTAAGAGAGGTGCCATCGGCCACAGATACGACTGTCCGGGCTGAGATTCTAGACACCGGAGGGTCTACCTTTGGGGACTGAGCCCACTCCTTAACCACCTCTGGTGGAAAGGGAAAACGGTCATCAGAACTACGCTTTGGGAAGCGTTTGTCAGGACAGGCCCTGGGCTTGGTAACAGTGGCCTGAAAACTGGAGTGGTTAAAAAACGTACTCCTAGCTCTCTTAGGAGAGGTAAACTGGTGTATTTCTACCAGAGAGGCTTGTTCCTCTGACACTGGGGGATTGAGGTTCAGAACGGAGTTAATGGATGCAATCAAGTCACTAACATCCGCATCACCCTCAGATAAGTCAATGGGGTACATAGAGGTAGCGTCTGAGCCCACAGTAAAAGTATCCTCCTCGCCCTGCACATCAGCTCGTGAATCAGAGCCGTGGGACGAGGAAGGAGAAGGGTCCCTGCGTCTCCATTTAGGAGGACGGGGTCCTACATGCTCTGAGAGCTCTGCAGAGCTCGGAGCAGCAGAGGCGCCCTGAGAAGGGGGCTGATGCATGGTCAGCAGAGTCCGGGACAGCTGTCCCATGGAGTCGGCAAAAGACTGGGAAATAGCTCTGGAAAAAGATGCTACCCAAGCCGGGGGTTCAGCCACCGGGGCCGGAGCAGCCGGATGGACCCCTGAGGAGACTCCAGGCTGAGGCACCACCATGTTAGAGCAGGCATCACAATGTGGATATGTGCTCGGTTCTGGCAGAATGAGCTTACATGCAGTGCATATAGCGTACAGCTTAGCAGACTTGCTCCTAGTGACAGACATGCTGCTGAGGTGGAGCTCTGCAGTAAAGAATAGTATGCATCAACAAGAGAAAAGAATGTGCGAAAAAAGTGGGATCACCACAATGAATAAATATACAAAAATATCTTTATTAGAGAAATAGGCACAAATACCAACAACCGATTAAAATCAATTAAAAAAGCAAAACAGCTTATGGGAAACACACATACTGAGAGTGCCAATGGTCTGACACCCAAAGAATACCTCACACCCTCAAAGAGCCCCAACCCCACAAACATATAATAATGCAATGATTTAAGACACAGTGTCCATAAACTGGGACCACCAAATAAGCAGATGGAAAATGCAAAATCAATCAGACAGATCAGAGTCCCAGTAGATGCCGTGGTGGTTTGGCAATGCAGCAATGTCGCCACCAATAAGCATTATTTAAAGCAAAAATAGCCCATACAATACCACCTACGGATGGACACACAACGGGGTGCAGGCAAGGAGTGGAGGGGTGAGGTATGAGCCCCACGCGTATCGCTACAAACAAGGTGTAGCTTCCTCAGGGGAGATGTCCATCCGTAGGTGGTATTGTATGGGCTATTTTTGCTTTAAATCATGCTTATTGGTGGCGACATTGCTGCATTGCCAAACCACCACGGCATCTACTGGGACTCTGATCTGTCTGATTGATTTTGCATTTTCCATCTGCTTATTTGGTGGTCCCAGTTTATGGACACTGTGTCTTAAATCATTGCATTATTATATGTTTGTGGGGTTGGGGCTCTTTGAGGGTGTGAGGTATTCTTTGGGTGTCAGACCATTGGCACTCTCAGTATGTGTGTTTCCCATAAGCTGTTTTGCTTTTTTAATTGATTTTAATCGGTTGTTGGTATTTGTGCCTATTTCTATAATAAAGATATTTTTGTATATTTATTCATTGTGGTGATCCCACTTTTTTCGCACATTCTTTTCTCTTGTTGATGCATACTAGTTTTCTAATGTGCTAAGTGGCTTTGATCCCCTCATATTGTTCATTAATCTGTTTTGGTGCCCTCCCCTCCCACTGTTGTACACTGCAGTAAAGAATACACTCCTGTAGAATGACCCCCTGAGAGTGTATAATAAAGCCCACAACCAGAGGTTGTGGCTTACCAGACCGTGTGTGCCCTCCGGATTCCACAGCTCGGACCCCCAGTGAAGCGTCTGCTTTCCAGGATGCAGCAGCTGCAGCAGCCAGCGCCGATCAGTGTAAGAACGCTGATAAAATGGCGCTGGAGTGAGGAGGGGGGGCGGGGATTAGCCCAAGAGCGGGAAACCGGAGGGCCAAGGAGAGATACAGGGGAGGGAAACATCTCCTCAGAGAGGAGTGTCCTCCCCTCTGCTGAACGACCGGTGGGCGGCGCCACACTGTTCCCCTGCATGAATGACATGCAGGGGAAGCTGAAAACGAAACTAGGCCGCAACTGAAGCCGGGGCCTAGATTTTTACATGCAGCCGACGAGCAGGCACCCTCGGCGCGGTTCTCAGGAAAAACCCAGAGAACCGGCCGGAATTTACAGTAAAGTCAAAAGACACACTCTCCCCTTAATAAATGTACCCAGGACCCCTGAAAAACGTCTCAATACTTAGCTTTTGAGACGCAGGGCCATGTCCCTGGGGGGGGGGGTTAAACGATCCGTCCTGCAGAATCCTGACAGGGCTGCGGATGGAGACCGGTCTCCTGCAAAGCAGAGAGGACCGTGATGGCTCCCACTTCAAGCCAGAGCCTCAGAGGATGGTGAAGGAGCGCGGCATGTGAAGGCTCCAGCCTTGTAAAGTCAACCTTAACAGCACCGCCGACAGAGTGGGGTGAGAAGGGACATGCCGGGAGTCCAGACTGGACCCGCTTTTCTTCCATATCTTTGAAATCAAAAATCTTAAAAATTAAAAATCAGAGAATGCATGTGTGTGTGTGACGTCCTGAAACACAAAGCATTGAACTGGTTAGATTGTCATCCAGGGGGTATATATAGCCCGGAGGGAGGAGCTACACGTTTGAGTGTAGTACTTTGTGTGTCCTCCGGAGGCAGAAGCTATACACCCATGGTCTGGGTCTCCCATAAGGAACGATGAAGAAATAAATTTACTCTAACCCTCAATTGACTATTCCCCTGCCCCAATATAAATATAGTGCCCATTAATGGAGGATCCTTCCCAAGATTCACCTTGAATAACCAAACAACTTACTATATACAATGACTGCTTAGCAAAGAGCATGAAGACATAAATAACAAAAAACAGATATATTGTTCAATACAAGCTCCCTCCTGAATGAGCTCAACTCTGGCCTAAAGTCCATGATAGGTCTTAGCAACATCTAGGTATGAGGTCATTGTGGTCCACAGAGAAGCCTCAATGGCAGATAATTAGATGTTGTAGTTGTAGAAACAATGGTCCCAAACGGTGATTGTGCAGTAAGTGTGGCCTGAAGGGGTTACAATGACTACCTAAATTAACTACAGGCCCTACCTGAGTCTCAAATATTTTGGCGCCAAACTGATGTGAGGTGCGTGCACGGTTACCCACTGCGATGGCGCAGTGGGCCTTACTTATCTTATCGACCCGGGTCTGCTCTGGACAATATGTCTGAAGTACACAGTCAGATGAGAGGCCTCTCCAACAGCTGAGCAGTACTGCTGGTCACTGTGGCTTGTCTCCTTGGCAACGTCCTATCAACTTCACAAAAGCGCAAAAGCGTTCTTTCAGCAATCTTCTCCCATCTGGTAAGCATACGGATACAGTGTCACAGCTCTGATCAAGATAATAGATTTCTAGTCGCAAATATTATCTCTTCCCTCTTCCGCACGTCCTCTGTCTCTGTATTCATTCACTGCCAACTGCCAACCGCTTCCAAGATGGCTGCTGCTCTACTTCCTGTGATGTACTTTTTTTATCAGCCTGTAGCTCCGCCCCCATCTGAGCTACCTATTGCCGTCTTTCATCTGTATTGAGAAACAGCGTCCTCTTATGGTTGAATAATGACATTTTTGTCCCTTATAAAGTATTATCACATCATTACTGACAGCTGCAGGTTATAAAGTTACAGTTAGGTCCAGAAATATTTGGACAGTGACACAAGTTTTGTTATTTTAGCTGTTTACAAAAACATGTTCAGAAATACAATTATATATATAATATGGGCTGAAAGTGCACACTCCCAGCTGCAATATGAGAGTTTTCACATCCAAATCGGAGAAAGGGTTTAGGAATCATAGCTCTGTAATGCATAGCCTCCTCTTTTTCAAGGGACCAAAAGTAATTGGACAAGGGACTCTAAGGGCTGCAATTAACTCTGAAGGCGTCTCCCTCGTTAACCTGTAATCAATGAAGTAGTTAAAAGGTCTGGGGTTGATTACAGGTGTGTGGTTTTGCATTTGGAAGCTGTTGCTGTGACCAGACAACATGCGGTCTAAGGAACTCTCAATTGAGGTGAAGCAGAACATCCTGAGGGTGAAAAAAAAGAAAAAATCCATCAGAGAGATAGCAGACATGCTTGGAGTAGCAAAATCAACAGTCGGGTACATTCTGAGGAAAAAGGAATTGACTGGTGAGCTTGGGAACTCAAAAAGGCCTGGGCGTCCACGGATGACAACAGTGGTGGATGATCGCCGCATACTTTCTTTGGTGAAGAAGAACCCGTTCACAACATCAACTGAAGTCCAGAACACTCTCAGTGAAGTAGGTGTATCTGTCTCTAAGTCAACAATAAAGAAAAGACTCCATGAAAGTAAATACAAAGGGTTCACATCTAGATGCAAACCATTCATCAATTCCAAAAATAGACAGGCCAGAGTTAAATTTGCTGAAAAACACCTCATGAAGCCAGCTCAGTTCTGGAAAAGTATTCTATGAACAGATGAAACAAAGATCAACCTGTACCAGAATGATGGGAAGAAAAAAGTTTGGAGAAGAAAGGGAACGGCACATGATCCAAGGCACACCACATCCTCTGTAAAACATGGTGGAGGCAACGTGATGGCATGGGCATGCATGGCTTTCAATGGCACTGGGTCACTTGTGTTTATTGATGACATAACAGCAGACAAGAGTAGCCGGATGAATTCTGAAGTGTACCGGGATATACTTTCAGCCCAGATTCAGCCAAATGCCGCAAAGTTGATCGGACGGCGCTTCATAGTACAGATGGACAATGACCCCAAGCATACAGCCAAAGCTACCCAGGAGTTCATGAGTGCAAAAAAGTGGAACCTTCTGCAATGGCCAAGTCAATCACCAGATCTTAACCCAATTGAGCATGCATTTCACTTGCTCAAATCCAGACTTAAGACGGAAAGACCCACAAACAAGCAAGACCTGAAGGCTGCGGCTGTAAAGGCCTGGCAAAGCATTAAGAAGGAGGAAACCCAGCGTTTGGTGATGTCCATGGGTTCCAGACTTAAGGCAGTGATTGCCTCCAAAGGATTCGCAACAAAATATTGAAAATAAAAATATTTTGTTTGGGTTTGGTTTATTTGTCCAATTACTTTTGACCTCCTAAAATGTGGAGTGTTTGTAAAGAAATGTGTACAATTCCTACAATTTCTATCAGGTATTTTTGTTCAAACCTTCAAATTAAACATTACAATCTGCACTTGAATTCTGTTGTAGAGGTTTCATTTCAAATCCAATGTGGTGGCATGCAGAGCCCAACTCGCGAAAATTGTGTCACTGTCCAAATATTTCTGGACCTAACTGTACATACAATAAATACTGTTCACATTTATGAGACACAAATATATACGTCTAAACTATGCTTGTGAGGTGATACAGGGGCTTGCCATGCACATCTTTAACCAGGTACATATTTCTGGCCATGAACAATGGGAGCTGTTTCACCATCTCACACTGGCATTATGGCGGCACTGAGAGGAAGTGACTCATGTTAGCTACAGGTGTCATCACATGACCCTGTGCTACCATGGCAACCACCGGAAGTCACGTGATCACGCACGTGACTTCCGGTGGGGTCGGCAGTAAGTAAAATCAATGGCCGCACGCATATAAATCTCGCTGCCAGACTTTGGCAGCGAGACGTAAGGGGTTAAATGTTCCGGGTGGAATGCGATTCCACTCGGAACATGCAGGCACACATGTCAGCTGTTGAAAACAGCTGATCTGTGCGCGGATCGACGCGTTCTGCCCACGGCAGGGGGGCGGGGACTATCCTCACACGCTCCATGACGGATAGATCTGTCAAGGGTCATGAAGGGGTTAAAAAAACCCAAACACATGATGAAGGAACAAAGCAGCTTCACCGAGGGTGACGAAAGACACCGGGCACAAGGATCATCACTCACGTGTATGAGGACAGGCTGCTGTCTCACGTCGTCTTCACCCCGTAGTTGTCCTCATTGAAGTTGAACATCTTGTTAGGATTCCAACCTTTACACTGCGAGAGAGGAAGGAACAGGGGTCAGATTTACTGAATCTGATGGCTCTCCTCAAATACTCTGTGCTGCAGAGAACAAGCCATGGGGGCCCCGTGCGTCAGGAGCCACACCTGCTCCCCGCGCCACCCACGGAGGGGCCCCGTTCGTCAAGGGCCACCCCCGCTCTCAAGCTCTGACACTTGGGGGTCCCAATGGCTTATCTCGGCATATGGAGCACTTACTTATGCTGCAGAGAATAACCCATGGGGGCACCTTGCGTCAAGGGCCTTCCCCGCGCCACCCACGGAGGGGCCCCGTTCGTCAAGGGCCACCCCCGCTCCCAAGCTCTGACACTTGGGGGTCCCAATGGCTTATCTCGGCATATGGAGCACTTACTTATGCTGCAGAGAATAACCCATGGGGGCACCTTGCGTCAAGGGCCTTCCCCGCGCCACCCACGGAGGGGCCCCGTTCGTCAAGGGCCACCCCCGCTCCCAAGCTCTGACACTTGGGGGTCCCAATGGCTTATCTCGGCATATGGAGCACTTACTTATGCTGCAGAGAATAAGCCATGGGGGCACCTTGCGTCAAGGGCCTTCCCCGCGCCACCCACGGAGGGGCCCCGTTCGTCAAGGGCCACCCCCGCTCCCAAGCTCTGACACTTGGGGGTCCCAATGGCTTATCTCGGCATATGGAGCACTTACTTATGCTGCAGAGAATAACCCATGGGGGCACCTTGCGTCAAGGGCCTTCCCCGCGCCACCCACGGAGGGGCCCCGTTCGTCAAGGGCCACCCCCGCTCCCAAGCTCTGACACTTGGGGGTCCCAATGGGTTATCTCGGCATATAGAACACTTACTTATGCTGCAGAGAATAACCCATGGGGGCACCTTGCGTCAAGGGCCTTTCTCGCGCCACCCACGGAGGGGCCCCGTTCGTCAAGGGCCACCCCCGCTCCCCGCGCCACCCACGGAGGGGCCCCGTTCGTCAAGGGCCACCCCCGCTCCCAAGCTCTGACACTTGGGGGTCCCAATGGGTTATCTCGGCATATGGAGCACTTACTTATGCTGCAGAGAATAACCCATGGGGGCACCTTGCGTCAAGGGCCTTCCCCGCGCCACCCACGGAGGGGCCCCGTTCGTCAAGGGCCACCCCCGCTCCCCGCGTCACCCACGGAGGGGCCCCGTTCGTCAAGGGCCACCCCCGCTCCCAAGCTCTGACACTCGGGGGTCCCGATGGGTTGTTTCGGCTTATGGAGCACTTACCATATCAGAGTCCAGGTCATAGTCGACGCTGCTGCTTTCTCCTCCGTCCCAGCGCATCAGCACCTTGTCATTGTGGTCCCCGTTCACCTTGGAGTTCATGGCGATGGGTGAATCCGTGAACTTATCTGCAACGGACAACAAAGGGAAGAAAGTCAATTTCTGGAAACTACTGAACTGAAGCAGAAGACATTCAATATTCTAATAAAAACGTAATGTTTAACCCCTTCAGCCCCCAGGCGTTTTCCATTTTTGCGGTTTTGTTTTTTGCTCCCCTTCTTCTGAGAGCCGTAACATTTTTATTTTTCTGTCAATCTTGCCCTACGAGGGCTTGTTTTTTGCGGGACGAGTTGTACTGTTAAATGAAACCATAAGTTTTACCATATAGTGTACTGGAAAAATAGCAAAAAAATTCCAAGTGTGGAAAAACCGCAAAAAAAGTGTGATCGCACAATAGTTTTTGGGAGGTTTTATTCACCGTGTTCACTATATGGTAAAACTGATGTGTTATTGTGATGCCTGAGGTCGGTGCGAGTTTGTAGACACCAAACATGTATAGGTTTACTTGTATCTAAGGGCTTAAAAAAAAAATCACAAGTGTGTCCAATAAAAGTGGCGCACGTTTTGCACCATTTTCCGAAACCTGTAGCGTTCTCATTTTTCTGGATCTACGGCTCAGTGACAGCTTATTTTTTGCGTCTCGAGCTGACGTTTCTAATGGTACAATCTTTGCGCAGATGCTACGTTTTGATCGCCTGTTATTGCATTCTGCGCAAAAATAGCGGCAAACAAAAAACGTAATGTTGGCGTTTGGATTTTTTTTACCGCTACGCCGTTTACTGATCAGATTAATTGATTTTATATTTTGATAGATCGGGCATTTCTGAACGCGGCAATACCAAATATGTGTATATTTTTTATTTTTTTAACCCTTTTAACCCTAATGGAGCGAAAGGGGGGTGATTTGAACTTTTAGGTTTTTTGGTTTTTTATTTCTTTTTGAAAACTTTTTTTTTATTATTTTACTAGTCCCCCTAGGGGGCTATAGCGATCAGCAATCCGATCGCTCTGCCCTATCTGTAGATCTCAGCTACAGAGCTGAGAACTGCAGATACGCTGCTTTACTCTCCGTGCTGGTGTAAACCGTGCACCGGCGGGGTGGGCTCTTTAGGATACAGCGAAGTCACAAATGGGAAATAAACGGCCCCAAAACTAGATTAACTAAAAAAAGTGCTTTACTACAATTTGGATATGAACACAATCTAACAGGGGAAGACACTCAGGGAAAAATTCACAAACACTCGGCGAATAAGCTGAGACCCTCGTGCTATACAGCGTGGCGCCTTTTAACATGAGTCAACTACAATATATACACTATATGTTACCTACAGGCATGACCGGATATTCCAACTGCACACTACCTATTAGTACCCTTAAACATGAAACAAAAAAATGGATGGGTGTGAAACACAAGCCGCCCACGGTATAGCACAACAGTTTACAAACTTAAAATAAATTTACTCTAACCCCCAATTGACAATTCCCCTGCCCCAATATAAATATAGTGCCCATTAATGGAGGATTCTTCCCAAGATTCACCTTGAATAACCAAACAACTTACTATATACAATGACTGCTTAGCAAAGAGCATAAAGACATAAATAACAAAAAACAGATATATTGTTCAATACAAGTTCCCTCCTGAATGAGCTCAACTCTGGCCTAAAGTCCATGATAGGTCTTAGCAACATCTAGGTATGAGGTCATTGTGGTCCACAGAGAAGCCTCAATGGCAGATAATTAGATGTTGTAGTTGTAGAAACAATGGTCCCAAACGGTGATTGTGCAGTAAGTGTGGCCTGAAGGGGTTACAATGACTACCTAAATTAACTACAGGCCCTACCTGAGTCTCAAATATTTTGGCGCCAAACTGATGTGAGGTGCGTGCACGGTTACCCACTGCGATGGCGCAGTGGGCCTTACTTATCTTATCGACCCGGGTCTGCTCTGGACAATATGTCTGAAGTACACAGTCAGATGAGAGGCCTCTCCAACAGCTGAACAGTACTGCTGGTCACTGTGGCTTGTCTCCTTGGCAACGTCCTATCAACTTCATAAAAGCGCAAAGAAGGGAATTTTGTTTACTTACCGTAAATTCCTTTTCTTCTAGCTCCAATTGGGAGACCCAGACAATTGGGTGTATAGCTTATGCCTCCGGAGGCCACACAAAGTATTACACTAAAAGTGTAAAGCCCCTCCCCTTCAGCCTATACACCCCCCGTGCTGCCACGGGCTCATCAGTTTTGGTGCAAAAGCCCGAAGGAGGAAAAAATTATAAACTGGTTTAAAGTAAATTCAATCCGAAGGAATATCGGAGAACTGAAACCATTTAACATGAACAACATGTGTATACAAAAACAGGGGCGGGTGCTGGGTCTCCCAATTGGAGCTAGAAGAAAAGGAATTTACGGTAAGTAAACAAAATTCCCTTCTTCTTTGTCGCTCCTTATTGGGAGACCCAGACAATTGGGACGTCCAAAAGCAGTCCCTGGGTGGGTAAATAATACCTCATAATAGAGCCGTAACGGCTCCGTCCTACAGGTGGGCAACTTCCGCCTGAAGGACTCGCCTACCTAGGCTGGCATCTGCCGAAGCATAGGTATGCACCTGATAGTGTTTCGTGAAAGTGTGCAGGCTCGACCAGGTAGCTGCCTGACACACCTGCTGAGCCGTAGCCTGGTGTCGCAAGGCCCAGGACGCTCCCACGGCCCTGGTAGAATGGGTCTTCAGTCCTGAGGGAACCGGAAGCCCCGAGGAACGGTAAGCTTCGAGAATTGGTTCCTTGATCCACCGAGCCAGGGTTGACTTGGAAGCTTGTGTCCCTTTACGCTGGCCAGCGACAAGGACAAAGAGTGCATCCGAGCGGCGCAGGGGCGCCGTACGAGAAATGTAGAGTCTGAGTGCTCTCACCAGATCTAACAAGTGCAAATCCTTTTCACATTGAGATAATCCTGAAGACGCTAGGATCCAGGACTCAATGGCCACACAGTCAGGTTGAGGGCCGCAGAATTCAGATGGAAAAACGGCCCTTGAGACAGCAAATCTGGTCGGTCTGGCAGTGCCCACGGATGGCCGACCGTGAGATGCCACAGATCCGGGTACCACGACCTCCTCGGCCAGTCTGGAGCGACGAGGATGACGCGGCGGCAGTCGGCCCTGATCTTGCGTAACACTCTGGGCAACAGTGCCAGAGGAGGAAACACATAAGGAAGCCGAAACTGCGACCAATCCTGAACTAAGGCGTCTGCCGCCAGAGCTCTGTGATCTTGAGATCGAGCCATGAATGTTGGGACCTTGTTGTTGTGCCGTGACGCCATTAGGTCGACGTCCGGCATCCCCCAGCGGCAACAGATCTCCTGAAACACGTCCGGGTGAAGGGACCATTCCCCTGCGTCCATGCCCTGGCGACTGAGAAAGTCTGCTTCCCAGTTTTCTACGCCCGGGATGTGAACTGCGGATATGGTGGATGCTGTGGCTTCCACCCACAGCAGAATCCGCCGGACTTCCTGGAAGGCTTGCCGACTGCGTGTCCCACCTTGGTGGTTGATGTAAGCCACCGCTGTGGAGTTGTCCGACTGAATTCGGATCTGCTTGCCTTCCAGCCACTGCTGGAACGCTTTTAGGGCAAGATACACTGCCCTGATCTCCAGAACATTGATCTGAAGTGAGGACTCTTGCTGAGTCCACGTACCCTGAGCCCTGTGGTGGAGAAAAACTGCTCCCCACCCTGCCAGACTCGCGTCCGTCGTGACTACCGCCCAGGATGGGGGTAGGAAGGATTTCCCCTTCGATAATGAGGTGGGAAGAAGCCACCACCGAAGGGAAGCTTTGGTTGCGTGAGAGAGGGAGACGTTCCTGTCTAGGGACGTCGGCCTCCTGTCCCACTTGCGTAGGATGTCCCATTGAAGTGGACGCAGGTGAAACTGCGCGAAAGGGACTGCTTCCATTGCTGCCACCATCTTCCCCAGGAAGTGCATGAGGCGCCTCAAGGGGTGTGACCGACCTTGAAGGAGAGATTGCACCCCTGTCTGTAGTGAACGCTGTTTGTCCAGCGGAAGCTTCACTATCGCTGGAAGAGTATGAAACTCCATGCCAAGATATGTCAGCGATTGGACCGGTGTCAGATTTGACTTTGGAAAATTGATGATCCACCCGAAACTCTGGAGAATCTCCAGAGTAACGTTGAGGCTGTGTTGGCATGCCTCTTGAGAGGGTGCCTTGACCAGCAGATCGTCTAAGTAAGGTATCACTGAGTGTCCTTGAGAGTGGAGGACCGCAACTACTGTAGCCATGACCTTGGTGAAAACCCTTGGGGCTGTCGCCAGGCCGAACGGCAGTGCCGCGAACTGAAGGTGTTCGTCTCCTATGGCGAAGCGCAAGAAGCGCTGATGCTCTGGAGCAATTGGTACGTGGAGATAAGCATCCTTGATATCGATCGATGCTAGGAAATCTCCTTGGGACATTGAGGCGATGACGGAGCGGAGGGATTCCATCCGGAACCGCCTGGTCCTTACGTGTTTGTTGAGCAGTTTTAGGTCCAAAACAGGACGGAAGGACCCGTCCTTCTTTGGAACCACAAACAGGTTGGAGTAGAAACTGTGACCCTGTTGCTGAAGAGGAACCGGGACCACCACTCCTTCTGCCTTCAGAATGCCCACCGCCTGCAGAAGAGCCGCGGCTCGCTCGGGAGGCGGAGATGTTCTGAAGAATCGAGTCGGAGGACGAGAGCTGAACTCTATCCTGTAACCGTGAGACAAAATGTCTCTCACCGAACGGTCTTTTACTTGTGGGAGCCAGGTGTCGCAAAAGCGGGAGAGCCTGCCACCGACCGAGGATGCGGTGTGAGGAGGCTGTAAGTCATGAGGAAGCCGCCTTAGTAGCGGCACCTCCGGCGGTCTTTTTAGGGCGTGATTTAGACCGCCATGCGTCGGAGTTCCTCTGATCCTTCTGCGGCCTTTTGGACGAGGAGAATTGGGACCTGCCCGCACTCCGAAAGGACCGAAACCTCGACTGTCCCCTCCACTGTTGGGGTGTTTTTGGTTTGGCCTGGGGTAAGGATGTTTCCTTTCCCTTGGATTGTTTGATGATTTCATCCAATCTCTCACCAAACAAACGGTCGCCAGAAAATGGCAATCCAGTTAAGCACTTTTTGGAAGCCGAATCTGCCTTCCATTCCCGCAGCCACAAGGCCCTGCGTATTGCCACCGAATTGTCGGCTGCAACCGCCGTACGGCTCGCAGAGTCCAGGACAGCATTAATAGCGTAGGACGCAAATGCCGACGTTTGAGAGGTTATGGACGCCACCTGCGGCGCAGACGTACGTGTGAGTGCGTCAATTTGCGCCTGACCAGCTGAGATAGCTTGGAGTGCCCATACGGCTGCGAATGCTGGAGCAAAAGACGCGCCGATAGCTTCATAGATGGATTTCAACCAGAGCTCCATCTGTCTGTCAGTGGTATCCTTGAGTGAAGCTCCATCTTCCACTGCAACTATGGATCTAGCCGCAAGTCTGGAGATTGGAGGATCCACCTTGGGACACTGAGTCCAGCCCTTGACCACGTCAGGGGGGAAAGGGTAACGTGTATCCTTAAGGCGCTTGGAAAGAAGGGAATTTTGTTTACTTACCGTAAATTCCTTTTCTTCTAGCTCCAATTGGGAGACCCAGACAATTGGGTGTATAGCTACTGCCTCCGGAGGCCACACAAAGTATTACACTTAAAAGTGTAAAGCCCCTCCCCTTCTGCCTATACACCCCCCGTGGGATCACGGGCTCCTCAGTTTTAGTGCAAAAGGAAGAAGGAGGAAAGCCAATAACTGGTTTAAAAACAAATTCAATCCGAAGAAACATCAGAGAACTGAAACCATTCAACATGAACAACATGTGTACCCGAAAAAACAAAAATCCCTAAGAAAACAGGGCGGGTGCTGGGTCTCCCAATTGGAGCTAGAAGAAAAGGAATTTACGGTAAGTAAACAAAATTCCCTTCTTCTTTGTCGCCCCTAATTGGGAGACCCAGACAATTGGGACGTCCAAAAGCAGTCCCTGGGTGGGTAAAATAACACCTCGTGATAGGACCGTAAAACAGCCCTTTCCTACAGGTGGGCAACCGCCGCCTGAAGGACTTGTCTACCTAGGCTGGCGTCCGCCGAAGCGTAGGTATGCACCTGATAATGCTTGGTAAAAGTGTGCAGACTTGACCAGGTAGCCGCCTGGCACACCTGCTGAGCCGTAGCCTGGTGCCGTAATGCCCAGGACGCACCCACGGCTCTGGTAGAATGGGCCTTCAGCCCTGAGGGAACCGGAAGCCCAGCAGAACGGTAGGCTTCAAGAATTGGTTCCTTGATCCACCGAGCCAGGGTGGATTTGGAAGCTTGCAACCCTTTACGCTGACCAGCGACAAGGACAAAGAGTGCATCCGAGCGGCGCAGGGGCGCCGTGCGGGAAATGTAGATTCTGAGTGCTCTCACCAGATCCAACAAATGCAAATCCTTTTCACATTGATGAACTGGATGAGGACACAAAGAAGGTAAGGAGATATCCTGATTGAGATGAAAGGGGGATACCACCTTAGGGAGAAACTCCGGAATCGGGCGCAGAACCACCTTGTCCTGGTGAAACACCAGGAAGGGAGATTTGCATGACAGCGCTGCTAGCTCGGACACTCTCCGAAGAGACGTGACCGCTACTAGAAAAACCACTTTCTGTGAAAGGCGAGAAAGGGAAACATCTCTCATAGGCTCGAAAGGCGGCTTCTGGAGAGCAATTAGAACCCTGTTCAGATCCCAGGGCTCCAACTGCCGCTTGTAAGGGGGAACGATATGACAAACCCCTTGCAGGAACGTGCGTACCTGCGGAAGTCGTGCTAGGCGCTTCTGAAAAAATACAGATAACGCTGAGACTTGTCCTTTAAGGAAGCCGAGCGACAAACCTTTTTCCAAACCGGATTGTAGGAAGGAAAGAAAAGTAGGCAATGCAAATGGCCAGGGAGAAACTCCCTGAGCAGAGCACCAAGATAAGAATATCTTCCACGTCCTGTGGTAGATCTTGGCGGAGGTTGGTTTTCTAGCCTGTCTCATGGTGGCAATGACCTCTTGAGATAATCCTGAAGACGCTAGGATCCAGGACTCAATGGCCACACAGTCAGGTTCAGGGACGCAGAATTCCGATGGAAAAACGGCCCTTGAGACAGCAAGTCTGGTCGGTCTGGTAGTGCCCACGGTTGGCCTACCGTGAGGTGCCACAGATCCGGGTACCACGACCTCCTCGGCCAGTCTGGAGCGACGAGGATGGCGCGGCGGCAGTCGGACCTGATCTTGCGCAGCACTCTGGGCAACAGTGCCAGAGGTGGGAACACATAAGGTAGCCGGAACTGCGACCAATCCTGAACTAAGGCGTCCGCCGCCAGAGCTCGGTGATCGTGAGACCGTGCCATGAAAGCCGGGACTTTGTTGTTGTGCCGGGACGCCATTAGGTCGACGTCCGGCATCCCCCAGCGGCGACAGATCTCCTGAAACACGTCCGGGTGAAGAGACCATTCCCCTGCGTCCATACCCTGGCGACTGAGGAAGTCTGCTTCCCAGTTGTCCACGCCTGGGATGTGAACTGCGGATATGGTGGATGCCGTGTCTTCCACCCACGTCAGAATCCGCCGGACTTCCTGGAAGGCTTGCCGACTGCGTGTTCCTCCTTGGTGGTTGATGTATGCCACCGCTGTGGAGTTGTCCGACTGAATTCGGATCTGCTTGCCTTCCAGCCACTGCTGGAAGGCTTGTAGGGCAAGATACACTGCTCTGATTTCCAGAACATTGATCTGAAGGGTGGACTCTTGCTGAGTCCACGTACCTTGAGCCCTGTGGTGGAGAAAAACTGCTCCCCACCCTGATAGACTCGCGTCTGTCGTGACCACCGCCCAGGATGGGGGTAGAAAGGACTTTCCTTTTGACAATGAGGTGGGAAGAAGCCACCACCGAAGAGATTCCTTGGCCGCCTGAGAAAGGGAGACGTTCCTGTCGAGGGACGTCGACTTCCCGTCCCATTGGCGGAGAATGTCCCATTGTAGTGGACGCAGATGAAACTGCGCGAAAGGGACTGCCTCCATTGCTGCTACCATCTTCCCTAGGAAGTGCATGAGGCGTCTCAAGGGGTGTGACTGGCCTTGAAGGAGAGATTGCACCCCTGTCTGTAGTGAACGCTGTTTGTCCAGCGGAAGCTTCACTATCGCTGAGAGAGTATGAAACTCCATGCCAAGATATGTTAGTGATTGGGTCGGGGTCAGATTTGACTTTGAAAAGTTGATGATCCACCCGAAGTCTCCAGCGCAACATTCAGGCTGTGTTGGCATGCCTCTTGAGAGGGCGCCTTGACAAGCAGATCGTCTAAGTAAGGGATCACCGAGTGTCCCTGAGAGTGTAGGACTGCTACTACTGCTGCCATGACCTTGGTGAAGACCCGTGGGGCTGTCGCCAGACCGAAAGGCAGAGCTACGAACTGAAGGTGTTCGTCTCCTATAACGAAGCGTAGAAAACGCTGATGCTCTGGAGCAATCGGCACGTGGAGATAAGCATCCTTGATGTCTATCGATGCTAGGAAATCTCCTTGAGACATTGCGGCGATGACGGAGCGGAGGGATTCCATCCGGAACCGTCTGGTTTTCACGTGCTTGTTGAGAAGTTTTAGGTCCAGAACGGGACGGAAAGACCCGTCCTTTTTTGGTACCACAAACAAATTGGAGTAAAAACCGTGACCTTGCTGCTGAAGAGGAACAGGGATCACCACTCCTTCTGCCTTTAGAGTGCACACCGCCTGCAGAAGAGCATCGGCTCGGTCGGGAGGCGGAGACGTTCTGAAGAATCGAGTTGGAGGACGAGAACTGAACTCTATCCTGTACCCGTGGGACAGAATGTCTCTCACCCAACGGTCTTGGACCTGTGGCAGCCAAATGTCGCCAAAGCGGGAGAGCCTGCCACCGACTGAGGATGCGGAGAGAGGAGGCCGAAAGTCATGAGGAAGCCGCCTTGGTAGCGGGTCTTCCGGCTGTCTTTTTTGGGCGTGACTGAGCCCGCCAAGAATCTGAGCTCCTCTGATCCTTTTGAGTCCTTTTGGACGAGGAGAATTGGGATCTGCCCGAGCCCCGAAAGGACCGAAACCCTGATTGTCCCCTTCTCTGTTGGGGTTTGTTTTGTCTGGGCTGAGGTAAGGATGAATCCTTACCCTTGGACTGTTTAATGATTTCATCCAAACGCTCACCAAACAGTCGGTCACCAGAAAATGGCAAACTGGTTAAGCACTTTTTGGAAGCAGAATCTGCCTTCCATTCCCTTAACCACAAGGCTCTGCGTAAAACCACGGAGTTGGCGGACGCCACTGACGTACGGCTCGTAGAGTCCAGAACAGCATTAATCGCGTAAGACGCAAATGCAGACATTTGAGAGGTTAAGGATGCCACCTGTGGAACAGATGTACGTGTGACCGTGTCAATCTGTGTAAGACCAGCTGAAATAGCTTGGAGTGCCCATACGGCTGCGAATGCTGGAGCAAACGACGCGCCGATAGCTTCATAGATGGATTTCAACCAGAGCTCCATCTGTCTGTCAGTGGCATCTTTAAGTGCAGCCCCATCCTCCACTGCAACTATGGATCTAGCCGCAAGCCTGGAGATTGGAGGATCCACCTTGGGACACTGGGTCCAGCCTTTGACCACGTCAGGGGGAAAGGGATAACGTGTATCCTTAAGCCGTTTGGAGAAACGCTTATCTGGATAAGCGTGGTGTTTCTGGACTGACTCTCTAAAGTCAGAGTGGTCCAGAAAAGTACTTAATTTACGCTTGGGATACCAGAAATGGAATTTCTCCTGCTGTGAAGCTGACTCCTCCACCGGAGGAGCTGGGGGAGAAATATCCAACATTCTATTGATGGACGCTATAAGATCATTCACTATGGCGTCACCATCAGGTGTATCCAAATTGAGAGCGGTCTCAGGATCAGAATCCTGATCAGCTACCTCTGCCTCATCATACAGAGAGTCCTCCTGCTGGGACCCTGACCAGTGTGATGAAGTCGAGGGCCGCTCATAGCGAGCTCGCTTAGGCTGTCTGGGACTGTCGTCCGTGTCAGAGCCTTCACCCTGGGATGCATGGGACACCCCCGGAGCCCGGAGCTGTTCCAACTGAGGGGGACCAGGGAGCAATGATTCAACAGTGCCCATGGTGTGAGTTACTGGTCTAGACTGCAAAGTTTCTAGAATTTTAGTCATAGTCACAGACAATCTATCAGCAAAAACTGCAAACTCCGTCCCCGTCACCTGGACAGTATTCACAGGTGGTTCTCCCTGGGTCACCTCTAGCAGAGGCCCCGGCCGAGCAAGTGCCACAGGGGCCGAGCACTGCACACAATGGGGGTCAGTGGAACCTGCCGGTAGAGAAGCCTCACATGCGGTACAAGCAGCATAGAAAGCCTGTGCCTTGGCACCCTTGCTTTTTGCGGACCACATGCTGTTGTCTCCTCTGAGCAATCTAGGAGGGTATATAGCCAAGAATCACCAGCGACTGTACAGTGCAATGTATAGCATGCAAGCATAAAAATACAAATGTACACTTCGGCACTAGTGGGGTCAGCACCAGAGGTGCCGCTTACCGCCCGCTCAAAAGCGGGTGTGTGGTCGCCAGAATCCCGTGTCTGGGTCTCCCAGAACTTGTCTCCCCTCTCCAGCTCAGACTGCACACAGGAATGGCTGCCGGCGTTCTGTGAAGAGGGGCGGACCGTGGGCGTTCCTCAGACAAAGTGCGGGAAACTGGCGTCCCACTGTGCCCAGTGTGAGGGCTGGAGTATGTAAAGTAGACTCCAGCCCTCGGCGCTGACGTTCTGCACAGCGTCCCGCCCTTCCCCTGACTGGCAGGCCTGGGGGCGGGAACGAAACGAAACTAGGCCACAAAAGCCGGGGACTCGAGTAATAAGCGCGGCCGTCATATATGCACGGCCAGCGCGGAAGTCCCCGGCGCACCACAAGTCCCAGCTGTGCCGCAGTGTAAAACTGACAGCAGCGGCCGGCGCGGCAGTTCCCAATACATTGACTCACTCAGCAAGCTGTAGTTAGTAATGGCACAAGCGCGCAGCGCTGTTGTCCCCGGCGCACTAACACACCCAGCAATGCTGCAGTGTGTGTGCGCGCGGTCTGTACGGGGACACAGAGTACCTTGACGTAGCAGGGCCCTGTCCCTGACGATACTCAGCTCCATATCCAGCAGATTCCCCAGGGGCCGTGGATGGAGCACGGTCTCAGTGCCTGGAGACCGGTAAAATCCCACTTCACCCAGAGCCCTAAGGGGGATGGGGAAGGAAGCAGCATGTGGGCTCCAGCCTCCGTACCCGCAATGGGTACCTCAACCTTAACAAACACCGCCGACAAAAGTGGGGTGAGAAGGGAGCATGCTGGGGGCCCTAGTATGGGCCCTCTTTTCTTCCATCCGACATAGTCAGCAGCTGCTGCTGACTAAACAGTGGAGCTATGCGTGGATGTCTGACCTCCTTCGCACAAAGCATGAAAACTGAGGAGCCCGTGATCCCACGGGGGGGTGTATAGGCAGAAGGGGAGGGGCTTTACACTTTTAAGTGTAATACTTTGTGTGGCCTCCGGAGGCAGTAGCTATACACCCAATTGTCTGGGTCTCCCAATTAGGAGCGACAAAGAAAACGCTTATCTGGACAAGCTCGGTGTTTCTGGACTGCCTCTCTGAAGTCAGAGTGGTCCAGAAACATACTCTTTGTACGCTTGGGAAACCTGAAACGGAATTTCTCCTGCTGAGAGGCTGACTCCTCCACTGGAGGAGCTGAGGGAGAAATATCCAACATTTCATTGATGGACGCAATAAGATCATTCACTATGGCGTCCCCATCAGGAGTATCAAGGTTGAGAGCGGCTTCAGGATCAGAATCCTGATCAGCTACCTCCACTTCATCATACAGAGAGTCCTCTCGCTGAGACCCTGAACATTGTGATGATGTCGAGGGGATATCATAGCGAGCTCGCTTAATCGGTCTGGGGCTGCGGTCCGTGTCAGAGACCTCACCCTGGGATCCATGAGACACCCCGGGAGGACATTGCTGTTCCAACTGAGGGGGACCAGGGGGCAATGATTCCACAGTGCCCCTGGCTTGAGATGCCGGCCTGGACTGCAAGGCTTCTAATATCTTAGCCATAGTCTCAGAAAGTCTTTCAGTAAAAGCTGCAAACTCCGTCCCTGTCACCTGGACAGTGTTAACAGGTGGTTCTCCCTGGGCCACCCTTAGCAGAGGCTCCGGCTGAGAAAGTGCCACAGGGGCCGAGCATTGCACACAATGAGGGTCAGTGGAACCTGCCGGCAGTATAGCCGTACATGCTGCACAGGCAGCATAGTAAGTCTGTGCTTTGGCACCCTTGCTATTTGTGGACGACATGCTGTTGTCTCCTCTGAGCAATACAGGAGGGTATATAGACAAAAATCAACAGTGCACCATACAGTGTAAAGTATAGTCTATAATCATATAATCTATAAGTACACTTCTGCACTAGTGGGGCCAGCACCACAGGTGCTGCTTACCACCTGCGCAAAGCGGTTGTGTGGGCACCAGAAATCCTGCCTGGGTCTCCCTGAGCTTGACTCTCCTCTCCAGCGTTAGCAGAGCTGAGAGGAATGGCTGCCGGCGTCCTGAGGAGAGGAGGGAGCCATGGGCGTGACCCAGAAAAGTGCGGGAACTGGTGCCCCACTGTGCAGAGTGAGGGGGGTGGAGTATGCAAAGCATGCTCCAGCCCTCAGTGCTGCCGTCCTGTACAGCGTCTCGCCCTTCCCCTGATTGGCAGGGCTGGGGGCGGGAAGAAAACGAGACTAGGCCGCAAAAGCCGGGGACTCGAGTTATAAGCGCGGGCGCCGTATAAGCGCGGTCGGCGCGGAAGTCCCCGGCGCACTAACAGTCCCAGCCGCGCCGCAGTGATAACCATGGCAGCGGCGGTCAGCGCGGCAGTCCCCCTACACAAACACACTCAGCGACGTTGAAGTGTGTAATGGCACAAACGCAGTCAGCGCTGCTGTCCCCGGTGCACTAGCACACCCAGCAATGCTGGAGTGTTGCTGTGCGCGGTCCCCACGGGGACACAGAGTACCTCAAAGTAGCAGGGCCATGTCCCTGAACGATACTCGGCTCCTATCCAGCAAGGTCCTCAGGAGCTGTGGATGGAGAACGGTCTCCTGTGCCTGGAGACCGAAAGGATCCCACTTCACCCAGAGCCCTAATTGAGGGATGGGGAAGGAAAGCAGCATGTGGGCTCCAGCCTCCGTACCGGCAATGGATACCTCAACCTTAACAACACCGCCGACAAGAGTGGGGTGAGAAGGGAGCATGCTGGGGGCCCTGTTATGGGCCCTCTTTTCTTCCATCCGACATACTCAGCAGCTGCTGCTGACTAAGCTGTGTAGCTATGCGTGCATGTCTGACCTCCTTCGCACAAAGCATAAAAACTGATGAGCCCGTGGCAGCACGGGGGGTGTATAGGCTGAAGGGGAGGGGCTTTACACTTTTAGTGTAATACTTTGTGTGGCCTCCGGAGGCATAAGCTATACACCCAATTGTCTGGGTCTCCCAATAAGGAGCGACAAAGAAAGCGTTCTTTCAGCAATCTTCTCCCATCTGGTAAGCATACGGATACAGTGTCACAGCTCTGATCAAGATAATAGATTTCTAGTCGCAAATATTATCTCTTCCCTCTTCCGCACGTCCTCTGTCTCTGTATTCATTCACTGCCAACTGCTTCCAAGATGGCTGCTGCTCTACTTCCTGTGATGTACTTTTTTTATCAGCCTGTAGCTCCGCCCCCATCTGAGCTACCTATTGCAGTCTTTCATCTGTGCTGAGAAACAGCGTCCTCTTATGGTTGAATAATGACATTTTTGTCCCTTATAAAGTATTATCACATCATTACTGACAGCTGCAGGTTATAAAGTTACAGTTAGGTCCAGAAATATTTGGACAGTGACACAAGTTTTGTTATTTTAGCTGTTTACAAAAACATGTTCAGAAATACAATTATATATATAATATGGGCTGAAAGTGCACACTCCCAGCTGCAATATGAGAGTTTTCACATCCAAATCGGAGAAAGGGTTTAGGAATCATAGCTCTGTAATGCATAGCCTCCTCTTTTTCAAGGGACCAAAAGTAATTGGACAAGGGACTCTAAGGGCTGCAATTAACTCTGAAGGCGTCTCCCTCGTTAACCTGTAATCAATGAAGTAGTTAAAAGGTCTGGGGTTGATTACAGGTGTGTGGTTTTGCATTTGGAAGCTGTTGCTGTGACCAGACAACATGCGGTCTAAGGAACTCTCAATTGAGGTGAAGCAGAACATCCTGAGGCTGAAAAAAAAAGAAAAAATCCATCAGAGAGATAGCAGACATGCTTGGAGTAGCAAAATCAACAGTCGGGTACATTCTGAGGAAAGAAGGGAATTTTGTTTACTTACCGTAAATTCCTTTTCTTCTAGCTCCTATTGGGAGACCCAGACAATTGGGTGTATAGCTTCTGCCTCCGGAAGCCACACAAAGTATTACACTTTAAAAAGTGTAACCCCTCCCCTCTGCCTATACACCCTCCCGTGCATCACGGGCTCCTCAGTTTTGGTGCAAAAGCAGGAAGGAGGAAACTTATAAATTGGTCTAAGGTAAATTCAATCCGAAGGATGTTCGGAGAACTGAAACCATGAACCAAAAGAACAATTCAACGTGAACAACATGTGTACACAAAAGAACAACAGTCCGAAGGGAACAGGGGCGGGTGCTGGGTCTCCCAATAGGAGCTAGAAGAAAAGGAATTTACGGTAAGTAAACAAAATTCCCTTCTTCTTTGTCGCTCCATTGGGAGACTCAGACAATTGGGACGTCCAAAAGCAGTCCCTGGGTGGGTAAAAGAATACCTCGATAAAAAGAGCCGAAAAAACGGCCCCCTCTTACAGGTAGGCGACCGCCGCCTGAAGGACTCGCCTACCTAGGCTGGCATCTGCCGAAACATAGGCATGCACCTGATAGTGTGCAGACTGCGTAGGTATGCACCTGATAATGCTTGGGAAAAGTGTGCAGACTTGACCAGGTAGCCGCCTGACACACCTGCTGAGCCGTAGCCTGGTGCCGCAATGCCCAGGATGCACCCATGGCTCTGGTAGAATGGGCCTTCAGCCCTGAAGGAATCGGAAGCCCAGAAGAACGGTAGGCTTCAAGAATCGGTTCCTTGATCCACCGAGCCAAGGTTGACTTGGAAGCCTGTGACCCCTTACGCTGGCCAGCGACAAGGACAAAGAGCGCATCCGAACGGCGCAGGGGCGCCGTGCGAGAAATGTAGAACCGGAGTGCTCTCACGAGATCTAACAAGTGCAAATCCTTTTCACATTGGTGAACTGGATGAGGGCAAAAGGAAGGTAAGGAGATATCCTGATTGAGATGAAAAGGGGATACCACCTTAGGGAGAAATTCCGGGACCGGACGCAGAACCACCTTATCCTGGTGAAACACCAGGAAGGGGGCTTTGCATGACAGCGCTGCTAGCTCAGACACTCTCCGAAGTGATGTGACTGCCACTAGGAAGGCCGCCTTCTGCGAAAGGCGTGATAGAGAGACATCCCGCATCGGCTCGAAAGGTGGTTTCTGAAGAGCCGTTAGCACCCTGTTAAGATCCCAGGGTTCCAGCGGACGCTTGTAAGGTGGGACTATGTGGCAAACTCCCTGCAGGAACGTGCGGACCTGCGGAAGCCTGGCTAGACGCTTTTGAAAAAACACGGAAAGCGCCGATACTTGGCCCTTGAGAGAGCCGAGTGACAAACCCTTGTCCATTCCGGATTGAAGGAATGAAAGAAAAGTGGGTAAGGCAAACGGCCATGGAGGAAAACCGTTATCAGAGCACCAGGATAAGAAGATTTGCCAAGACCTGTAATAGATCTTGACGGACGTTGGCTTCCTGGCCTGTCTCATGGTGGCAATGACATCCTGAGATAACCCTGAAGACGCTAGGAGCCAGGACTCAATGGCCACACAGTCAGGTTGAGGGCCGCAGAATTCAGATGGAAAAATGGCCCTTGAGACAGCAAGTCTGGTCGGTCTGGGAGTGCCCACGGTTGACCCACCGTGAGGTGCCACAGATCCGGGTACCACGACCTCCTCGGCCAGTCTGGAGCGACGAGGATGGCGTGGCGGCAGTCGGACCTGATCTTGCGCAACACTCTGGGCAGCAGTGCCAGAGGAGGAAATACATAAGGCAGTCGAAACTGCGACCAATCCTGAACTAATGCGTCCGCCGCCAGAGCTCTGTGATCTTGAGACCGTGCCATGAATGCCGGGACTTTGTTGTTGTGCCGAGACGCCATGAGGTCGACGTCCGGCGTTCCCCAGCGGCAACAGATCTCTTGAAACACGTCCGGGTGAAGAGACCATTCCCCTGCGTCCATGCCCTGGCGACTGAGAAAGTCTGCTTCCCAGTTTTCTACGCCCGGGATGTGAACTGCGGAGATGGTGGAGGCTGTGGCTTCCGCCCACAGCAGAATCCACCGAACTTCTTGGAAGGCCTGACGACTG
Source organism: Anomaloglossus baeobatrachus (assembly GCF_048569485.1). Taxonomy (NCBI): domain Eukaryota; kingdom Metazoa; phylum Chordata; class Amphibia; order Anura; family Aromobatidae; genus Anomaloglossus; species Anomaloglossus baeobatrachus. The sequence goes on from NC_134353.1 coordinate 730,824,892, forward strand.
CGTGTGCCCTGTCCCTGATGATACTCAGTCTCCTGTCCGTCAGATTCCCCCAGGGGCTGCGGAGGGAGCCCGGTCCCAGTGAATGGTGACCGGTTAGGATCCCACTTCTCCCAGAGCCTCTAAGGGATGGGGAAGGAAAAACGGCATGTGGCTCCAGCCTTTGTACCCGCAATGGGTACCTCAACCTTAACAGCACCGCCGACTTAGTGGGGTGAGAAGGGAGCATGCCGGGGGCCCTGTTAGGGCCCTCTTTTCTTCCATCAGATACAATCAGCAGCTGCTGCTGACTAAAATGGGAGCTTGAGTGAATGTGTGCCTCCTTCAACACAAAGCATGAAACTGAGGAGCCCGTGATGCACGGGAGGGTATATAGGCAGAGGGGAGGGGTTACACTTTTTAAAGTGTAATACTTTGTGTGGCCTCCGGAGGCAGAAGCTATACACCCAATTGTCTGGGTCTCCCAATGGAGCGACAAAGAAAAGGAATTGACTGGTGAGCTTGGGAACTCAAAAAGGCCTGGGCGTCCACGGATGACAACAGTGGTGGATGATCGCCGCATACTTTCTTTGGTGAAGAAGAACCCGTTTACAACATCAACTGAAGTCCAGAACACTCTCAGTGAAGTAGGTGTATCTGTCTCTAAGTCAACAGTAAAGAAAAGACTCCATGAAAGTAAATACAAAGGGTTCACATCTAGATGCAAACCATTCATCAATTCCAAAAATAGACAGGCCAGAGTTAAATTTGCTGAAAAACACCTCATGAAGCCAGCTCAGTTCTGGAAAAGTATTCTATGGACAGATGAGACAAAGATCAACCTGTACCAGAATGATGGGAAGAAAAAAGTTTGGAGAAGAAAGGGAACGGCACATGATCCAAGGCACACCACATCCTCTGTAAAACATGGTGGAGGCAACGTGATGGCATGGGCATGCATGGCTTTCAATGGCACTGGGTCACTTGTGTTTATTGATGACATAACAGCAGACAAGAGTAGCCGGATGAATTCTGAAGTGTACCGGGATATACTTTCAGCCCAGATTCAGCCAAATGCCGCAAAGTTGATCGGACGGCGCTTCATAGTACAGATGGACAATGACCCCAAGCATACAGCCAAAGCTACCCAGGAGTTCATGAGTGCAAAAAAGTGGAACCTTCTGCAATGGCCAAGTCAATCACCAGATCTTAACCCAATTGAGCATGCATTTCACTTGCTCAAATCCAGACTTAAGACGGAAAGACCCACAAACAAGCAAGACCTGAAGGCTGCGGCTGTAAAGGCCTGGCAAAGCATTAAGAAGGAGGAAACCCAGCGTTTGGTGATGTCCATGGGTTCCAGACTTAAGGCAGTGATTGCCTCCAAAGGATTCGCAACAAAATATTGAAAATAAAAATATTTTGTTTGGGTTTGGTTTATTTGTCCAATTACTTTTGACCTCCTAAAATGTGGAGTGTTTGTAAAGAAATGTGTACAATTCCTACAATTTCTAGCAGGTATTTTTGTTCAAACCTTCAAATTAAACGTTACAATCTGCACTTGAATTCTGTTGTAGAGGTTTCATTTCAAATCCAATGTGGTGGCATGCAGAGCCCAACTCGCGAAAATTGTGTCACTGTCCAAATATTTCTGGACCTAACTGTACATACAATAAATACTGTTCACATTTATGAGACACAAATATATACGTCTAAACTATGCTTGTGAGGTGATACAGGGGCTTGCCATGCACATCTTTAACCAGGTACATATTTCTGGCCATGAACAATGGGAGCTGTTTCACCATCTCACACTGGCATTATGGCGGCACTGAGAGGAAGTGACTCATGTTAGCTACAGGTGTCATCACATGACCCTGTGCTACCATGGCAACCACCGGAAGTCACGTGATCACGCACGTGACTTCCGGTGGGGTCGGCAGTAAGTAAAATCAATGGCCGCACGCATATAAATCTCGCTGCCAGACTTTGGCAGCGAGACGTAAGGGGTTAAATGTTCCGGGTGGAATGCGATTCCACTCGGAACATGCAGGCACACATGTCAGCTGTTGAAAACAGCTGATCTGTGCGCGGATCGACGCGTTCTGCCCACGGCAGGGGGGCGGGGACTATCCTCACACGCTCCATGACGGATAGATCTGTCAAGGGTCATGAAGGGGTTAAAAAAACCCAAACACATGATGAAGGAACAAAGCAGCTTCACCGAGGGTGACGAAAGACACCGGGCACAAGGATCATCACTCACGTGTATGAGGACAGGCTGCTGTCTCACGTCGTCTTCACCCCGTAGTTGTCCTCATTGAAGTTGAACATCTTGTTAGGATTCCAACCTTTACACTGCGAGAGAGGAAGGAACAGGGGTCAGATTTACTGAATCTGATGGCTCTCCTCAAATACTCTGTGCTGCAGAGAACAAGCCATGGGGGCCCCGTGCGTCAGGAGCCACACCTGCTCCCCGCACCACCCACGGAGGGGCCCCGTTCGTCAAGGGCCACCCCCGCTCTCAAGCTCTGACACTTGGGGGTCCCAATGGGTTATCTCGGCATATGGAGCACTTACTTATGCTGCAGAGAATAACCCATGGGGGCACCTTGCGTCAAGGGCCTTCCCCGCGCCACCCACGGAGGGGACCCGTTCGTCAAGGGCCACCCCCGCTCCTAAGCTCTGACACTTGGGGGTCCCAATGGCTTATCTCGGCATATGGAGCACTTACTTATGCTGCAGAGAATAACCCATGGGGGCACCTTGCGTCAAGGGCCTTCCCCGCGCCACCCACGGAGGGGCCCCGTTCGTCAAGGGCCACCCCCGCTCCCAAGCTCTGACACTTGGGGGTCCCAATGGGTTATCTCGGCATATGGAGCACTTACTTATGCTGCAGAGAATAACCCATGGGGGCACCTTGCGTCAAGGGCCTTCCCCGCGCCACCCACGGAGGGGCCCCGTTCGTCAAGGGCCACCCCCGCTCCCAAGCTCTGACACTTGGGGGTCCCAATGGCTTATCTCGGCATATGGAGCACTTACTTATGCTGCAGAGAATAACCCATGGGGGCACCTTGCGTCAAGGGCCTTCCCCGCGCCACCCACGGAGGGGCCCCGTTCGTCAAGGGCCACCCCCGCTCCCAAGCTCTGACACTTGGGGGTCCCAATGGGTTATCTCGGCATATAGAACACTTAGTTATGCTGCAGAGAATAACCCATGGGGGCACCTTGCGTCAAGGGCCTTTCTAGCGCCACCCACGGAGGGGCCCCGTTCGTCAAGGGCCACCCCCGCTCCCAAGCTCTGACACTTGGGGGTCCCAATGGGTTATCTCGGCATATGGAGCACTTACTTATGCTGCAGAGAATAACCCATGGGGGCACCTTGCGTCAAGGGCCTTCCCCGTGCCACCCACGGAGGGGCCCCGTTCGTCAAGGGCCACCCCCGCTCCCCGCGCCACCCACGGAGGGGCCCTATTCATCAAGGGCCACCCCCGCTCCCAAGCTCTGACACTTGGGGGTCCCAATGGGTTATCTCGGCATATGGAGCACTTACTTATGCTGCAGAGAATAACCCATGGGGGCACCTTGCGTCAAGGGCCTTCCCCGCGCCACCCACGGAGGGGCCCCGTTCGTCAAGGGCCACCCCCGCTCCCCGCGCCATCCACGGAGGGGCCCCGTTCGTCAAGGGCCACCCCCGCTCCCAAGCTCTGACACTCGGGGGTCCCGATGGGTTGTTTCGGCTTATGGAGCACTTACCATATCAGAGTCCAGGTCATAGTCGACGCTGCTGCTTTCTCCTCCGTCCCAGCGCATCAGCACCTTGTCATTGTGGTCCCCGTTCACCTTGGAGTTCATGGCGATGGGTGAATCCGTGAACTTATCTGCAACGGACAACAAAGGGAAGAAAGTCAATTTCTGGAAACTACTGAACTGAAGCAGAAGACATTCAATATTCTAATAAAAACGTAATGTTTAACCCCTTCAGCCCCCAGGCGTTTTCCATTTTTGCGGTTTTGTTTTTTGCTCCCCTTCTTCTGAGAGCCGTAACATTTTTATTTTTCTGTCAATCTTGCCCTACGAGGGCTTGTTTTTTGCGGGACGAGTTGTACTGTTAAATGAAACCATAAGTTTTACCATATAGTGTACTGGAAAAATAGCAAAAAAATTCCAAGTGTGGAAAAACCGCAAAAAAAGTGTGATCGCACAATAGTTTTTGGGAGGTTTTATTCACCGTGTTCACTATATGGTAAAACTGATGTGTTATTGTGATGCCTGAGGTCGGTGCGAGTTTGTAGACACCAAACATGTATAGGTTTACTTGTATCTAAGGGCTTAAAAAAAAATCACAAGTGTGTCCAATAAAAGTGGCGCACGTTTTGCGCCATTTTCCGAAACCTGTAGCGTTCTCATTTTTCTGGATCTATGGCTCAGTGACAGCTTATTTTTTGCGTCTCGAGCTGACGTTTCTAATGGTACAATCTTTGCGCAGATGCTACGTTTTGATCGCCTGTTATTGCATTCTGCGCAAAAATAGCGGCAAACAAAAAACGTAATGTTGGCGTTTGGATTTTTTTTACCGCTACGCCGTTTACTGATCAGATTAATTGATTTTATATTTTGATAGATCGGGCATTTCTGAACGCGGCAATACCAAATATGTGTATATTTTTTATTTTTTTAACCCTTTTAACCCTAATGGAGCGAAAGGGGGGTGATTTGAACTTTTAGGTTTTTTGGTTATTTCTTTTTGAAAACTTTTTTTTTATTATTTTACTAGTCCCCCTAGGGGGCTATAGCGATCAGCAATCCGATCGCTCTGCCCTATCTGTAGATCTCAGCTACAGAGCTGAGAACTGCAGATACGCTGCTTTACTCTCCGTGCTGGTGTAAACCGTGCACCGGCGGGGTGGGCTCTTTAGGATACAGCGAAGTCACAAATGGGAAATAAACGGCCCCAAAACTAGATTAACTAAAAAAAGTGCTTTACTACAATTTGGATATGAACACAATCTAACAGGGGAAGACACTCAGGGAAAAATTCACAAACACTCAGCGAATAAGCTGAGACCCTCGTGCTATACAGCGTGGCGCCTTTTAACATGAGTCAACTACAATATATACACTATATGTTACCTACAGGCATGACCGGATATTCCAACTGCCAACTACCTATTAGTACCCTTAAACATGAAACAAAAAAATGGATGGGTGTGAAACACAAGCCGCCCACGGTATAGCACAACAGTTTACAAACTTAAAATAAATTTACTCTAACCCCCAATTGACAATTCCCCTGCCCCAATATAAATATAGTGCCCATTAATGGAGGATCCTTCCCAAGATTCACCTTGAATAAACAAACAACTTACTATATACAATGACTGCTTAGCAAAGAGCATAAAGACATAAAGAACAAAAAACAGATATATTGTTCAATACAAGTTCCCTCCTGAATGAGCTCAACTCTGGCCTAAAGTCCATGATAGGTCTTAGCAACATCTAGGTATGAGGTCATTGTGGTCCACAGAGAAGCCTCAATGGCAGATAATTAGATGTTGTAGTTGTAGAAACAATGGTCCCAAACGGTGATTGTGCAGTAAGTGTGGCCTGAAGGGGTTACAATGACTACCTAAATTAACTACAGGCCCTACCTGAGTCTCAAATATTTTGGCGCCAAAGTGATGTGAGGTGCGTGCACGGTTACCCACTGCGATGGCGCAGTGGGCCTTACTTATCTTATCGACCCGGGTCTGCTCTGGACAATATGTCTGAAGTACACAGTCAGATGAGAGGCCTCTCCAACAGCTGAACAGTACTGCTGGTCACTGTGGCTTGTCTCCTTGGCAACGTCCTATCAACTTCATAAAAGCGCAAAAGCGTTCTTTCAGCAATCTTCTCCCATCTGGTAAGCATACGGATACAGTGTCACAGCTGTGATCAAGATAATAGATTTCTAGTCGCAAATATTATCTCTTCCCTCTTCCGCACGTCCTCTGTCTCTGTATTCATTCACTGCCAACTGCCAACCGCTTCCAAGATGGCTGCTGCTCTACTTCCTGTGATGTACTTTTTTTATCAGCCTGTAGCTCCGCCCCCATCTGAGCTACCTATTGCCGTCTTTCATCTGTGCTGAGAAACAGCGTCCTCTTATGGTTGAATAATGACATTTTTGTCCCTTATAAAGTATTATCACATCATTACTGACAGCTGCAGGTTATAAAGTTACAGTTAGGTCCAGAAATATTTGGACAGTGACACAAGTTTTGTTATTTTAGCTGTTTACAAAAACATGTTCAGAAATACAATTATATATATAATATGGGCTGAAAGTGCACACTCCCAGCTGCAATATGAGAGTTTTCACATCCAAATCGGATAAAGGGTTTAGGAATCATAGCTCTGTAATGCATAGCCTCCTCTTTTTCAAGGGACCAAAAGTAATTGGACAAGGGACTCTAAGGGCTGCAATTAACTCTGAAGGCGTCTCCCTCGTTAACCTGTAATCAATGAAGTAGTTAAAAGGTCTGGGGTTGATTACAGGTGTGTGGTTTTGCATTTGGAAGCTGTTGCTGTGACCAGACAACATGCGGTCTAAGGAACTCTCAATTGAGGTGAAGCAGAACATCCTGAGGCTGAAAAAAAAGAAAAAATCCATCAGAGAGATAGCAGACATGCTTGGAGTAGCAAAATCAACAGTCGGGTACATTCTGAGGAAAGAAGGGAATTTTGTTTACTTACTGTAAATTCCTTTTCTTCTAGCTCCTATTGGGAGACCCAGACAATTGGGTGTATAGCTTCTGCCTCCGGAGGCCACACAAAGTATTACACTTTAAAAAGTGTAACCCCTCCCCTCTGCCTATACACCCTCCCGTGCATCACGGGCTCCTCAGTTTTGGTGCAAAAGCAGGAAGGAGGAAACTTATAAATTGGTCTAAGGTAAATTCAATCCGAAGGATGTTCGGAGAACTGAAACCATGAACCAAAAGAACAATTCAACATGAACAACATGTGTACACAAAAGAACAACAGCCCGAAGGGAACAGGGGCGGGTGCTGGGTCTCCCAATAGGAGCTAGAAGAAAAGGAATTTACGCTAAGTAAACAAAATTCCCTTCTTTGTCGCTCCATTGGGAGACCCAGACAATTGGGACGTCCAAAAGCAGTCCCTGGGTGGGTAAAAGAATACCTCGATAAAAAGAGCCGAAAAAACGGCCCCCTCTTACAGGTGGGCGACCGCCACCTGAAGGACTCGCCTACCTAGGCTGGCATCTGCCGAAGCATAGGCATGCACCTGATAGTGTTTCGTGAAAGTGTGCAGACTCGACCAGGTAGCCGCCTGACACACCTGCTGAGCCGTAGCCTGGTGCCGCAATGCCCAGGATGCACCCATGGCTCTGGTAGAATGGGCCTTCAGCCCTGAAGGAATCGGAAGCCCAGAAGAACGGTAGGCTTCAAGAATCGGTTCCTTGATCCACCGAGCCAAGGTTGACTTGGAAGCCTGTGACCCCTTACGCTGGCCAGCGACAAGGACAAAGAGCGCATCCGAACGGCGCAGGGGCGCCGTGCGAGAAATGTAGAACCGGAGTGCTCTCACGAGATCTAACAAGTGCAAATCCTTTTCACATTGGTGAACTGGATGAGGGCAAAAGGAAGGTAAGGAGATATCCTGATTGAGATGAAAAGGGGATACCACCTTAGGGAGAAATTCCGGGACCGGACGCAGAACCACCTTAACCTGGTGAAACACCAGGAAGGGGGCTTTGCATGACAGCGCTGCTAGCTCAGACACTCTCCGAAGTGATGTGACTGCCATTAGGAAGGCCGCCTTCTGCGAAAGGCGTGATAGAGAGACATCCCGCATCGGCTCGAAAGATGGTTTCTGAAGAGCCGTTAGCACCCTGTTAAGATCCCAGGGTTCCAGCGGACGCTTGTAAGGTGGGACTATGTGGCAAACTCCCTGCAGGAACGTGCGGACCTGCGGAAGCCTGGCTAGACGCTTTTGAAAAAACACGGAAAGCGCCGATACTTGGCCCTTGAGAGAGCCGAGTGACAAACCCTTGTCCATTCCGGATTGAAGGAATGAAAGAAAAGTGGGTAAGGCAAACGGCCATGGAGGAAAACCGTTATCAGAGCACCAGGATAAGAAGATTTGCCAAGACCTGTAATAGATCTTGACGGACGTTGGCTTCCTGGCCTGTCTCATGGTGGCAATGACATCCTGAGATAACCCTGAAGACGCTAGGAGCCAGGACTCAATGGCCACACAGTCAGGTTGAGGGCCGCAGAATTCAGATGGAAAAATGGCCCTTGAGACAGCAAGTCTGGTCGGTCTGGGAGTGCCCACGGTTGACCTACCGTGAGGTGCCACAGATCCGGGTACCACGACCTCCTCGGCCAGTCTGGAGCGACGAGGATGGCGTGGCGGCAGTCGGACCTGATCTTGCGCAACACTCTGGGCAGCAGTGCCAGAGGAGGAAATACATAAGGCAGTCGAAACTGCGACCAATCCTGAACTAATGCGTCCGCCGCCAGAGCTCTGTGATCTTGAGACCGTGCCATGAATGCCGGGACTTTGTTGTTGTGCCGAGACGCCATGAGGTCGACGTCCGGCGTTCCCCAGCGGCAACAGATCTCTTGAAACACGTCCGGGTGAAGAGACCATTCCCCTGCGTCCATGCCCTGGCGAATGAGAAAGTCTGCTTCCCAGTTTTCTACGCCCGGGATGTGAACTGCGGAGATGGTGGAGGCTGTGGCTTCCGCCCACAGCAGAATCTGCCGAACTTCTTGGAAGGCCTGACGACTGCGTGTGCCCTGTCCCTGATGATACTCAGTCTCCTGTCCGTCAGATTCCCCCAGGGGCTGCGGAGGGAGCCCGGTCCCAGCGAATGGTGACCGGTTAGGATCCCACTTCTCCCAGAGCCTCTAAGGGATGGGGAAGGAAAAACGGCATGTGGCTCCAGCCTTTGTACCCGCAATGGGTACCTCAACCTTAACAGCACCGCCGACTTAGTGGGGTGAGAAGGGAGCATGCCGGGGGCCCTGTTAGGGCCCTTTTTTCTTCCATCCGATACAATCAGCAGCTGCTGCTGACTAAAATGGGAGCTTGAGTGAATGTGTGCCTCCTTCAACACAAAGCATAAAACTGAGGAGCCCGTGATGCACGGGAGGGTGTATAGGCAGAGGGGAGGGGTTACACTTTTTAAAGTGTAATACTTTGTGTGGCCTCCGGAGGCAGAAGCTATACACCCAATTGTCTGGGTCTCCCAATGGAGCGACAAAGAAAAGGAATTGACTGGTGAGCTTGGGAACTCAAAAAGGCCTGGGCGTCCACGGATGACAACAGTGGTGGATGATCGCCGCATACTTTCTTTGGTGAAGAAGAACCCGTTTACAACATCAACTGAAGTCCAGAACACTCTCAGTGAAGTAGGTGTATCTGTTTCTAAGTCAACAGTAAAGAGAAGACTCCATGAAAGTAAATACAAAGGGTTCACATCTAGATGCAAACCATTCATCAATTCCAAAAATAGACAGGCCAGAGTTAAATTTGCTGAAAAGAAGGGAATTTTGTTTACTTACCGTAAATTCCTTTTCTTCTAGCTCTAATTGGGAGACCCAGACAATTGGGTGTATAGCTACTGCCTCCGGAGGCCACACAAAGTATTACACTTAAAAGTGTAAGGCCCCTCCCCTTCTGCCTATACACCCCCCGTGGGATCACGGGTTAATCAGTTTTAGTGCAAAAGCAAGAAGGAGGAAAGCCAATAAACTGGTTTAAGCAAATTCAATCCGAAGGAATATCGGAGAAATGAAACCATTCAACATGAACAACATGTGCATACAAAAAAACAGGGGCGGGTGCTGGGTCTCCCAATTAGAGCTAGAAGAAAAGGAATTTACGGTAAGTAAACAAAATTCCCTTCTTCTTTGTCGCTCTATTGGGAGACCCAGACAATTGGGATGTCCAAAAGCAGTCCCTGGGTGGGTAAAATAATACCTCGTAATAGAGCCGTAAAAACGGCCCCTTTCTACAGGTGGGTAACCGCCACCTGAAGGGCTCGTCTGCCTATGCTGGCAACCGCCGAAGCATAGGTATGCACCTGACAGTGTTTCGTGAAAGTGTGGAGGCTGGACCAGGTAGCCGCCTGACACACAAGCTGAGCCGTACCCTGGTGCCTCAAGCCCAGGACGCATCCACCGCTCTGGTAGAATGGACCTTCAGCCCTGAGGGAACCGTAAGCCCAGCAGAACGATAAGGACGAGAATTGGTTCCTTGAACCACCGAGCCAGTCTTGATTTGAAAGCCTGCGACCCTTTACGCTGGCTAGCGACAAGGACAAGAGTGCTTCCGAGCAGCGCAGGGACGCCGTACGATCGATGTAGAGTCTGAGTGCTCTCACCAGATCTAATCAAGTGCAAATCCTTTTCACATTGGTGAACTGGATGAAGAGAAACAGAGGGTACGAGGATACCCTGATTGAGATGAAAGGGGGGATACCACCTTAGGGAGAGATTCCGGAACCGGACGCAGAACCCCTTGACCTGGTGAGACACCTGGAAGGGGACTTTGCACGACAATGCTGCCCCGACAGACACTCTCCGAAGTGAAGTGACTGGTCCTAGGAAAACCACTTTCTGCGAAAGGCGTGAGAGAGAAAAATCCCTCATAGGCTCAAATGGTGGTTTCTGAAGAACCATCAGCACCCTGTTCGAATCACAGGGTTCTAACAGTCGTTTGTAAGGAAGGACTAAGCGGCAAACCCCCTGCAGGAACGTGCGTACCTGAGGAAGTCTTGCTAGGCGCTTCTGAAGAAATACAGAGAGCGCTGAGATTTGTCTCTTAAGGGAGCCGAGCGACAACCTTTTTCCAAACCGGATTGCAGGAAGGAAAGAAAGTAGGCAAGGCAATTGGCCAGGGAGAAACTCCCTGAGCAGAGCACCAAGATAAGAATATCTTCCACGTTCTGTGGTAGATCTTGGCAGATGTGTGTTTTCTGGCCTGTCTCATAGTGATGATGACTTCTTGAGATAACCCTGCAGATGCTAGGATCCAGGACTCAATGGCCACACCATCAGGTTGAGGGTCGCAGAAATCAGATGGAAAAAACGAACCTTGAGACAGCAAGTCTGGTCGGTCTGATAGTGCCCACGGTTGGCCTACCGTGAGATGCCACAGATCCGGGTACCACGACCTCGTTGGCCATTCTGGAGCGACGAGGATGGCGCGGCGGCAGTCGGACCTGATCTTGCGTAACACTCTGGGCAACAGTGCCAGAGGTGGGAACGCATAAGGGAGTTGAAAACTGCGACCAATCCTGAACGAAGGCGTCTGCCGCCAGAGCTCTGTGATCGTGAGACCGTACCATGAATGCCGGGACCTTGTTGATGTGCTGAGACGCCATTAGGTCGACGTCCGGCATCCCCCAGCGGCAACAGATCTCCTGAAACACATCCGGGTGAAGGGACCAGTCCCCTGCGTCCATGCCCTGGCGACTGAGAAGTCTGCTTCCCAGTTTTCTACGCCCGGGGTGTGGACTGCGGATATGGTGGAGGCCGTGGCCTCCACCTACATTAGAATCCGCCGGACTTCCAGGAAGGCTTGCCGACTGCGTGTTCCTCCTTGGTGATTGATGTAAGCCACCGCTGTAGAGTTGTCCGACTGAATTCGGATCTGCTTGCCTTCCAGCCACTGCTGGAAAGCTTTTAGGGCCAGACACACTGCCCTGACCTCCAGAACATTGATCTGAAGGGAGGACTCTTGCTGAGTCCACGTACCCTGAGCACTGTGGTGGAGAAGAAACTGCTCCCCACCCTGACAGACTCGCGTCCGTCGTGACCACCGCCCAGGATGGGGGTAGGAAGGATTTCCCCTTCGACAATGAAGTGGGAAGAAGCCATCACGGAAGAGAATCTTTGGCTGCCTGAGGGAGGGAGACGTTTCTGTCGAGAAACGCCGACTTCCTGTCCCATTTGCTAAGGATGTCACATTGTGCAACCCTGCTGCAGTGACCGCTGTTTGTCCAGCGGAAGTATCACCATCGCCGATAGGGTATGAAATTCCATGCCCAGATATGTCAGCGATTGAGCCGGTGTCAGATTTGACTTTGGAAAATTGATGATCCACCCGAAGCTCTGGAGAATCTGTAGAGTAGCGTTGAGGCTGTGTTGGCATGCCCCTTGAGAGGGTGCCTTGACAAGCAGAACGTCCAGGTAAGGAATCACCGAGTGTCCCTGAGAGTGGAGGACCGCTACTACTGTTGCCATGACCTTGGAGAAAACCCGCGGGACTGTCGCCAGGCCTAAAGGCAGTGCCACGAACTGAAGGTGTTCGTCTCCTATGTTAAACTGCAGGAAGCGCTGATGCTCTGGAGCGATCGGCACGTGGAGATAAGCCTCCTTGATATCGATCGATGCAAGGAATCTCCTTGGGACATTGAGACGATGACGGAGCGGAGGATTCCTCCGGAACCGCCTGGTTTTGACGTGTCTGTTGCCCTGACGGAAAGACCCGCCATTTTTTGGGACCACAAACAAGTTGGAGTAAAAACCGTGACCCTGTTGCTGACAAGGAACCGGGACCACCACTCCTTCTGTCTTCAGAGTGCACACCGCCTGCCTGAGAGCCTCGGCTCTCTTGGGAGGCGGAGATGTTCTGAAGAATCGAGTCGGAGGACGAGAGGAGAACTCTCTCCTGTAACCGTGATTTAGGCCGTGAATCGGCATTCCTCTGATCCTTCTGAGGCCTTTGGACGAGGAGAATTGGACCTGCCCGCGCCCCGCAAGGACCGAAACCTCGACTGTCCCCTCCTATGTTGGGGTATGATCGGTTTAGCCTGAGGAAAGGATGTATCCTTTTCCTTTTGATTGTTTGATGATTTCATCCAGTCGCTCACCAAACAAGCGGTAACCAGAGATTGGCAAACTGGTTAGGCACTTTTTGGAAGCAGAATCTGCCTTCCTTTCTCGCAACCACAAGGCTCTGCGTATTACCACTGAATTGTCGGACGCAACCGCCTTCCGGCTCGCCGAGTCCAGGACAGCATTGATTGCGTATGACGCAAACGCTGACGTTTGAGATGTCAAAGACGCAGCCTGGGACGGAGACATACGTGTGACTGCCTCAATTTGCGCTTGAGCCGCTGAGACCGCTTGGAGCGCCAAGACGGCTGCGAAGGCCGGAGCAAAAGACGCGGCAACAGCTTCATAGATGGATCTGAACCAGAGCTCCATCTGTCTGTCAGTGGCATCTTTGAGTGAAGCCATATCTTCCACTGCAACTAAGGATTTAGCCGCTGGAGATAGGCGGTCCACATTGGAACACTGAACCCAGCCCTTGACCAAAAGGGAAGAGATAACGTGTATCCTTAAGGCGTTTGGAAAGAAGGGAATTTTGTTTACTTACCGTAAATTCCTTTTCTTCTAGCTCCAATTGGGAGACCCAGACAATTGGGTGTATAGCTACTGCCTCCGGAGGCCACACAAAGCATTACACTTAAAAGTGTAAGGCCCCTCCCCTTCTGCCTATACACCCCCCGTGGGATCACGGGTTCCTCAGTTTTAGTGCCAAAGCAAGAAGGAGGAAAGCCAATAACCGGTTTAAGAACAAATTCAATCCGAAGGAACATCGGAGAACCGAAACCAGTCAACATGAACAACATGTGTACCCGAACCAACAAAAATCCCTAAGCAAACAGGGCGGGTGCTGGGTCTCCCAATTGGAGCTAGAAGAAAAGGAATTTACGGTAAGTAAACAAAGAAGGGAATTTTGTTACTTACCGTAAATTCCTTTTCTTCTAGCTCCTATTGGGAGACCCAGACGATTGGGTGTATAGCACTGCCTCCGGAGGCCACACAAAGCAATTACACTAAAAAGTGTAAGGCCCCTCCCCTTCTGGCTATACACCCCCCGTGGGATCACTGGCTCACCAGTTTTAGTGCAAAAGCAAGAAGGAGGAAAGCCAATAACTGGTTTAAACAATTCACTCCGAAGTAACGTCGGAGAACTGAAAAACCATTCAACATGAACAACATGTGTACCCGAACAACCAAAAATCCCGAAGGACAACAGGGCGGGTGCTGGGTCTCCCAATAGGAGCTAGAAGAAAAGGAATTTACGGTAAGTAACAAAATTCCCTTCTTCTTCGGCGCTCCATTGGGAGACCCAGACGATTGGGACGTCCAAAAGCTGTCCCTGGGTGGGTAAAGAAATACCTCATGTTAGAGCTGCAAAGACAGCCCTCCCCTACGGGGAGGCAACTGCCGCCTGCAGGACTCTTCTACCTAGGCTGGCGTCCGCCGAAGCATAGGTATGCACCTGATAATGTTTGGTGAAAGTGTGCAGACTCGACCAGGTAGCTGCCTGGCACACCTGTTGAGCCGTAGCCTGGTGTCGTAATGCCCAGGACGCACCCACGGCTCTGGTAGAATGGGCCTTCAGCCCTGATGGAACCGGAAGCCCAGCAGAACGGTAGGCTTCAAGAATTGGTTCTTTGATCCATCGAGCCAGGGTGGCTTTGGAAGCCTGCGACCCCTTGCGCTGGCCAGCGACAAGGACAAAGAGTGCATCAGAGCGGCGCAGGGGCGCCGTGCGGGAAATGTAGATTCTGAGTGCTCTCACCAGATCTAACAAATGTAAATCCTTTTCATACCGGTGAACCGGATGAGGACAAAAAGAAGGTAAGGAGATATCCTGATTAATATGAAACGAGGATACTACCTTAGGGAGAAACTCCTGAATGGGGCGCAGCACTACCTTGTCCTGGTGGAAGACCAGGAAGGGAGCCTTGGATGATAGCGCTGCTAGCTCAGACACTCTCCGAAGAGACGTGATCGCTACCAGAAAGGCCACTTTCCGTGATAGTCGAGAGAGTGAAACATCCGTCAGAGACTCGAAAGGCGGCTTCTGGAGAGCAACTAGTACCCTGTTCAGATCCCATGGATCTAACGGCCGCTCGTACGGGGGGACGATATGACCAAACCCCCTGCAGGAACGTGCGTACCTGCGGACGTCGTGCTAGACGCTTCTGAAAAAACACCAATAGCGCCGAGACTTGCCCTTTAAGGGAGCCGAGCGACAAGCCCTTTTCCAACCCAGATTGCAGGAAGGAAAGAAAAGTAGGCAATGCCAATGGCCAGGGGGACACTCCTTGTACAGAGCACCAGTAAAAGAAAATCTTCCACTTCCGTGGTAGATCTTAGCAGACGTGGGCTTCATAGCCTGTCTCATGGTGGCAACGACCCCGTGGGATAATCCTGAGGACACTAGGATCTAGGACGCAATGGCCACACAGTAGGTTCAGGGCCGTAGAATTCAGATGGAAAAACGGCCCTTGGGACAGTAAGTCTGGCCGGTCTGGTAGTGCCCACGGTTGACCGACCGTGAGATGCCTGTCGCCAGAGCTCTTTGATCGTCATGAAAACCGGGACCTTGCTGTTGTGCCGATTCGTGAAACCCGTCCGGGTGCAGAGACCATTCTCCTGCGTCCACGCCCTGGTGACTGAGGAAGTCTGCTTCCCAGTTTTCTACGCCCGGGATGTGAACTGCGGATATGGTGTATGCTCTGTCTTCCACCCCTAGCAGAATCCGGCGGACTTCCTGGGAGGCTCGCCGACTGCGTAGTCCGCCTTGGTGGTTGATGTATGCCACCGCTGTGGATTGTCTGACTGAATTCGGATCTGTTTGCCTTCCAGCCACTGCAGGAAGTCTTGCAGGGCCATATGCACTGCCCAGAGCTCCAGACAATTGATCTGAAGAGTGGACTCCTCTGAAGAGAGTCCTTGATCGTCTGAGAAAGGGGGACGTTCCTGTGTAGGGACATCGACTTCCCCTCCCATTAGCGAAGAATGTTCCATTGAAGTGGACGCAGATGAAACTGCGTGAAAGGGACTGCCTCTGGATGAGGTGTCTCCTTGAAGGGGAGACTGCACCCCCGTCTGTAGTGACCGCTGTTTGTCCAGTGGAAGCTTCACCATCGCTGAGAGAGTGTGAAACCCCAAGCTAAGATATGCCAGCGATTGGGTTTAACTTTGAAAAGTTGAGGACCCACCCGAAACTCTGGGAAGTCTCCAGCGCCATGTTCAGGCTGTGTTGGCATGCCTCTTAAAAGAGTGCCTTGACAAGTAGATGGTCTAAGTAAGGGATCACAGGGTGACCCTGAGAGTGCGGGAGTGGTCCCACTGCTGCCATGAACTTGGTGAAAACCCGTGGGGCTGTCGCCAGACCGAAGGGTAGGGCTACGAACCGAAGATGCTCGTCTTCAATAACGAATCGTAGCAAACGCCGGTGCTCTGGAGCAATCGGCACGTGGAGATAAGCATCCTGATGTCTATTGATGCTAGGAAATCTCCTTGAGACATTGAGGCAATGACGGAGCGGAGGGATTCCATCCGGAACCGCCTGGTTTTCATGTGCTTGTTGAGCAGTTTAAGGTCCAGAACGGAACGGAAGGAGTCGTCCTATTTTGTCACCCCGACCAGATCGGAGTAAAAAGTGTCTCTTGTTCCTGAGGAGGAACAGGGATTACGACTCCTACTGCCTGCAGAAGAGCCTCGGCTCGGCCGGTGAGGAAGTTTTTGCGACAAACTGTCTCTCCCCCACCGGCCATTGACCTGTGGCAGTTAAATGTCGCTAAAGCGGGGGAGTCTGCCACCGACCGCGGACGCGGAGAGAGAGGGCTGAAAGTCATGAGGAAACCGCCTTGGTAGCGGTTCCTCCGGCTGCCTTTTCCGGGCGTGATTGAGCCCGCCAGGAACCTGCGCCCCTCTGAGCCTTTTGAGTCCTGTTGGACGAGGGCAATTGGGACGTGCCCGAGCCTGGGAAGGACCGAAACCTCGACTGTCCCTTCTCCTGATGGGTCTTGTTTGATAGCTGGGGTAAGGAAGAATCCGTACCCTTGGACAGTTGAATGATTTAATCCAACCGCTCACGAAACAGTCTGTCACCAGATAAAGGCAATCTGGTTAAGCACTTTTGTGGAAGCAGCATCTGCTCCAATCCCTTAACACTAGGAGCGTAACAACACGGAGTTGGCGGACGCCACTGACGTACGGCTCGTAGAGTCCAGGACAGCATAAACAGCTTGAGTCGCAATGCCGACATTGCGAGGTGAAGGACGCTACTGCGGCCAAGATGTTCATGTGACCGCGTCCCTCTGCGCAATACTAGCTGAAATAGCTTGGAGTGCCTCTATGGCTGCGAATGCCGGGGCAACCGACCCGCCGATAGCTTCATAGACAGATTACAACCAGAGGGCTATCTGTCTGTCAATGGCATCTTTAAGTGAAGTCCCATCTTCCACTGCAACTATAGATCTAGCCGCAAGCCTGGAGATTGGGGGATCCACCCTTGGAGCGCTTGAGCACGTCAGGGGGGAAGAGACAACGCGTATCTTCAATACGGTTGGAGAAACGCTTATCGGGATAAGCGTGGTGTTCCTGGACTGCTTCTCTGGAGTCAGAGTGACCAGAAAAGTACTCAATATACGCTTGAGATACCGAAATAGGGATTTCTTCTGCTGTGAAGCTGACCCCTCCACTGGAGGAGTTGAGGGAGAAATACCCAACCTTCCATTGATGGACGCTATAAGATTATTCACTATAGCGTCACCATCCGGTGTATCCGGATTGAGAGCGGTCTCAGGATCAGAGTCCTGAACAGCTACGTCTGCCTCATCATACAAAGAGTACTGTGATGAAGTCGAGGGCCGTTCTTAGGGAGCTCGCTTAGGCCGTCTGGGACTGTCGTCCGTGTCAGAGCCTGCACCCTGGGATGCATGGGACCCTCCTGGAGCCATGATTTGTTTCGAAATCAGGGTGGCCAGGGGCATTGAATCAACATTGCCCAAGGTCTGTCTGGACTGCAAAGTCTGTAAGATGTTAGTCATAGCCACAGACAATATATCAGCGGAAACTGCAACTCCGTCCCTGTCCCTGGACAGGGATCACAGGTGGTTCTTTTGGCCACCTGTAGCAGAGACCCCGTTGAGTAATTGCACACACTGGGGGTCCTGGAACAGTCGCATGCAGTACAAGCAGCATAGAAAGCCTGTGCCTTGGCACCCATGCTTTTTTTTTTTTTTTTTTTTTTTTGCTGTTGCTGTCTAGCCATCTAGGAGCATTAGCCAAGAATAGCGACCGTACAGTGCAATGTATAGCATACAAGCATGAAGTACAATAAACACTTCAGCACATGCAGTACAAGGAGCATAGAAAGCCTGTGCCTTGGCACCTTTGCTTTTCTGCTGCCGTTGTCTAGTTATTCAGGAGCATTAGCCAAGAAAAGCGACATACAGTGAATGTATAGCATACAAGCATGAAAATAACCACTGCAGCACATGCAATCCAAGCAGCATTGAAAGCTTGTGCCTTAGCACCCTTGCTTTTTTGCTGCTGTTGTCTAGTCATCAAGGAGCATTAGCCAAGAATAGCGACATGCAGTGAATGTACAAGCATGAAAATAAACTCTGCAGTACATGCAATCCAAGCAGCATTGAAAGCTTGTGCCTTAGCACCATTGCTGTTTGCTGCCGCTGTCTAGCCATCTAGGCGGGTAGACAGCCAAGAATAGCCCTTACAGTGCAATGTAAAGCATACAAGCATAAAGGACACATGACACTGCAGCACATGCAAGACAAGCAGCATATAGAGTCTGTGCTTTAGCACCCCTGATCTTTTGCTGCTGTTTCTAGGTCTGCATCCTGAATAGCGACCGTACAAAAGTACAACAGGACACTTCGGCATTAGTGGATCAGCACTTTAGTTGCCGCTTACCGCCCGCACAAAAGCGGGTGTGTGGCACCGGAATCCTGCTGGTAGCTCAGTGTCTCCGTTTTCCCGCTCTGCGTGTCGGAATGGCTGCCGGCGTCCAGAGGAGAGGGGCGGGCCGAGGGCGTGCCCGAGACAAGAGCGGGAACCCGGCGCCCACTGTGTCTAGTAAAGGGGGCTGGAGAATGCAAATAAGGCTCCAGCCCTCGGCGCTGCTATAGAACAGCGTCTCTCCCTTTCCCTGAGTGACAGGGTGGGGGCGGGAACGAAGCGGCGCTAGGCCGCAAAAGCCGGGGACTAAAGTTAGAAGCGCCGCCGCCGTAAAAGCGCGGTCGGCGCGTCCCCGGCGCACTACAAGTCGCAGCTGCGCCGCCGCTCCAGGGGCGGTCGGCGCGGCGGTCCCCACACGTAAAGTCCCCCAGTAATCTGCAGGGACTATAAGCCCAGCGCACAGCGCTACAGTCCCCGGCGCACTAGCACACCCAGCAAGCCTGGAGTGTGCGTGGCCTGCCATACGGGGACACAGAGTACCTGAAAGTTGCAGGGCCTTGTCCCTGAACGGCACTCCCGCTCCACATCCAGCAGGTTCTATGGGTCTGTGGATGGAGCCCGGCCTCAGGGCTTGGTGGCCGGAAAGATCCCACTTCCTCAGAGCCCCTCAGGGGGATGGGGAAGGAAAACAGCATGTGGGCTCCAGCCTCCGTACCAGCAATAGGTACCTCAACCTTACAAACCGCAAGTGGGGTGAGAAGGGAGCATGCTGGGGGCCCTAGTATGGGCCCTCTTTTCTTCCATCCGATATAGTCAGCAGCTACTGCTGACTAAACAGTGGAGCTTATGCATGGATGTGTGCCTCCTTCGCACAAAGCTTGAAAACTGGTGAGCCAGTGATCCCACGGGGGGTGTATAGCCAGAAGGGGAGGGGCCTTACACTTTTTAGTGTAATTGCTTTGTGTGGCCTCCGGAGGCAGTGCTATACACCCAATCGTCTGGGTCTCCCAATGGAGCGCCGAAGAAATTCCCTTCTTCTTTGTCGCTCCTAATTGGGAGACCCAGACAATTGGGACGTCCAAAAGCAGTCCCTGGGTGGGTATAATAACCCCTCGTGATAGGACCGTAAAAACAGCCCTACCCTACAGGTGGGCCGTCGCCGCCTGAAGGACTTGTCTACCTAGGCTGGCGTCCGCCGAAGCGTAGGTATGCACTTGATAGTGTTTGGTAAAAGTGTGCAGACTCGACCAGGTAGTCGCCTGGCACACCTGCTGAGCCGTAGCCTGGTGTCGTAATGCCTAGGACGCACCCACGGCTCTGGTAGAATGGGCCTTCAGCCCTGAGGGAACCGGAAGCCGAGCAGAACGGTAGGCTTCAAGAATTGGTTCCTTGATCCACCGAGCTAGGGTAGATTTGGAAGCTTGCGACCCTTTGCGCTGACCAGCGACAAGGACAAAGAGTGCATCCGAGCGGTGCAGGGGCGCCGTGCGGGAAATGTAGATCCTGAGCGCTCTCACGAGATCCAACAATGCAAATCCTTTTCACATTGATGAACTGGATGAGGGCACAAGGAAGGCAAGGAGATATCCTGATTAAGATGAAACGGGGATACCACCTTAGGGAGAAACTCCGGAATAGGTCGCAAGACCACCTTGTCCTGGTGAATCACCAGGAAGGGAGATTTGCATGACAGCGCTGCTAGCTCGGACACTCTCCGGAGAGACGTGACCGCTACTAGAAAGGCCACTTTCTGTGAAAGGCGAGAAAGGGAAACATCCCTCATAGGCTCGAAAGGCGGCTTCTGAAGAACAATTAGAACCCTGTTCCGATCCCAGGGCTCTAACGGCCGCTTGTAAGGAGGGACGATATGACAGACCCCTTGCAGGAACGTGCGTCCCTGAGGAAGTCGTGCTAGGCGCTTCTGAAAAAATACAGATAGCGCTGAGACTTGCCCCTTGAGGGAGCTGAGCGACAAACCTTTTTCCAACCCGGATTGCAGGAAGGAAAGAAAAGTAGGCAAACTAAATGGCCAGGGAGAGACTCCCTGAGCAGAGCACCAAGACAAGAATATTTTCCACGTCCTGTGGTATATCTTGGTGGAGGTAGGTTGTCTGGCCTGTCTCATGGTGGCAATGACCTCTTGAGACAATCCTGAACCCGCTAGGATCCAGGACTCAATGGCCACACAGTCAGGTTCAGGGCCGCAGAGTTCTGATGGAAAAATGGCCCTTGAGACAGCAAGTCTGGTCGGTCTGGTAGTGCCCACGGTTGGCCTACCGCGAGGTGCCACAGATCCGGGTACCACGACCTCCTTGGCCAGTCTGGTGCGACGAGGATGGCGCGGCGGCAGTCGGACCTGATCTTGCGCAGCACTCTGGGCAACAGAGCCAGAGGTGGAAACATATAAGGAAGCCGGAACTGCGACCAATCTTGAACTAAGGCGTCTGCCGCCAGAGCTCGGTGATCGTGAGACCATGCCATGAAAACTGGGACCTTGTTGTTGTGCCGAGACGGCAAGTGGTGGAAATTCCTTTCCTGATCCAGCAACACGTCCGAGATAGATGTGAATTAAAAATTCATTTTATTGAAAAATTGTTAAAACACCAATCATCAGAATGACATCCAAAAAATGTTTTCTTTAAAAGACACCATTAGACACCATTAGGTGGACGTCCGGCATCCCCCAGCGGCGACAGATCTCTTGAAACACGTCCGGGTGAAGAGACCATTCCCCTGCGTCCATACCCTGGCGACTGAGGAAGTCTGCTTCCCAGTTATCCACGCCTGGGATGTGAACTGCGGATATGGTGGAAGCCGTGTCTTCCACCACGTCAGAATCCGCCGGACTTCCTGGAAGTCTTGCCGACTGCGAATTCCTCCTTGGTGGTTGATGTATGCCACCGCTGTGGAGTTGTTCGACTGAATACGGATCTGCTTGCCTTCCAGCCACTGCTGGAAGGCTTGTAGAGCAAAATACAGTGCTCTGATCTCCAGAACGTTGATCTGAAGAGTGGACTCTTGCTGAGTCCACATACCTTGAGCCCTGTGGTGGAGAAAGACTGCTCCCCACCCTGACAGATTCGCATCTGTCGTCACTACCGCCCAGGAGGGGGGTAGGAAGGATTTCCCTTTCGACAATGAGGTGGGAAGCAGCCACCATCGAAGAGAATCCTTGGCCGCCTGAGAGAGAGAGACGTTGCTGTCGAGGGACCTCGACCTCCCGTCCCATTGGCGGAGAATGTCCCATTGTAGTGGACGCAGATGAAACTGCGCGAAAGGGAGTGCCCCTATTGCTGCCACCATCTTCCCTAGGAAGTGCATGAGGCGTCTCAAGGGGTGTGACTGACCGTAAAGGAGAGATTGCACCCCTGTCTGCAATGAACGCTATTTGACAAGCGGAAGCTTCACTACCGCTGAGAGAGTATGAAACTCCATGCCAAGATATGTTATCGACTGGGTCGGGGTTAGATTCGACTTGGAAAAGTTGATGATCCCCCCGAAACCCTGGAGGGCCTCCAGCGCCACGTTCAGGCTGTGTTGGCATGCCTCTTGAGAAGGCGCCTCGACCAGCAGATCGTCTAAGTAAGGGATCACGGAGTGTCCCTGAGAGTGTAGGACTGCAACTACAGCTGCCATGACTTTGGTGAAGACCCGTGGGGCTGTCGCCAGACCAAAAGGCAGGGCTACGAACTGAAGGTGTTCGTCTCCTATAACGAAGCGTAGAAAACGCTGATGCTCTGGAGCAATCGGTACGTGGAGATAAGCATCCTTGCTGTCTATCGATGCTAGGAAATCTCCTTGAGACATTGCGGCGATGACGGATCGGAGGGATTCCATCCGGAACCGTCTGGTTCCCACGTGGTTGTTGAGAAGCATTAGGTCCCGAACGGGACGGAAAGACCCGTCCTTTTTTGGTACCACAAACAAATTGGAGTAAAAACCGTGACCTTGCTCTTGAAGAGGAACAGGGATCACCACTCCTTCCGCCTTTAGAGTGCACACCGCCTGCAGGAGAGCATCGGCTCGGTCGGGAGGCGGAGACGTTCTGAAGAATCGAGGTGGAGGACGAGAACTGAACTCTATCCTGTACCCGTGAGACAGAATGTCTCGCACCCAACGGTCTTGGACCTGTGGCAGCCAAATGTCGCCAAAGCGGGAGAGCCTGCCACCGACCGAGGATGCGGAGGGAGGAGACCGGAAGTCATGAGGAAGCCGCCTTGGTAGCGGGTCTTCCGGCTGTCTTTTTTGGGCGTGACTGAGCCCGCCAAGAATCTGAACTCCTCTGATCCTTTTGAGTCCTTTTGGACGAGGATAATTGGGACCTGCCCGAACCTCGAAAGGACCGAAACCCCGACTGTCCCATCCTCTGTTGGGGTTTGTCTTGTCTGGGCTGAGGTAAGGATGAATCCTTACCCTTGGACTGTTTTATGATTTCATCCAAGCGCTCACCAAACAGCCGGTCACCAGAAAATGGCAAACTGGTTAAACATTTTTTGGAAGCAGAATCTGCTTTCCATTCCCTTTGCGTAAAACCACGGAGTTAGCAGATGCCACTGCCGTACGGCTCGTAGAGTCCAGGACAGCATTAATCGCGTAAGACGCCAATGCAGACATTTGAGAGGTTAAGGATGCCACCTGCGGAACAGATGTACGTGTGACCGTGTCAATCTGTGCAAGACCAGCTGAAATAGCTTGGAGTGCCCATACGGCTGCGAATGCAGGAGCAAACGACGCGCCGATAGCCTCATAGATGGATTTCAACCAGAGCTCCATCTGTCTGTCAGTGGCATCTTTAAGTGCAGCCCCATCCTCCACTGCAACTATGGATCTAGCCGCAAGCCTGGAGATAGGGGGATCCACCTTGGGACACTGGGTCCAGCTCTTGACCACATCAGGAGGAAAGGGATAACGTGTATCCTTAAGCCGTTTGGAGAAACGCTTATCTGGATAAGCGTGTTGTTTCTGGACTGACTCTCTAAAGACAGAATGGTCCAGAAAAATACTTAATTTCCGCTTGGGAAGAAGGGAATTTTGTTACTTACCGTAAATTCCTTTTCTTCTAGCTCCTATTGGGAGACCCAGACGATTGGGTGTATAGCACTGCCTCCGGAGGCCACACAAAGCATTACACTAAAAAGTGTAAGGCCCCTCCCCTTCTGGCTATACACCCCCAGTGGGATCACTGGCTCACCAGTTTTAGTGCAAAAGCAAGAAGGAGGAAAGCCAAGAACTGGTTTAAACAAATTCACTCCGAAGTAACATCGGAGAACTGAAAACCATTCAACATGAACAACATGTGTACCCGAAAAACAACCAAAAATCCCGAAGGACAACAGGGCGGGTGCTGGGTCTCCCAATAGGAGCTAGAAGAAAAGGAATTTACGGTAAGTAACAAAATTCCCTTCTTCTTCGGCGCTCCATTGGGAGACCCAGACGATTGGGACGTCCAAAAGCTGTCCCTGGGTGGGTAAAGAAATACCTCATGTTAGAGCTGCAAAGACAGCCCTCCCCTACGGGGAGGCAACTGCCGCCTGCAGGACTCTTCTACCTAGGCTGGCGTCCGCCGAAGCATAGGTATGCACCTGATAATGTTTGGTGAAAGTGTGCAGACTCGACCAGGTAGCTGCCTGGCACACCTGTTGAGCCGTAGCCTGGTGTCGTAATGCCCAGGACGCACCCACGGCTCTGGTAGAATGGGCCTTCAGCCCTGATGGAACCGGAAGCCCAGCAGAACGGTAGGCTTCAAGAATCGGTTCTTTGATCCATCGAGCCAGGGTGGCTTTAGAAGCCTGCGACCCTTTGCGCTTACCAGCGACAAGGACAAAGAGTGCATCCGAGCGGCGCAGGGGCGCCGTGCGGGAAATGTAGATTCTGAGTGCTCTCACCAGATCCAACAAATGTAAATCCTTTTCATACCGATGAACTGCATGCGGATAAAAGGAAGGCAAGGAGATATCCTGATTAAGATGAAAAGAGGATACCACCTTAGGGAGAAACTCCTGAATGGGGCGCAGCACTACCTTGTCCTGGTGGAACACCAGGAAAGGAGCTTTGGATGACAGCGCTGCTAGTTCAGACACTCTCCGAAGAGACGTGACCGCTACCAGAAAGGCCACTTTCTGTGAGAGTCGAGAAAGTGACACATCCCTCAGAGGCTCGAAGGGCGGCTTCTGGAGAGTAACAAGGACCTTGTTTAGATCCCACGGATCTAACGGCCGCCTGTACGGAGGTACGATATGACAAACCCCCTGCAGGAACGTGCGCACCTGAGAAAGTCGTGCTAGACGCTTCTGAAAAAACACGGATAGTGCCGAGACTTGCCCTTTAAGGGAGCCGAGCGACAAGCCCTTTTCCAACCCAGATTGCAGGAAGGAAAGAAAGACAGGTAACGCGAATGGCCAGGGAGATACTCCTTGTGCAGAGCACCAGGATAAGAAAATCTTCCACGTTCTGTGGTAGATCTTAGCAGAAGTGGACTTCCTAGCCTGTCTCATGGTGGCAACGACCCCTTGGGATAATCCTGAAGACGCTAGGATCCAGGACTCAATGACCACACAGTCAGGTTCAGGGCCGCAGAATTCCGATGGAAAAACGGCCCTTGGGACAGTAAGTCTGGATGGTCTGGTAGTGCCCACGGTTGGCCGACCGTGAGATGCCACAGATCCGGGTACCACGACCTCCTCGGCCAGTCTGGGGCGACTAGTATGACGCGGCCGCAATCGGATCTGATCTTGCGTAACACTCTGGGCAAGAGTGCCAGAGGTGGAAACACATAAGGGAGCCGGAACTGCGACCAATCTTGCACTAAGGCGTCTGCCGCCAGAGCTCTTTGATCGCGAGACCGCGCTATGAAGGTCGGGACCTTGTTGTTGTGCCGAGACGCCATTAGGTCGACGTCCGGCACCCCCCAGCGGCGGCAGATTTCCTGAAACACGTCCGGGTGAAGGGACCATTCCCCTGCGTCCATGCCCTGGCGACTGAGGAAGTCTGCTTCCCAGTTTTCTACGCCCGGGATGTGAACTGCTGATATGGTGGAAGCTCTTTCCTCTACCCACATGAGAATTCGCCTGACTTCCTGGAAGGCTTGCGGACTGCGTGTCCCTCCTTGGTGGTTGATGTATGCCACCGCTGTGGAGTTGTCCGACTGAATTCGGATCTGCTTTCCTTCCAGCCACTGCTGGAAGGCTAAGAGGGCAAGATACACTGCCCTGATTTCCAGAACATTGATCTGAAGGGTGGACTCCTGCTGAGTCCACGTCCCTTGAGCCCTGTGGTGGAGAAAAACTGCTCCCCACCCTGACAGACTCGCGTCTGTCGTGACCACTGCCCAGGATGGGGGCAGGAAAGATCTTCCCTGCGTTAATGAGGTGGGAAGGAGCCACCATAGCAGAGAATCCTTGGCCGTCTGAGAAAGGGAGACTTTCCTGTCTAGGGAAGTTGTCTTCCCGTCCCACTGGCGGAGAATGTCCCATTGAAGTGGACGCAGATGAAACTGCGCGAACGGGACTGCCTCCATTGCTGCCACCATCTTCCCTAGGAAGTGCATGAGGCGCCTTAAGGGGTGCGACTGACCCTGAAGGAGAGACTGCACCCCTGTCCGTAGAGACCGCTGCTTGTCCAGCGGAAGCTTCACTATCGCTGAGAGAGTATGAAACTCCATGCCAAGATACGTTAGTGATTGAGTCGGTGCCAGGTTTGACTTTGAAAAGTTGATGATCCACCCGAAAGTCTGGAGAGTCTCCAGCGCAACATTCAGGCTGTGTTGGCATGCCTCTTGAGAGGGTGCTTTGACAAGTAGATCGTCTAAGTAAGGGATCACCGAATGACCCTGAGAATGCAAGACTGCTACCACTGCCGCCATGACCTTGGTGAAAACCCGTGGGGCTGTCGCCAGACCAAATGGCAGAGCTACGAACTGGAGATGGTCGTCTCCTATCACGAAACGTAGGAAACGTTGGTGCTCTGTAGCAATCGGCACGTGGAGATAAGCATCTTTGATGTCTATTGATGCAAGGAAATCTCCTTGAGACATTGAGGCAATGACAGAGCGGAGGGATTCCATCCGGAACCGCCTGGCGTTCACATGCTTGTTGAGCAGCTTTAGGTCCAGAACAGGACGGAACGAGCCGTCCTTTTTTGGAACCACGAAGAGATTGGAGTAAAAACCTTGCCCTTGTTCCTGCAGAGGAACAGGGATCACCACTCCTTCTGCTTTTAGTGAGCACACCGCCTGCAGAAGGGCATCTGCTCGGTCGGGATGTGGGGAGGTTCTGAAGAACCGAGGCGGAGGACGAGAACTGAATTCTATCCTGTACCCGTGAGATAAAATGTCTGCTACCCACCGGTCTTTGACCTGTGGCAGCCAAATGTCGCAAAAGCGGGAGAGCCTGCCACCGACCGAGGATGCGGAGGGCTGAGGCCGAAAGTCATGAGGCAGCCGCCTTGGAAGCGGTTCCTCCGGTTGCTTTCTTTGGGCGTGACTGAGCCCGCCAGGAATCTGAGCTCCTTTGCTCCTTCTGAGTCCCTTTGGACGAGGAGAAATGGGTCTTGCTGGAGCCTCGAAAGGACCGAAACCTCGACTGCCACTTCCTCTGTTGAGGTTTGCTTGATCTGGGCTGGGGTAAGGAGGAGTCCTTACCCTTGGATTGCTTAATGATTTCAGCCAATTGTTCACCAAACAGTCTATCTACAGATAGCGGCAAGCTGGTTAAACATTTTTTGGAAGCAGAATCCGCTTTCCATTCCTTTAACCACAAGGCTCTGCGCAAGACAACAGAGTTGGCAGACGCAATTGAGGTACGGCTTGTAGAGTCCAGGACAGCGTTGATAGCGTAAGTCGCAAACGCAGACATTTGCGAGGTTAGGGACGCTACTCGCGGCACTGCTGGACATATGATAGAGTCCACCTGTGCCAGGCCAGCTGAAATAGCTTGGAGTGCCCACACGGCCGCGAATGCTGGAGCAAACGACGCGCCAATAGCTTCATAGACAGACTTTAACCAAAGGTCCATCTGTCTGTCATTGGCATCTTTAAGCGAAGCCCCATCTTCCACTGCAACTATGGATCTAGCTGCAAGCCTGGAGATTGGGGGATCCACCTTTGGACACTGGGTCCAGCGTTTGACCACGTCAGGGGGAAAGGGATAACGTGTATCCTTAAGACGTTTGGAGAAACGCTTATCTGGGTAGGCATGGTGTTTCTGGACTGATTCTCTGAAGTCAGCGTGGTCCAGAAAAGTACTCAGTTTAGGCTTGGGATACCTGAAATGGAACTTCTCCTGCTGTGCAGCTGCCTCCTCTGCAGAAGGGGCAGGGGGAGAAATTTCCAATAGACTATTGATGGCCCCTATAAGGTCATTTACCATGGCGTCACCATCAGGAGTATCCAGATTGAGAGCGGTTTCAGGATTAGACTCCTGATCACCCTCCTCTGTCTCATCATGTAGAGACTCTTCTCGGTGAGACCCTGATCCCCGTGATGACGTGGGGGGTCTCTCCCAGCGAGCACGCTTAGGCTGCCTGGGACTGTCATCTGAATCAGAGCCGTCAGGCTGAGATGCCTGTGACCCCCTTGAAGCATTGATTAACTCCAACTGAGGGGGACCGGGGAACGTTGCCGCAGCAGTGTCCATGGTCTGAGTAACTGGCCTGGCCTGCAAGGTCTCTAGGATTTTTGTCATAGTGACAGACATCCTGTCAGCAAAAACAGCAAACTCTGTCCCCGTCACCGGGACAGGGTTCACCGGCGACTCTGCCTGGGCCACTACCACCATAGGCTCCGGCTGACGAAGTGGCACAGGGACCGAACATTGCACACAATGGGGGTCATTGTAACCTGCCGGTAGATTAGCCCCACAAGCGGCACAAGCAGCGTTCACAGCCTGTGTCTTGGCACCCTTGCGTTTTGCAGATGACATGTTGTCGTCTCCTCAGAGCAATAGGGGTATACAGCCAAGAAGCGACCTTACAGTGCAATATATATAGATATATCTGGTACAGGAAAAAGTACACCAAATAACACTGTGGCACTAGTGGGGCCAGCACGAATGTGCTGCTTACCGCCCGCTTAACGCGGGTGTGTGGTCGCCAGAAATCCCTTGTCTGGGTCTCCCAGAGCCTGTGTCCGTTCCCCAGCCAGACTGCATGCAGGAATGGCTGCCGGCGTCTCTGTGGAGGGGGGGCGGGCCCTGGGTGTGCTCAGACAAAAAGCGGGAAACCTGCGTCCCACTGTGCCCAGTGAGAGGGCTGGAGCATGTAAATAAGGCTCCAGCCCTCGGCGCTGACGATTGCACAACGCCTGTCCCCTTCCCTGATTGACAGGGAGGGGGCGGGAACGAAGCGGAGCTAGGCCGCAAAAGCCGGGGACTAGATTTATAAGCGCCGCCGTCGTAAAAGCACGGTCGGCGCTAAGTCCCCGGCGCACTACAAGTCCCAGCCGCGCCGCCGCTCCCGGAGCGTCCGGCGCGGTAGTTCCCAATACATAAAGTCACTCAGCCAAGCTGCAGTGACTCAAACCCCAGCGCGCAGCGCTACTGTCCCCGGCGCACTAGCACACCCAGCAAGTCTGGAGTGTGCGCGGCCAGTCCATAGGGGGACACAGAGTACCTGAATGTTGCAGGGCCTTGTCCCTGAACGGTACCCCGGCTCCTAATCCAGCAGGTTCAATGGGTCTGTGGACGGAGCCCGGCCTCAGGGCTTGGAGGCCGGTAAGATCCCACTTCCTCAGAGCCCCTCAGGGGGATGGGGAAGGAAAACAGCATGTGGGCTCCCGCCTCCGTACCCGCAATGGGTACCTCAACCTTACAAACCGCAAGTGGGGTGAGAAGGGAGCATGCTGGGGGCCCTAGTATGGGCCCTCTTTTCTTCCATCCGACATAGTCAGCAGCTGCTGCTGACTAAACAGTGGAGCTATGCGTGGATGTCTGACCTCCTTCGCACAAAGCAGAAAACTGGTGAGCCAGTGATCCCACTGGGGGTGTATAGCCAGAAGGGGAGGGGCCTTACACTTTTTAGTGTAATGCTTTGTGTGGCCTCCGGAGGCAGTGCTATACACCCAATCGTCTGGGTCTCCCAATGGAGCGCCGAAGAAATCTGAAATGGAATTTCTCCTGTGAAGCTGACTCCTCCACTTGAGGAGCTGGGGGAGAAATATCCAACATTTTATTGATGGACGCGATAAGATTGTTCACTATGGCGTCACCATCAGGAGTATCTCGGGATCAGAATCCTGATCAGCTATTTCCGGCTCATCACACAGAGAATCCTCCTGCTGAGAGCCTGACCAGTGATATGATGTAGGGGGCCGCTCAAAGCGAGCTCTCTTAGGCTGTCTGGGACTGTCGTCCGTGTCAGAGCCGTCACCCTGGAATGCATGGGACACCTCCGGAGCCCGGAGCTGTTCCAAATGAGGGGGACCAGGGGACAGTGATTCAACCGTGCCCATGGTCTGCGTTACTGGTCTAGACTGCAAAGTTTCTAGGATTTTAGTCATAGTCACGGATAATCTATCAGCAAGCTGCAAACTCTGTCCCCGTCACCTGGACAGTATTCACAGGTGGTTCTCCCTGGGTCACCTCTAGCAGAGGCCCCGGCCGAACAAGTGCCACAGGGGCTGAGCACTGCACACAATGGGGGTCAGTGGAACCTGCCGGTAGAGTAGCCCCACATGCGGTACAGGCAGCATAGAAAGCCTGTGCCTTGGCACCCTTGGTTTTGCGGACGACATGCTGTTGTCTCAGAGCAATCCAAGAGGGTATATAGTGAAGAATTACCAGCGCCAGTACAGTGCAATGTATAGCATAAAAATACAAATGAACACTGCAGCACAAGTGGGGTAGGCACCAGAGGTGTCGCTTACCGCCCGCTGAAAGCGGGTGTGTGGTCGCTAGAATCCCGTGCCTGGGTCTCCCATAACTTGTCTCCCCTTCTCCAGCTCAAACAGCACGTCAGGAATGGCTGCCGGCGTTCAGTGAAGAGGGGCGGACCGTGGGCGTGCCTCAGACGAAGAGCGGGAAACCAGCGTCTCACTGTGTTCAGTGTGAGGGCTGGAGTATGTAAAGTAAACTCCAGCCCTCGGCGCTGACGTTCTGCACAGCGTCCCGCCCCCACTCTGACTGGCAGGCCTGGGGGCGGGAACGAAACGAACTAGGCCGGAAAAAGCCGGGGACTGTAGTAGTAAGCGCGGCCGTCAAATATGCATGGCGAGCGCGGAAGTCCCCGGCGAACCACAAGTCCCAGCCGCGCCGCAGTTAAAACTGACAACAGCGGCCGGCGCGACCGTTTCCAAACCATTAACTCCTTCAGCTAGCTGAAGATAGTGTGGCACACGCGCACAGCGCTATTGTCCCGGGCGCACTAACACACCCAGCAATGCTGGTGTGTGTGTGCGCGATTTGCACGGGGACACAGAGTACCTTAATGTAGCAGGGCCATGTCCCTGACGATACTCAGCTCCATGTCCAGCAGATCCCAGGGGCTGTGGATGGAGCACGGTCTCAGTGCCTGGAGACCGGTAAAATCCCACTTCACCCAGAGCCCTAAGGGGGATGGGGAAGGATGCAGCATGTGGGCTCCAGCCTCCGTACCCGCAATGGGTACCTCAACCTTAACAAACACCGCCGACAAAGAGTGGGGTGAGAAGGGAGCATGCTGGGGGCCCTAGTATGGGCCCTCTTTTCTTCCATCCGACATAGTCAGCAGCTGCTGCTGACTAAACAGTGGAGCTATGCGTGGATGTCAGCCTCCTTCGCACAAAGCTTGAAAACTGAGGAACCCGTGATCCCACGGGGGGTGTATAGGCAGAAGGGGAGGGGCCTTACACTTTTAAGTGTAATGCTTTGTGTGGCCTCCGGAGGCAGTAGCTATACACCCAATTGTCTGGGTCTCCCAATAGAGCGACAAAGAAACACCTCATGAAGCCAGCTCAGTTCTGGAAAAGTATTCTATGGACAGATGAGACAAAGATCAACCTGTACCAGAATGATGGGAAGAAAAAAGTTTGGAGAAGAAAGGGAACGGCACATGATCCAAGGCACACCACATTCTCTGTAAAACATGGTGGAGGCAACGTGATGGCATGGGCATGCATGGCTTTCAATGGCACTGGGTCACTTGTGTTTATTGATGACATAACAGCAGACAAGAGTAGCCGGATGAATTCTGAAGTGTACCGGGATATACTTTCAGCCCAGATTCAGCCAAATGCCGCAAAGTTGATCGGACGGCGCTTCATAGTACAGATGGACAATGACCCCAAGCATACAGCCAAAGCTACCCAGGAGTTCATGAGTGCAAAAAGGGGGAACCTTCTGCAATGGCCAAGTCAATCAGCAGATCTTAACCCAATTGAGCATGCATTTCACTTGCTCAAATCCAGACTTAAGACGGAAAGACCCACAAACAAGCAAGACCTGAAGGCTGCGACTGTAAAGGCCTGGCAAAGCATTAAGAAGGAGGAAACCCAGCGTTTGGTGATGTCCATGGGTTCCAGACTTAAGGCAATGATTGCCTCCAAAGGATTCGCAACAAAATATTGAAAATAAAAATATTTTGTTTGGGTTTGGTTTATTTGTCCAATTACTTTTGACCTCCTAAAATGTGGAGTGTTTGTAAAGAAATGTGTACAATTCCTACAATTTCTATCAGATATTTTTGTTCAAACCTTCAAATTAAACGTTACAATCTGCACTTGAATTCTGTTGTAGATGTTTCATTTCAAATCCAATGTGGTGGCATGCAGAGCCCAACTCGCGAAAATTGTGTCACTGTCCAAATATTTCTGGACCTAACTGTACATACAATAAATACTGTTCACATTTATGAGACACAAATATATACGTCTAAACTATGCTTGTGAGGTGATACAGGGGCTTGCCATGCACATCTTTAACCAGGTACATATTTCTGGCCATGAACAATGGGAGCGGTTTCACCATCTCACACTGGCATTATGGCGGCACTGAGAGGAAGTGACTCATGTTAGCTACAGGTGTCATCACATGACCCTGTGCTACCATGGCAACCACCGGAAGTCACGTGATCACGCACGTGACTTCCGGTGGGGTCGGCAGTAAGTAAAATCAATGGCCGCACGCATATAAATCTCGCTGCCAGACTTTGGCAGCGAGACGTAAGGGGTTAAATGTTCCGGGTGGAATGCGATTCCACTCGGAACATGCAGGCACACATGTCAGCTGTTGAAAACAGCTGATCTGTGCGCGGATCGCCGCGTTCTGCCCACGGCAGGGGGGCGGGGACTATCCTCACACGCTCCATGACGGATAGATCTGTCAAGGGTCATGAAGGGGTTAAAAAAAACCAAACACATGATGAAGGAACAAAGCAGCTTCACCGAGGGTGACGAAAGACACCGGGCACAAGGATCATCACTCACGTGTATGAGGACAGGCTGCTGTCTCACGTCGTCTTCACCCCGTAGTTGTCCTCATTGAAGTTGAACATCTTGTTAGGATTCCAACCTTTACACTGCGAGAGAGGAAGGAACAGGGGTCAGATTTACTGAATCTGATGGCTCTCCTCAAATACTCTGTGCTGCAGAGAACAAGCCATGGGGGCCCCGTGCGTCAGGAGCCACACCTGCTCCCCGCGCCACCCACGGAGGGGCCCCGTTCGTCAAGGGCCACCCCCGCTCTCAAGCTCTGACACTTGGGGGTCCCAATGGGTTATCTCGGCATATGGAGCACTTACTTATGCTGCAGAGAATAACCCATGGGGGCACCTTGCGTCAAGGGCCTTCCCCGCGCCACCCACGGAGGGGCCCCGTTCGTCAAGGGCCACCCCCGCTCCCAAGCTCTGACACTTGGGGGTCCCAATGGCTTATCTCGGCATATGGAGCACTTACTTATGCTGCAGAGAATAACCCATGGGGGCACCTTGCGTCAAGGGCCTTTCCCGCGCCACCCACGGAGGGGCCCCGTTCGTCAAGGGCCACCCCCGCTCCCAAGCTCTGACACTTGGGGGTCCCAATGGCTTATCTCGGCATATGGAGCACTTACTTATGCTGCAGAGAATAACCCATGGGGGCACCTTGCGTCAAGGGCCTTCCCCGCGCCACCCACGGAGGGGCCCCGTTCGTCAAGGGCCACCCCCGCTCCCAAGCTCTGACACTTGGGGATCCCAATGGGTTATCTCGGCATATGGAGCACTTACTTATGCTGCAGAGAATAACCCATGGGGGCACCTTGCGTCAAGGGCCTTCCCCGCGCCACCCACGGAGGGGCCCCGTTCGTCAAGGGCCACCCCCGCTCCCCGCGCCACCCACGGAGGGGCCCCGTTCGTCAAGGGCCACCCCCGCTCCCAAGCTCTGACACTTGGGGGTCCCAATGGGTTATCTCGGCACATGGAGCACTTACTTATGCTGCAGAGAATAACCCATGGGGGCACCTTGCGTCAAGGGCCTTCCCCGCGCCAACCACGGAGGGGCCCCGTTCGTCAAGGGCCACCCCCGCTCCCCGCGCCACCCACGGAGGGGCCCCGTTCGTCAAGGGCCACCCCCGCTCCCAAGCTCTGACACTCGGGGGTCCCGATGGGTTGTTTCGGCTTATGGAGCACTTACCATATCAGAGTCCAGGTTATAGTCGACGCTGCTGCTTTCTCCTCCGTCCCAGCGCATCAGCACCTTGTCATTGTGGTCCCCGTTCACCTTGGAGTTCATGGCGATGGGTGAATCCGTGAACTTATCTGCAACGGACAACAAAGGGAAGAAAGTCAATTTCTGGAAACTACTGAACTGAAGCAGAAGACGAAGGGAATTTTGTTTACTTACCGTAAATTCCTTTTCTTCTAGCTCTAATTGGGAGACCCAGACAATTGGGTGTATAGCTACTGCCTCCGGAGGCCACACAAAGTATTACACTTAAAAGTGTAAGGCCCCTCCCCTACTGCCTATACACCCCCCGTGGGATCACGGGCTCCTCAGTTTTAGTGCAAAAGCAAGAAGGAGGAAAGCCAATAAACTGGTTTAAGCAAATTCAATCCGAAGGAATATCGGAGAACTGAAACCATTCAACATGAACAACATGTGTATACAAAAAAACAGGGGCGGGTGCTGGGTCTCCCAATTAGAGCTAGAAGAAAAGGAATTTACGGTAAGTAAACAAAATTCCCTTCTTCTTTGTCGCTCTATTGGGAGACCCAGACAATTGGGATGTCCAAAAGCAATCCCTGGGTGGGTAAAATAATACCTCGTGATAGGGCCATAAAAAAACGGCCCTTTTTTACAGGTGGGCAATTGCCGCCTGAAGGACTTGTCTACCTAGGCTGGCGTCCGCCGAAGCATAGGTATGCACCTGATAATGCTTGGAAAAAGTGTGCAGACTCGACCAAGTAGCCGCCTGGCACACTTGCTGAGCCGTAGCCTGGTGCCGTAATGCCCAGGACGCACCCACGGCTCTGGTAGAATGGGCCTTCAGCCCTGAGGGAACCGGAAGCCCCGCAGAACGGTAGGCTTCAAGAATTGGTTCCTTGATCCACCGAGCCAGGGTGGATTTGGAAGCTTGCGATCCTTTACGCTGGCCGGCGACAAGGACAAAGAGTGCATCCGAACGGCGCAGAGGAGCCGTGCGGGAAATGTAGATTCTGAGTGCTCTCACCAGATCCAACAAATGCAAATCCTTTTCACATTGATGAACTGGACGAGGACACAAAGAAGGTAAGGAGATATCCTGATTGAGATGAAAGGGGGATACCACCTTAGGAAGAAACTCCGGAATCGGGCGCAAAACCACCTTGTCCTGGTGAAACACCAGGAAGGGGGATTTTCATGACAGTGCTGCTAGCTCGGACACTCTCCGAAGAGATGTGACCGCTACTAGAAAGGCCACTTTCTGTGAAAGGCGAGACAGGGAAACATCCCTCAAAGGCTCGAAAGGCGGCTTCTGGAGAGCAATTAGAACCCTGTTCAGATCCCAGGGCTCTAACGGCCGCTTGTAAGGAGGGACGATATGACAAACTCCTTGCAGGAACGTGCGTACCTGAGGGAGTCGTGCTAGGCGCTTCTGAAAAAATACAGATAGCGCAGAGACTTGTCCCTTAAGGGAGCCGAGCGACAGACCTTTTTCCAACCCGGATTGCAGGAAGGAAAGAAAAGTAGGCAAAGCAAATGGCCAGGGAGAAACTTCCTGAGCAGAGCACCAAGCTAAGAATATCTTCCACGTCCTGTGGTAGATCTTAGCAGAGGTTAGTTTCCTAGCCTGTCTCATGGTGGCAATGACCTCTTGAGATAATCCTGTAGACGCTAGGATCCAGGACTCAATGGCCACACAGTCAGGCTCAGGGCCGCAGAATTCTGATGGAAAAACGGCCCTTGAGACAGCAAGTCTGGCCGGTCTGGTAATGCCCACGGTTGTCCTACCGTGAGATGCCACAGATCCGGGTACCACGACCTCCTTGGCCAGTCTGGAGCGACGAGGATGGCGCGGCGGCAGTCGGACCTGATCTTGCGTAGCACTCTGGGCAACAGCGCCAGAGGTGGGAACACATAAGGTAGCCGGAACTGCGACCAATCTTGGACTAAGGCGTCCGCCGCCAGAGCTCTGAGATCGTGAGACCGTGCCATGAAGGCCGGGACCTTGTTGTTGTGCCGGGACGCCATTAGGTCGACGTCCGGCCTCCCCCAGCGGCGACAAATTTCCTGAAACACGTCCGGGTGAAGAGACCATTCTCCTGCGTCCATACCCTGGCGACTGAGGAAGTCTGCTTCCCAGTTTTCTACGCCCGGGATGTGAACTGCGGATATGGTGGATGCCGTGTCTTCCACCCACGTCAGAATCCGCCGGACTTCCTGGAAGGCTTGCCGACTGCGTGTCCCTCCTTGGTGGTTGATGTATGCCACCGCTGTGGAGTTGTCCGACTGAATTCGGATCTGCTTGCCTTCTAGCCACTGCAGGAAGGCTTGTAGGGCAAGATACACTGCTCTGATTTCCAGAACATTGATCTGAAGGGTGGACTCTTGCTGAGTCCACGTACCTTGAGCCCGGTGGTGGAGAAAAACTGCTCCCCACCCTGATAGACTCGCGTCCGTTGTGACCACCGCCCAGGATGGGGGTAGGAAAGACTTTCCTATTGACAGTGAGGAGGGAAGAAGCCACCACTGAAGAGAATCCTTGGCCGCCTGAGAAAGGGAGACGTTCCTGTCTAGGGACGTCGACTTCCCGTCCCATTGGCGGAGAATGTCCCATTGTAGTGGACGCAGATGAAACTGCGCAAAAAGGACTGCCTCCATTGCTGCTACCATCTTCCCCAAGAAGTGCATGAGGCGTCTCAAGGGGTGCGACTGGCCCTGAAGGAGAGATTGCACCCCTGTCTGTAGTGAACGCTGTTTGTCCAGCGGAAGCATCACTATCGCTGATAGAGTATGAAACTCCATGCCAAGATATGTTATCGATTGGGTTGGGGTCAGATTTGACTTTGAAAAGTTGATGATCCACCCGAAACTCTGTAGAGTCTCCAGCGCAACGTTCAGACTGTGTTGGCATGCCTCCTGAGAGGGTGCCTTGACAAGTAGATCGTCCAAGTAAGGGATCACAGAGTGACCCTGAGAGTGCAGGACTGCTACTACTGCTGCCATGACCTTGGCGAAGACCCTTGGGGCTGTCGCCAGACCGAAAGGCAGGGCTACGAACTGAAGGTGTTCGTCTCCTATAACGAAGCGTAGAAAACGCTGGTGCTCTGGAGCAATCGGCACGTGGAGATAAGCATCCTTGATGTCTATTGATGCTAGGAAATCTCCTTGAGACATTGAGGCGATGACGGAGCGGAGGGATTCCATCCGGAACCGCCTGGTTTTCACGTGCTTGTTGAGCAGTTTTAGGTCCAGAACAGGACGGAAAGACCCGTCCTTTTTTGGCACCACAAACAAATTGGAGTAAAAACCGTGACCTTTCTTCCTGAAGAGGAACAGGGATCACCACTCCTTCTGCCTTTAAAGAGCACACCGCCTGCAGAAGAGCCTCGGCTCGGCTGGGAGGCGGAGAAGTTCTGAAGAATCGAGTTGGAGGACGAGAACTGAACTCTATCCTGTACCCGTGAGACAGAATGTCTCTCACCCAACGGTCTTTGACATGTGGCAGCCAAATGTCGCCAAAGCGGGAGAGCCTGCCACCGACCGAGGATGCGGAGAGAGGAGGCCGAGAGTCATGAGGAAGCCGCCTTGGTAGCGGTTCCTCCGGCTGCTTTCTTTGGGCGTGACTGAGCCCGCCAAGAATCTGAGCTCCTCTGATCCTTTTGAGTCCTTTTGGACGAGGAGAATTGGGACCTGCCCGAGCCTCGAAAGGACCGAAACCTGGACTGTCCCCTCCTCTGTTGGGGTTTATTTGGTCTGGGCTGAGGTAAGGAAGAATCCTTACCCTTGGACTGTTTAATGATTTCATCCAATCTCTCACCAAACAGTCTGTCACCAGAAAATGGTAAACTGGTTAAGCACTTCTTGGAAGCAGAATCTGCCTTCCATTCCCTTAACCACAAGGCCCTGCGTAAAACTACGGAGTTGGCGGACGCCACTGACGTACGGCTCGTAGAGTCCAGAACAGCATTAATAGCGTAAGACGCAAATGCAGACATTTGAGAAGTTAAGGACGCTACTTGCGGAACAGATGTACGTGTGACAGTGTCAATCTGTGCCAGACCAGCTGAAATAGCTTGGAGTGCCCATACAGCTGCGAATGCTGGAGCAAACGACGCGCCGATAGCTTCATAGATGGATTTCAACCAGAGTTCCATCTGTCTGTCAGTGGCATCTTTAAGTGAAGCCCCATCTTCCACTGCAACTATGGATCTAGCCGCAAGCCTGGAGATTGGGGGATCCACCTTTGGACACTGGGTCCAGCTCTTGACCACGTCCGGGGGAAAGGGATAACGTGTATCCTTAAGACGTTTGGAGAAACGCTTATCTGGATAAGCGGGGTGTTTCTGGACTGACTCTCTAAAGTCAGAGTGGTCCAGAAAAGTACTCAATTTACGCTTGGGATACCTGAAATGGAATTTCTCCTGCTGTGAAGCTGACTCCTCCACTGGAGGAGCTGGGGAAGAAATATCCAACATTTTATTAATGGACGCTATGAGATCATTCACTATTGCGTCCCCATCAGGTGTATCCAGATTAAGAGCGGTGTCAGGATCAGAATCCTGATCAGCTACCTCTGCCTCATCATTTTGAACAAAGAGAAAGGAAGAGAAAATGGCACCAAAATTATATGCAAAAAGTATTAAATTTTATTCACATAAATATATGAGGATACAACATTTGTCATGAGAATAAAAAGTACAAAATCAAATGGAACAGAAAGTGGAAAAAATGAGGAAACCTGGGGATGAGGGATGCAGGTGTAGGTAGAACACAAAAAGGGGGAAAATTGTAAGGTCCAACCCGTAGCCGTGACGGAACCCTGGGGGGGTGGTGTATCACTGGAGTGTATGAGTCCAAAAATGGACCCCAGCCCCCCAAGGTAGTAAATAACCCGGATAACCCTCCACAGAAGATGTATAGTCAAGGATAAAAGTACATGACCAAAAAACAGGTAGACAAGGTAAATAGAAAAAGTATAAGGAGATAGTCTCCACCAGAGTAGTCGTAAGGCAATAGAGAGGAGGCTGAAGTGTTGTGTGTACTGAATGCTTATAGTCGTGAAGCCGAGAGGTGTCAAATAACACATAAACGGCTAGTAAAAAATTTTTTACTAGCCGTTTATGTGTTATTTGACACCTCTCGGCTTCACGACTATAAGCATTCAGTACACACAACACTTCAGCCTCCTCTCTATTGCCTTACGACTACTCTGGTGGAGACTATCTCCTTATACTTTTTCTATTTACCTTGTCTACCTGTTTTTTGGTCATGTACTTTTATCCTTGACTATACATCTTCTGTGGAGGGTTATCCGGGTTATTTACTACCTTGGGGGGCTGGGGTCCATTTTTGGACTCATACACTCCAGTGATACACCACCCCCCCAGGGTTCCGTCACGGCTACGGGTTGGACCTTACAATTTTCCCCCTTTTTGTGTTCTACCTACACCTGCATCCCTCATCCCCAGGTTTCCTCATTTTTTCCACTTTCTGTTCCATTTGATTTTGTACTTTTTATTCTCATGACAAATGTTGTATCCTCATATATTTATGTGAATAAAATTTAATACTTTTTGCATATAATTTTGGTGCCATTTTCTCTTCCTTTCTCTTTGTTCAAAATGCTCTTTGAAGTAGGCACCCTCCCCCCTGTGGGAATTCCAGGTTGTGTTTCCCTCAGTGTTTATTGAACTAAGCCATGTATATGTTGTTTATACTCTGCCTCATCATACAGAGAGTCCTCCTGCTGGGACCCTGACCAGTGTGATGAAGTCGAGGGTCGCTCATAGCGAGCTCGCTTAGGCTGTCTGGGACTGTCGTCCGTGTCAGAGCCATCACACCGGGATGCATGGGACCCCCCCGGAGCACGGATTTGTTCCAAATGGGGGGGGCCAGGGAGCATTGAATCAACAGTGCCCATGGTCTGAGTTACCGGTCTGGACTGCAAAGTCTCAAGGATTTTAGTCATAGTCACCGACAATTTATCAGCAAAAACTGCAAACTCTGTCCCTGTCACCTGGACAGTGTTCACAGGCGGTTCTCCTTGGGCCACTTCTAGCAGAGACCCCGGCTGAGCAAGTGCTACCGGGGCCGAACATTGCACACAATGGGGGTCAGTGGCACCTGCCGGTAGAACAGCCCCACATGCGGTACAAGTAGCATAGAAAGCTTGTGTCTTGGCCCCCTTGCTTTTTGCGGACGACATGCTGTTGTCTAGCAATCTAGGAGGGTATATAGCCAAGAATAGCGACAGTACAGTGCACTGTATAGCATACAAGCATAAAGTACAAATGAACACTTCGGCACTAGTGGGGTCCGCACCCGAGGTGCCGCTTACCGCCCGCTGCCAGCGGGTGTGTGGTCGCCAGAATCCCGTGTCTGGGTCTCCCAGAGCTTGTCTCCCCTCTCCAGCTCAGACTGCAAACAGGAATGGCTGCCGGCGTCCTGTGAAGAGGGGCGGGCCGTGGGCGTGCCCCAGACAAAGTGCGGGAAACTGGCGTCCCACTGTGCCCAGTGAGGGGGGTTGGAGTATGCTAAGCAGACTCCAGCCCTCGGCGCTGACGTTCTGACCAGCGTCCCGCCCTTCCCCTGACTGGCAGGCCTGGGGGCGGGAACGAAACGGAACTAGGCCGCAAAAGCCGGGGACTCGATTTATAAGCGCGGCCGTCGTATAAGCACGGCCAGCGCGGAAGTCCCCGGCGCACCACAGGTCCCAGCCGCGCCGCAGTGTAAAAAACCGCTAGCAGCGGCTGGCGCGGCAGTCCCTAATACATAAACTCACTCAGCAAAGCTGCAGTGAGTAAAGCACAAGCGTGACGCGCTGCTGTCCCCGGCGCACTAACACACCCAGCAATGCTGCAGTGTGTGTGCGCGATTTGTACGGGGACACAGAGTACCTTAATGTAGCAGGGTCCTGTCCCTGACGATACTCAGCTCCATGTCCAGCAGATTCCCAGGGGCTGTGGACGGAGCACGGTCTCCTGTGCCTGGAGACCGATGGGATCCCACTTCACCCAGAGCCCTAAGGGGATGGGGAAGGAAAACAGCATGTGGGCTCCAGCCTCCGTACCCGCAATGGGTACCTCAACCTTAACAAACACCGCCAACAAAAGTGGGGTGAGAAGGGAGCATGCTGGGGGCCCTAGTATGGGCCCTCTTTTCTTCCATCCGACAAAGTCAGCAGCTGCTGCTGACTAAACAGTGGAGCTATGCGTGGATGTTAGCCTCCTTCGCACAAAGCATGAAAACTGAGGAGCCCGTGATCCCACGGGGGGTGTATAGGCAGTAGGGGAGGGGCCTTACACTTTTAAGTGTAATACTTTGTGTGGCCTCCGGAGGCAGTAGCTATACACCCAATTGTCTGGTTCTCCCAATAGAGCGCCAAAGAAATTCAATATTCTCATAAAAACGTAATGTTTAACCCCTTCAGCCCCCAGGCGTTTTCCATTTTTGCGGTTTTGTTTTTTGCTCCCCTTCTTCTGAGAGCCGTAACATTTTTATTTTTCTGTCAATCTTGCCCTACGAGGGCTTGTTTTTTGCGGGACGAGTTGTACTGTTAAATGAAACCATAAGTTTTACCATATAGTGTACTGGAAAAATAGCAAAAAAATTCCAAGTGTGGAAAAACCGCAAAAAAAGTGTGATCGCACAATAGTTTTTGGGAGGTTTTATTCACCGTGTTCACTATATGGTAAAACTGATGTGTTATTGTGATGCCTGAGGTCGGTGCGAGTTTGTAGACACCAAACATGTATAGGTTTACTTGTATCTAAGGGCTTAAAAAAAATCACAAGTGTGTCCAATAAAAGTGGCGCACGTTTTGCGCCATTTTCCGAAACCTGTAGCGTTCTCATTTTTCTGGATCTATGGCTCAGTGACAGCTTATTTTTTGCGTCTCGAGCTGACGTTTCTAATGGTACAATCTTTGCGCAGATGCTACGTTTTGATCGCCTGTTATTGCATTCTGCGCAAAAATAGCGGCAAACAAAAAACGTAATGTTGGCGTTTGGATTTTTTTTACCGCTACGCCGTTTACTGATCAGATTAATTGATTTTATATTTTGATAGCTCGGGCATTTCTGAACGCGGCAATACCAAATATGTGTATATTTTTTATTTTTTTAACCCTTTTAACCCTAATGGAGCGAAAGGGGGGTGATTTGAACTTTTAGGTTTTTTGGTTTTTTATTTCTTTTTGAAAACTTTTTTTTTATTATTTTACTAGTCCCCCTAGGGGGCTATAGTGATCAGCAATCCGATCGCTCTGCCCTATCTGTAGATCTCAGCTACAGAGCTGAGAACTGCAGATACGCTGCTTTACTCTCCGTGCTGGTGTAAACCGTGCACCGGCGGGGTGGGCTCTTTAGGATACAGCGAAGTCACAAATGGGAAATAAACGGCCCCAAAACTAGATTAACTAAAAAAAGTGCTTTACTACAATTTGGATATGAACACAATCTAACAGGGGAAGACACTCAGGGAAAAGAAGGGAATTTTGTTACTTACCGTAAATTCCTTTTCTTCTAGCTCCTATTGGGAGACCCAGACGATTGGGTGTATAGTACTGCCTCCGGAGGCCACACAAAGCATTACACTAAAAAGTGTAAGGCCCCTCCCCTTCTGGCTATACACCCCCAGTGGGATCACTGGCTCACCAGTTTTAGTGCAAAAGCAAGAAGGAGGAAAGCCAATAACTGGTTTAAACAAATTCACTCCGAAGTAACATCGGAGAACTGAAAACCATTCAACATGAACAACATGTGTACCCGAAAAACAACCAAAAATCCAGAAGGACAACAGGGCGGGTGCTGGGTCTCCCAATAGGAGCTAGAAGAAAAGGAATTTACGGTAAGTAACAAAATTCCCTTCTTCTTCGACGCTCCATTGGGAGACCCAGACGATTGGGACGTCCAAAAGCTGTCCCTGGGTGGGTAAAGAAATACCTCATGTTAGAGCTGTAAAACAGCCCTTCCCTACAAGGAGGCAACCGCCGCCTGCAGGACTCTTCTACCTAAGCTGGCATCCGCCTAAGCGTAGGTATGCACCTGACAATGCTTGGTGAAAGTGTGCAGACTCGACCAGGTAGCTGCCTGGCACACCTGCTGAGCCGTAGCCTGGTGCCGTAATGCCTAGGGCGCACCCACGGCTCTGGTAAAATGGGCTTTCAGCCCTGATGGAACCGGAAGCCCAGCAGAACAGTAGGCTTCAAGAATTGGTTCCTTGATCCATCGAGCCAGGGTGGATTTGGAAGCCTGCGACTCTTGACGCTGATTAGCGACAAGCACAGAGAGTGCATCCGAGCGGCGCAGAGGCGCCGTGCGGGAAATGTAGATTCTGAGTGCTCTCACCAGATCCAACAAGAAGGGAATTTTGTTACTTACCGTAAATTCCTTTTCTTCTAGCTCTTATTGGGAGACCCAGACGATTGGGGTATAGCTACTGCCCTCCGGAGGCCACACAAAGCACTACACTAAAAAGTGCAAGGCCCCTCCCCTTCTGGCTATACCCCCCCGTGGTATCACGGGTTCTCCAGTTTTAGTGCCAAAGCAAGAAGGAGGAAGCCAATAACTGGTTTAAACAAATTAACTCCGAATAACGTCGGAGAACTGAAAAACCGTTCAACATGAACAACATGTGTACCCGCAAACAACCAAGAAATCCCGAAGGACAACAGGGCGGGTGCTGGGTCTCCCAATAAGAGCTAGAAGAAAAGGAATTTACGGTAAGTAACAAAATTCCCTTCTTCTTCAGCGCTCTATTGGGAGAACCAGACGATTGGGACGTCCAAAAGCTGTCCCTGGGTGGGTAAAGAGATACCTCATGTTAGAGCTGCAAAACAGCCCTCCCCTACGGGGATGTCACTGCCGCCTGCAGGACTCTTCTACCTAAGCTGGCATCCGCCGAAGCATAGGTATGCACCTGATAATGTTTGGTGAAAGTGTGCAGACTCGACCAGGTTGCTGCCTGGCACACCTGTTGAGCCGAAGCCTGGTGTCGTAGCGCCCAGGACGCACCCACGGCTCTGGTTGAATGGGCTTTCAGCCCTGAGAGAACCGGAAGCCCTGCAGAACGGTAGGCTTCCAGAATTGGTTCTTTGATCCATCGAGCCAGGGTGGCTTTAGAAGCCTGCAACCTCTTGCGCGTACCAGCGACAAGGGCAT
Organism: Anomaloglossus baeobatrachus; assembly: GCF_048569485.1. Lineage (NCBI taxonomy): Eukaryota > Metazoa > Chordata > Amphibia > Anura > Aromobatidae > Anomaloglossus > Anomaloglossus baeobatrachus. The sequence goes on from NC_134353.1 coordinate 730,869,363, forward strand.
CGGAACGGCGTATGGGCGCCGTGCGGGAAATGTAGATTCTGAGTGCTCTCACCAGATCTAGCAAACGTAAACATTCTCATACCGGTGAACCGGATGAGTGCAAAAGGACGGTAAGGAGATATCCTGATTAAGATGAAACGAGGATACGACCTTAGGGAGAAACTCCGGAATGATGCGCAGCACTACCTTGTCCTGGTGAAAACACCAGGAAGGGAGCCTTAGATGACAGAGCTGCCAGCTCAGACACTCGCCGAAGCGATGTGATCGCAACGAGAAACGCCACCTTCTGTGACAGGCGAGAAAAGGAAACTTCCTTCAGAGGCTCGAAAGGCGGCTTCTGGAGAGCAACTAGAACCCTGTTCAGATCCCATGGATCTAACGGCCGCTTGTACGGGGGTACGATATGACAAACCCCCTGCGGGAACGTGCGCACCTTAGAAAGACGTGCTAGACGCTTCTGCAAAAAACACGGATAGTGCTGAGACTTGCCCTTTGAGGGAGTCTAGCGACAAGCCCTTTTCTAACTCCTATTGTAGGAAGGAAAGAAAAGTAGGCAATGCAAATAGCCAGGGAGACACTCCCTGAGTAGAGCACCAGATTAAGAAAATCTTCCACGTTCTGTGGTAGATCTTAGCAGACGTGGGCTTCCTAGCCTGTCTCATGGTGGCAACGACCCCTTGGGATAATCCTGAAGACGCTAGGATCCAGGACACAAAGGCCACACAGTCAGGTTCAGGGCCGCAGAATTCCGATGGAGAAAACGGCCCTTGAGACAGTAAGTCTGGTCGGTCTGGTAGTGACCCCGGTCGGCCGACCGTGAGATGCCACAGATCCGGGTACCACGATCTCCTCGGCCAGTCTGGTGCGACGAGTATGACGCGGCTGCAATCGGATCTGATTTTTGCGCAGTACTCTGGGCAAGAGTGCCAGAGGTGGAAACACATATGTGAGCCGGAACTGCGACCAATCGTGCACTAAGGCGTCTGCCGCCAGAGCTCTGTGATCGCGCGATCGTGCCATAAATGCCGGGACCTTGTTGGTGTGCCGAGACGCCATTAGGTCGACGTCCGGCACCCCCCAGCGGCAACAGATTTCCTGAAACACGTCCGGGTGAAGGGACCATTCCCCCGCGTCCATGCCCTGGCGACTGAGGAAGTCTGCTTCCCAGTTTTCTACGCCCGGGATGTGAACTGCGGATATGGTGGATGCTGTGTCCTCCACCCACATGAGGATTCGCCGGACTTCCTGGAAGGCTGCTGACTGCGTGTCCCTCCTTGGTGGTTGATGTATGCCACCGCTGTGGAGATGTCCGACTGGATTCGGATCTGCTCTCTTTCTAGCCACTTCTGGAAAGCTAATAGGGTAAGACACCCTGCCCCGATTTCCAGAACATCGATCTGAAGGGTGGACTCCTGCTGAGTCCACGTCCCCTGAGCCATGTGGCGGAGACAAACTGCTCCCCACCCTGACAGACTCGTATCTGTCGTGACCACTGCCCAGGATGGGGGCTATGACAATGAGGTGGGAATAAGCCACTATTGCAGAGAGTCCTCGGCCGTCAGGGAAAGGGAGACTTCCCGTCCAGGGAGGTTGACTGCCCATCCCATTGGCGGAGAATGTCCCATTGCCGTTGGCGCAGATGAAACTGCGCAAAGAGAACTGCCTCGATGGCTGCCACCATCTTCCTTAGGAAGTGCATGAGGCGCCTTAAGGGGTGCGACTGGCCTTGAAGGAGAGACTGCACCTCTGTCTGCAGTGAACGCTGCTGGTTCAGCGGAAGCTTCACTATGGCTGATAGAGTATGAAACTCCATGCCGATAAACGTTAGTGATTGAGTCGGAGACAGATTTGACCTTGCCAAATTGATGATCCACCCGAAAGTCTGGAGAGTCTCCAGCGTAACCTTCAGGCTGCGTTGGCATGCCTCGAGGGAGGGTGCTTTGACGAGTAGATCGTCCAAGTACGGGATCACCGGGTGTCCCTGAGAGTGCAAGACTGCTACCACTGCTGCCATGACCTTGGTGAACACCCGTGGGGCTGTCGCCAGACTGAATGGCAGAGCTACGAACTGAAGATGTTCGTCTCCTATCACAAAACGTAGAAAACGTTGGTGCTCCGTAGCAATTGGCACGTGGAGAAAGGCATCTTTGATGTCTGTTGAGGCAAGGAAGTCTCCTCGAGACATTGAGGCAATGACGGATCGGAGGGATCCCATCCGGAACCGCCTGGCGTTCGCATGCTCGTTGAGCAGTTTCAGGACCAGAACAGGACGGAAGGAACCGTCCATTTTTGGAGCCACAAAGAGATTGGAGTACAAACCCTCGCCCTCGTTCCTGAGGGGGGACAGGGATCACCACTCCTTCTGCTCTTAGCGCGTCCACCGCCTGCAGCAGGGCATCTGCTCGGTGGAGAGGTGGGGCCGTTCTGAAGAATGGAGTCGGAGGACGAGAACAGAACACTGTCCTGTGCACGTGAGCACAATGTCCGTCACCCACCGGTCTGTGACCTGTGGCAGCTAAATGTCGCCAAAGGCGGGGGAGTCTGCCATCAACCGCGGATGCGGAGAGAGAGAGAGAGAGAGCTGAGAGTCCTGAGGAGACCGCCTTGGTAGCGGTTCCTCCGACTGCCTTCCTTGGGCGAGATTGAGCCCGGCCGGAATCTGAGCCCGTCTGAGGTTTTGTAGCCCTTTTGCACGAGGACAATTGGGACCTGCCGGAGCTTGGGAAGGACCGAAACCTCGACTGTACTTTTAGGACAGTATTAACAGGGTAAGTCGCAGTGCAGACATTGCGGGGTTACGGACGCCTCTGCGGTACAGATGTCCCTGCTCAAGGTCAGCTGCGCAAGAACAGCTGAAAAGGTTAGGTTGCCAATACGGCTGTGGATGCCGGAGCAACCGACACGCCGATAGCCTCCTAGACAGATTTCAACCAGAGTCCATCTGTCTGTGAATGGCATCTTTAAGTGAAGCCCCATCTTCAGTGCAACTATGGCTCTATATGCAAGCCTGGAGATTGGAGAATCCACCTTTGGACCCTGGGTCCAGCGCTGACCACGTCAGGGGAAAAGGGATAACGTGTATCTTAAAAACGTTTGGAGAAGACGCTTATCTGGTAAGCGTGGTGTTCCTGGACTGCTTCTCTGAAGTCAGCGTGGCCAGAAAAATACTCAATATCTGCGTGAGATACTGAAAAGGAACTTCTCCTGTTCGTCTCCTATCTCCACTGGGGGAGCTGAGGGAGAAAGATCCAACCTTCCATTGATGGACGGTATAGGATCATTCCGTATGGCGTTACCACCCGGTGAATCCGGATTGAGAGCGATGTCAGTATCAAAGCCCTGAAGAGCTGCCTTTTGGTCAAGTAGATTGCCCATGGGTGCAAGTCTCTATACTATGACTACTCCGTCCCTGTCCATGGACAGGGTTGACAGGAGGTTTCTTTGGCCACAACTAGTAGAGCCCCGGCAGACGAAGTGCTAGAGACCCCGGCAGACGACGTGCTACAGGGAAGCATGCACACAATGGGACGGTGTCATGAACAGCATCCCATGTAGTAAAAACAGCACTGAAATCTGTGTTGCTTTTTTGCCGCTGCCGACTAGCTATCTAGAAGTATATAGCCAAGATTGGTGACCGTACATTGCAATGTATAGCATACAGGCATAAAGTACAAAAGACCACTGCAGCGCAAGCAATACAAGCAGCATAGAAGCCTGTGCCCTGGCACCCCTGCTCTTCTGCTGCTGTATACTAGTCATCTAGGGGAATATAGCCCAGAAGAGTGACCCTACAGTGCAATGTATAGCATACAAGCACAAGTACAAATGAACACTGCAGCACATGCAATACAAGCAGCATAGAAGCCTGTGCCCTGGCACCCCAGCTCTTCTGCTGCTGTAGACTAGTCATCTCGGGGAATATGGCCCAGAAGAGTGACCATACAGTGCTATGTATAGCATACAAGCACAAGTACAAATGCACACTGCAGCCCATGCAATACAAGCAGCATAGAAAAAAACCTGTGCCCCAGCACCCTTGGTTTTCTGCTGCTGTAGTCTAGCCATTCCAGGAGAATATAGCTAAGACTAGCGACTGTACCGTGCAATGTATAGCACATAAGCATAAACACAAATGAACACCTCAGTCGTGCAATACAAGCAGTCTAGAAAGCCTGTGCCTTAGCACACCTGCTTTCCTGCTGCTGATGTGTCGCTCCCCAAGCGGGCATATAGCGACCTATGCAGTAAAAAACAACACATGTACACACTGCAGTTATATCGTGGTCAGCACTATGTGTGCCTCTTACCGCCCGCCTATAAGCGGGTGTATGATCGCCACCGTCCTGCCTTGGTGCCGAACGTCCGAGCTCGGACTGCAGTAATGGCTGCCGGCTTCTTCCCCAGCTCATGTGAGGAGGGGCGGGCCGTGGGCGTGCCCCCAAGGCAGAGCGGGAATCCGGCGTCCGACAGTGTGCAGTGAGAGGGCTGGAGCATGTAAAAAGGCTCCAGCCCTCAGCGCTGCTGATTGCTCAGCGCCTGTCCCCTTCCCTGAGTGACAGGGAGGGGGCGGGAACGAAGCGGCACTAGGCCGCAGAAGCCGGGGACTGGATTTATAAGCGCGGTCGGCGCCCAGTCCCCGGCGAACTACAAGTCCCAGCCGCGCCGCCGCTCCCGGAGCGTCCGGCGCGGTAGTTCCCAAAACACAAAGTCACTCAGCAAAGCTGCAGTGACTGTAACCCTTTACTGTCCCCGGCGCACTAGCACACCCAGCAAGTCTGGAGTGTGCTGTGCCTGTGTGTACGGGGACACAGAGTACCTGTAATGGTGCAGGGCCATGTCCCTGAACGGTACTCCAGCTCCGTATCCAGCAGGTTCAAATGGGTCTGTGGATGGAGCCCGGCGTCAGAGCTTTGAGGCCGGCAGGATCCCACTTCCTCAGAGCCCCTCAGGGGGATGTGGAAGGAAAGCAGCATGTGGGCTCCAGCCTCCGTACCAGCAATAGGTACCTCAACCTTACAACACCATCAACGGGTGAGAAGGGAGCATGCTGGGGGCCCTATATGGGCCCTCTTTTCTTCCATCCGAAATAGTCAGCAGCTACTGCTGACTAAAATCTGTGGAGCTATGCGTGGATGTCTGACCTCCTTCGCACAAAGCTTGAAAACTGGAGAACCCGTGATACCACGGGGGGGTATAGCCAGAAGGGGAGGGGCCTTGCACTTTTTAGTGTAGTGCTTTGTGTGGCCTCCGGAGGGCAGTAGCTATACCCCAATCGTCTGGGTCTCCCAATAGAGCGCTGAAGAAATGCAAATCCATTTCATATCGATGAAATGGATGAGGCAAAAGGAAGGTAAGGAGATATCCTGATTGAGATGAAAGGGGGATACCACCTTAGGGAGAACTCCGGAATCGGGCGCAGCACTGCCTTGCCTTGGTGAAACACCAGGAAGGAAGCTTTTGGATGACAGCGCTGCTAGCTCGGACACTCTCCTAAGAGACGTGACCGCTACCAGAAAGGCCTCTTTCTGGGAAAGTCGAGAGAGTGAAACATCTCTCAGAGGCTCGAAGGGCGGCTTCTGGAGAGCAATTAGTACCCTGTTCAGATCCCATGGGTCCAACGGCCGTTTGTACAGAGGGACAATGTGACAAACCTCCTGCAGGAACGTGTGTACCTGAGGAAGTGGTGCTAGGCGCTTCTGAAGAATACAGATAGCGCTGAGACTTGTCCTTTAAGGGAGCCGAGTGACAACCTTTTTCCAAACCAGATTGCAGGAAGGAAGGAAAAGTAGGGAATGCAAATGGGCAGGGAGACACTCCCTGAGCAGAGCATTAAGAGAAGAATATCCTCCACATCCTGTGGTAGATCTTGGCAGACGTCGGTTTTCTAGTCTGTCTCATGGTGGCAATGACGTCCTGAGATAATCCTGAAGACGCTAGGATTCAGGACTCAAAGGCCATACCGTCAGGTTCAGGGCCGTAGAATTCAGATGGAAAAAACGGCCCTTGGGACAGTAAGTCTGGCCGGGCTGGTAGTGCCCACGGTTGGCAGACCGTGAGATGCCACAGATCCGGGGACTACGACCTCCTCGGCCAGTCTGTGGCGATGAGGATGGCGCGGCGGCAAACGGACCTGATGTTGCGTAGCCCTCTGGGCAGCAGTGTCAGAGGGGGAAACACATATGTAGCTGGAACTGCGACCAAACCTGAACTAAGGCGTCTGCCGCCAGAGCTCTTTGATCGTGATACCGCGCCATGAAAATCGGAACCTTGTTGTTGTGCCGAGACGCTATTAGGTCGACGTTCAGCATCCCCCAGCGTTGACAGATTTCCTGAAAACCGTCCGGGTGAAGATACCCTTCCCCTGCGTCCATACCCTGGCAACTGAGGAAGTCTGCTTCCCAGTTTTCTGCGCCCGGGATGTGAACTGCGGATATGGTGGATGCTCTGTCTTCCACCCCCATCAGACTCCGCCGGACTTCCTGGGAGGCTTGCCGACTGCGTGTTCCGCCTTGGTGGTAGATGTATGCCACCGCTGTGGAGTTGTCCGACTGAATTCGGATGTGTGTGCTTTCCAGCCACGGCTGGAAGGCTTGCAGGGCAAGATACACTGCCCAGATTTCCAGCACATTGATTTGAAGGATGGACTCCTCTGAAGAGAGTCCTTGACCGTCTGAGAAGGGGGACGTTCCTTCTAGGGACGTCGACTTCCCATCCCATTGGCAAAGAATGCCACATTGGAGTGGACGCAGATGAAACTGCGCGAAAGTGACTGCCTCTGCATGAGTCGTGTTAAGGGGTGTGACTGGACATGAAGGAGAGACTGCACCCCCGTCTGTAGTGAACGTGTCCAGCGGAAGCTTCACTATCGCTGAGGGAGCGTGACACTCCATGCCCAGATATGTCAGCGATTGGGTCGGTGTCAGATTTAACCTTGAGAAGATGATGATCCACCCGAAACTCTGGAGAGTCTCCAGCGCTACGCTCAGGCTGTGTTGGCATGCCTCTTGAGAGGGTGCCTTGACCAGTCGACCGTCCAAGGAAGGATCACCGAGTGACCCTGAGAGTGCAGGACTGCTCCCACTGCTGCCCTGAACTTGGTGAAAACCCGTAGGGCTGTCGCCAGACCGAAGGGCAGGGTTACGAACTGAAGATGCTCGTCTTCAATAACGAAACGTAGCAAACGTTGGTGCTCTGGAGCAATCGGCACGTGGAGATAAGCATCCTGTGTCTATTGATGCTAGGAAATCTCCTTGAGACATTGAGGCAATGACGGAGCGGAGGGACGCCATCCGGAACCGCCTGGCCTTCACGTGCTTGTTGAGCAGTTTTAGGTCAACCACAATCAGATTGGAGGAAAAACCGTGTCTTGTTCCTGAAGAGGAACAGGAATTACCACTCCTTCTGCCTGCAGAAGAGCATCGGCTCGGTGGGTAGGTGGGGAAGTTCTGAAGAATCGAGCCGGAGGCCGAGAACAGAACTCTATCCTGTACACGTGAGACACAATGTCTCTCACCCACCGGTCTGTGACCTGTGGCAGCTAAATGTCGACAAGGCGAGAGAGTCTGCCACCAACCGCGGATGCGGAGAGAGAGAGCTTAAAGTCATGAGGAGACCGCCTTGGAAGCGGTTCCTCTGGCTGCCTTCCTTGGGCGTGATTGAGCCCGCCTGGAATCTGAGCCCCTCTGAGCCTTTTGAGCCCTTTTGGACTAGGACAATTTGGACCTGCCCGAGCCTGGGAAGGACCGAAACCTCGACTGTCTCTCTCGGACAGCATTAATAGGGTAAGTCGCAATGCAGACATTGCGAGGATAAGGACGCTACCTGCGGCACAGATGTACCTGTGCTCAAGACTAGCTGCGCAAGACCAGCTGACATAGCTGAGAGTGCCCATACGGCTGCGAATGCCGGAGCAACCGACACGCCGATAGCTTCATAGACAGATTTCAACCAGAGGTCCATCTGTCTGTCAATGGCATCTTTAAGTGAAGTCCCATCTCCACTGCAACTATGGATCTAGCCGCAAGCCTGGAGATTGGGGGATCCACCTTTGGACCCTGGGTCCAGCGCCTGACCACGTCAGGGGGAAAGGGATAACATGTATCCTTAATACATTTGGAGAAACGCTTATCTGGTAAGCGTGGTGATTCTGCACTGCTTCTCTGAAGTCAGCGTGGCCAGAAAAGTACTCAATGTACGCTTGAGATACTGAAATGGGATTTCTCCTGCTGGGAAGCTGACTCCTCCACTGAAGGAGCTGGGGGAGAGATATCCAACATGCCATTGCTGGACGCCAGAAGATCAGTCACCATGGCGTCACCATCCGGTGTATCCGGATTGAGAGCGGTGTCAGGATCAAAGTCCTGATCAGCTACGTCTGCCTCATCATACAGAGAGTCCTCTGCTGTGACCCTGACTAGTGATGAGGCCGAGTGCCGCTCCCAGCGAGCTCGCTTAGGCTGTCTGGGACTGTCGTCCGTGTCAGAGCCTTCACCCTGGAATGCCTGGGACCCCCCCGGAGCACTGATTTTGTTCCAAATGAGGGTGGCCAGGGAGCAATGATCAAGATTGCCCATGGCCTGTCTGGACTGCAAGTCACTATCCCATGACAATCTATCAGCCGAAACTGCAACACCGTCCCTGTCCATGGACAGGGTTCACAGGTGGTTCCTTTGGCCACCTCTAGTAGAGACCCCGGCTGACCAAGTGCTACAGGGGAGCATTGCACACAACGGGGGTCAGTGGAACCTGCCGGTGGAACAGTATCACATGCAGTAAAAGCAGCATAGAAAGCCTGTGTTGCTTTTTTGCTGCTGTAGTCCAGCCATCTAGGAGCATATAGCCGAGAATAGCGACCGCACAGTGCAATGTATAGCATACAAGCATAAAGTACAAATGAGCACTTCAGCACATGCAATATGAGCAGCTTAGAAAGCCTGTGCCTTAGCACCTTTGCTTTTTTGCTGCTGTAGTCTAGCCATCTAGGAGCATATAGCCAAGAATAGCGACCGTACAGTGCAATGTATAGCATACAAGCATAAAGTACAAATGAGCACTTCAGCACATGCAATATGAGCAGCTTAGAAAGCCTGTGCCTTGGCACCCTTGCTTTTTTGCTGCTGTAGACTAGCCATCTAGGAGAATATCGCCAAGAATAGCGACCGTACAGTGCAATGTATAGCATACAAGCATAAGTACAAATGAACACTTCAGCACATGCAATACAAGCAGCCTAGAAAAACTGTGCCTTAGCACCTTTGCTTTTTTGCTGCTGTAGTCTAGCCATTCTAGGAGAATATAGCCAAGAATAGCGACCGTACAGTGCAATGTATAGCATACAAGCATAAGTACAAATGAACACTTCAGCACATGCAATACAAGCAGCATAGAAAGCCTGTGCTTTAGCACCCTTGCTTTTTTGCTGCTGTTGTCTCGCCATCTAAGAGGGCATATAGCCAAAAATAGCGACCTACAGTGCAGTGTAAGCATAAAATACAAATGGACACAACGGTATTTAGTGGGGTCAGCACTTCAGGTGCTGCTTACCGCCCGCCTATAGGCGGGTGTGTGGTCGCCAGAGTCCTGTGACTGGCTGCCAGCTCGGACTGCAGGAATGGCTGCCGGCGTCCTTCTCCAGCTCGTGTGACGAGGGGCGGGCCGTGGGCGTGCCCCAGGCAAGAGCGGGAAACCGGCGTCCCACTGTGTCCAGTGAAGGGGGCTGGAGAATGCAAAGCAGAATCCAGCCCTCGGCGCTGACTTTCTGTACAGCGTCCCGCCTCTCCCCTGACTGGCAGGGCTGGGGGCGGGAACGAAACGAAAACTAGGCCGCAAAGCCGGGGACTCGAGTAATAAGCGCGGCCGTCCTATGTGCACGGCCAGCGCGGAGTCCCCGGCGCACCACAAGTCCCAGCCGCGCCACAGTGTAAAAACACCTAGCAGCGGCCCGGCGCGGCAGTTCCCAATACATAAATTCACACAGCAAAGCTGCCGTGAATAATAGCACGAGCGCTCCGCGCTGTTGTCCCCGGCGCACTAGCACTCCCAGCAATGCTGGTGTGTGTGTGCGCGATGTGTACGGGGACACAGAGTACCTTAATGTAGCAGGGCCCTGTCCCTGACGATACTCAGCTCCATATCCAGCAGGTTCTCTGGGTCTGTGGATGGAGCCCGGTCTCAGTGCCTGGAGACCTGTAAGATCCCACTTCACCCAGAGCCCTGAGGGGGGATGGGGAAGGAAAACAGCATGTGGGCTCCAGCCTCCGTACCCGCAATGGGTACCTCAACCTTAACAAACACCCGACAAAAGTGGGGTGAGAAGGGAGCATGCTGGGGGCCCCATATGGGCCCACTTTTCTTCCATCCGACATAGTCAGCAGCTGCTGCTGACTAAAAACAGTGGAGCTATGCGTGGATGTCTGACCTCCTTCGCACAAAGCAGAAAACTGGTGAGCCAGTGATCCCACTGGTGGTGTATAGCCAGAAGGGGAGGGGCCTTACACTTTTTAGTGTAATGCTTTGTGTGGCCTCCGGAGGCAGTACTATACACCCAATCGTCTGGGTCTCCCAATGGAGCGCCGAAGAAATTCACAAACACTCAGCGAATAAGCTGAGACCCTCGTGCTATACAGCGTGGCGCCTTTTAACATGAGTCAACTACAATATATACACTATATGTTACCTACAGGCATGACCGGATATTCCAACTGCCAACTACCTATTAGTACCCTTAAACATGAAACAAAAAAATGGATGGGTGTGAAACACAAGCCGCCCACGGTATAGCACAACAGTTTACAAACTTAAAAAAGAGAATTTTGTTTACTTACCGTAAATTCTTTTTCTTATAGTTCAGACATGGGAGACCCAGACCATGGGTGTATAGCTTCTGCCTCCGGAGGACACACAAAGTACTACACTCAAACGTGTAGCTCCTCCCTCCGGGCTATATACACCCCCTGGATGACAATCTAACCAGTTCCGTGCAAAAGCTGAAGGAGGACATCCACCCATAAGTAGAGATAGAGTAAAACTCGGAAAAACCGGAACCTCTGTCTACAACAACAGCCGGTGAAACACACGGAACAAGAACTGCCAACAGACAACAGGGAGGGTGCTGGGTCTCCCATGTCGGAACTATAAGAAAAAGAATTTACGGTAAGTAAACAAAATTCTCTTTTTCTTCATCGTTCCTTATGGGAGACCCAGACCAGGGGACGTCTCAAAGCAGTCCATGGGTGGGAAATAAACCAAACTGAGAAGTAGGCAAAACCTAACTTCACAAATGGGCGACAGCCGCCTGAAGGATGCGTCTGCCCAAGCTCGCATCTACCGAAGCATGAGCATGCACTTGGTAGTGCTTCGAAAAGGTGTGCAGACTAGACCAAGTGGCAGCCTGACAAACCTGCTGAGCCGTAGCCTGGTGCCTGAAAGCCCAGGAGGCACCGACAGCTCTGGTCGAGTGCGCCTTAATCCCTGGCGGTGGGGGCACCTGAGAACACTGGTAGGCATCGGAGATGGCCGACCTAATCCAACGAGCTAGGGTCGGTTTAGAAGCCGAGAGACCCTTGCGCTGACCCGTGGTTAGCACAAAAAGTGAGGTGCACCGCCTAAAAGCGGCGGTGCGTGAAACATAGATTCGGAGCGCCCGCACCAAATCCAAGGTATGCAACGCCTTCTCAAAGCGATGCACAGGGGCCGGACAAAGGGAAGGCAACGAAATGTCCTGGTTAAGGTGGAAAGAAGACACCACCTTAGGGAGAAAATCCGGAGTCGGACGGAGAACCACCTTGTCTTGGTGAAACACTAAAAAAGGTGACTCCGAAGAGAGCGCAGCCAAATCAGAGACTCTCCTGAGAGAAGTTATGGCTACTAGAAAAACCACTTTCTGTGAAAGTCTAAACAAAGGAACCTCCCTAAGAGGCTCAAAGGGGGGTTTCTGTAAGGCCGTGAGGACCAGATTAAGATCCCAGGGATCCAAGGGCCTCCGATAAGGAGGAATGAGGTGAGATGCGCCCTGCATGAAGGTGCGCACCTGAGCCAGTCGGGCGATACGCCGCTGGAATAAAACCGACAGAGCCGACACCTGTCCCTTGAGGGAATTGAGGGACAGTCCTAGCTGCAGACCGGACTGTAGAAAGGACAGGATGGTCGGCAAGGAAAACGGCCAAGGAGCATGGCCGGAAGAGCGACACCAGGACAGGAAAATCTTCCAAGTCCTGTGGTAAATCTTGGCCGAGGAAGACTTCCGAGCCTGAGTCATAGTGGAGATGACCTCAGAAGGAATGGCTGAAGCCGTCAGGATCCAGGACTCAAGAGCCACGCCGTCAATCTGAGAGCCGCAGAATTCTGGCGGAAAAACGGACCTTGAGAGAGAAGGTCTGGGCGGTCCGGGAGATGCCACGGCATTTCTACGGACAGACGGAGCAGATCTGGGTACCAGGCTCGCCTGGGTCAGTCCGGAGCAATGATTATGACCCGACGGCCCTCCATTCTGATCTTGCGCAGAACCCTGGGCAAGAGAGCTAGAGGGGGAAACACATAGGCCAGACGGAACTGGGACCAATCTTGAACCAGCGCGTCCGCTGCGAAGGCCTGAGGATCGTGGGAGCGAGCCACGTAAACCGGAACCTTGTTGTTGTGCCGGGATGCCATTAGATCCACTTCCGGAGTGCCCCACTTGCGGCAGATTGACCTGAAAACTGCTGGATGCAGGGCCCACTCGCCGCTGTCCACGGTTTACCGGCTGAGATAATCGGCCTCCCAGTTTTCTACGCCTGGGATGTGGACTGCGGATATGGTGGACTTGGAGTCCTCCGTCCACTGAAGGATTCGTTGAACCTCCAACATCGCCAGGCGGCTGCGAGTCCCGCCCTGGTGATTGATGTAGGCAACCGCTGTCGCGTTGTCCGACTGGACTCGAATGTGCTTGCCCGCCAACAGGTGGTGAAAGGCTACGAGAGCTAGAAGAACAGCCCTGATTTCCAGCACATTGATCGAGAGGGCTGATTCAGCACAGGGTGCCTGATGACACGCCGTGGAATGACGGCGGGGCTTCAACAGAGAGCGCACCGCCAGATGAAGGGACTGCTGTTTGACTAAGGGCAGCTTCACAAGTGCCGGCAGAGTCTCGAATTGCATCCCTAGGTACGTAAGTTCCTGGGTCGGGGTCAAAGTGGACTTGGGCAGATTGACAAGCCACCCGAATTGAACAAGCGTGGCGAGAGTGAGCGAGACGCTCCGCTGGCAGTCTGCACTGGATGAGGCCTTGACTAGAAGGTCGTCCAGGTAGGGGATTACTGCCATCCCCTGGAGATGCAGGACCGCAACCACTGCTGCCATGACCTTGGTGAAAACACGAGGGGCCGTGGCTAACCCGAAGGGGAGAGCCACGAATTGGAAATGTTCCTCTCCGATTGCAAAGCGTAGCCAACGCTGGTGTGAAACCGCAATAGGCACATGCAGATAGGCATCTCTGATGTCGATGGATGCTAGAAAATCTCCTTGGGTCATTGAGGCAATGACCGATCTCAGAGATTCCATGCGAAAGTGCCGCACCTGAACATGCTTGTTGAGAAGCTTGAGATCCAGGATGGGCTGGAAGGAACCGTCCTTCTTGGGGACTAGGAAGAGGTTTGAGTAGAAACCTCTGAACCGTTCCCGGGCGGGAACCGGAACAATTACACCGTTGGCCTGCAAGGATGCCACGGCCTGTGAGAAGGCGGCGGCTTTGGAGCAGGGGGGAATGGACAGAAAAAATCTGTTTGGCGGGCTGGAAGAAAATTCTATCCTGTAGCCGTGGGAGATGATATCCCGCACCCACTGATCGGAGACGTGCTGAAACCACACGTCGCCAAAGTGGGAGAGCCTGCCACCGACCAAGGACGTTGCTGGCGCAGCCAGATAGTCAAGAGGAGGCTGCCTTAGTGGCAGCGGCTCCTCCGTTCTTCTGAGCACACGGCTTCGCGCGCCAGTTGGGTTTACGATCCTTGGCTTAGGTAGTGGACAAAGCTGAGGGCTTAGAGGATGACCAGTTAGAGGAACGAAAGGAACGAAACCTCGACTGGTTCCTGCCCTGGACAGGTTTCCTGGTTTTAGTTTGTGGCAAGGAAGTACTCTTCCCACCAGTAGCTTCCTTAATAATTTCATCCAGTTGTTCACCGAACAGCCGGGACCCAGCAAAGGGGAGCCCAGCAAGGTACTTCTTAGAAGAAGCGTCTGCTTTCCACTCTCGAAGCCACAAGATCCTGCGGATCGCGAGAAAATTAGCGGAAGCCACCGCCGTGCGGTGAGAAGCCTCCAGAATGGCAGACATGGCGTAGGATGAAAAAGCCGAAGCCTGGGAAGTTAATGCAACCATCTCGGGTATAGAGTCCCTGGCGAGGGAATGTATCTCCGCCAGAGAGGCAGAGATTGCCTTAAGAGCCCACACTGCTGCAAAAGACGGGGAGAACGAGGCTCCTGCCGCCTCATATACAGATTTGGCCAGAAGGTCAACCTGGCGGTCAGTGGGATCCTTAAGAGAGGTGCCATCGGCCACAGATACGACTGTCCGGGCTGAGATTCTAGACACCGGAGGGTCTACCTTTGGGGACTGAGCCCACTCCTTAACCACCTCTGGTGGAAAGGGAAAACGGTCATCAGAACTACGCTTTGGGAAGCGTTTGTCAGGACAGGCCCTGGGCTTGGTAACAGTGGCCTGAAAACTGGAGTGGTTAAAAAACGTACTCCTAGCTCTCTTAGGAGAGGTAAACTGGTGTATTTCTACCAGAGAGGCTTGTTCCTCTGACACTGGGGGATTGAGGTTCAGAACGGAGTTAATGGATGCAATCAAGTCACTAACATCCGCATCACCCTGAGCCCACAGTAAAAGTATCCTCCTCGCCCTGCACATCAGCTCGTGAATCAGAGCCGTGGGACGAGGAAGGAGAAGGGTCCCTGCGTCTCCGTTTAGGAGGACGGGGTCCTACATGCTCTGAGAGCTCTGCAGAGCTCGGAGCAGCAGAGGCGCCCTGAGAAGGGGGCTGATGCATGGTCAGCAGAGTCCGGGACAGCTGTCCCATGGAGTCGGCAAAAGACTGGGAAATAGCTCTGGAAAAAGATGCTACCCAAGCCGGGGGTTCAGCCACCGGGGCCGGAGCAGCCGGATGGACCCCTGAGGAGACTCCAGGCTGAGGCACCACCATGTTAGAGCAGGCATCACAATGTGGATATGTGCTCGGTTCTGGCAGAATGAGCTTACATGCAGTGCATATAGCGTACAGCTTAGCAGACTTGCTCCTAGTGACAGACATGCTGCTGAGGTGGAGCTCTGCAGTAAAGAATACACTCCTGTAGAATGACCCCCTGAGAGTGTATAATAAAGCCCACAACCAGAGGTTGTGGCTTACCAGACCGTGTGTGCCCTCCGGATTCCACAGCTCGGACCCCCAGTGAAGCGTCTGCTTTCCAGGATGCAGCAGCTGCAGCAGCCAGCGCCGATCAGTGTAAGAACGCTAATAAAATGGCGCTGGAGTGAGGAGGGGGGGAGGGGATTAGCCCAAGAGCGGGAAACCGGAGGGCCAAGGAGAGATACAGGGGAGGGAAACATCTCCTCAGAGAGGAGTGTCCTCCCCTCTGCTGAACGACCGGTGGGCGGCGCCACACTGTTCCCCTGCATGAATGACATGCAGGGGAAGCTGAAAACGAAACTAGGCCGCAACTGAAGCCGGGGCCTAGATTTTTACATGCGGCCGACGAGCAGGCACCCTCGGCGCGGTTCTCAGGAAAAACCCAGAGAACCGGCCGGAATTTGCAGTAAAGTCAAAAGACACACTCTCCCCTTAATAAATGTACCCAGGACCCCTGAAAAACGTCTCAATACTTAGCTTTTGAGACGCAGGGCCATGTCCCTGGGGGGGGTTAAACGCTCCGTCCGGCAGAATCCTGACAGGGCTGCGGATGGAGACCGGTCTCCTGCAAAGCAGAGAGGACCGTGATGGCTCCCACTTCAAGCCAGAGCCTCAGAGGATGGTGAAGGAGCGCGGCATGTGAAGGCTCCAGCCTTGTAAAGTAAACCTTAACAGCACCGCTGACAGAGTGGGGTGAGAAGGGACATGCCGGGAGTCCAGACTGGACCCGCTTTTCTTCCATATCTTTGAAATCAAAAATCTTAAAAATTAAAAATCAGAGAATGCATGTGTGTGTGTGACGTCCTGAAACACAAAGCATTGAACTGGTTAGATTGTCATCCAGGGGGTGTATATAGCCCGGAGGGAGGAGCTACACGTTTGAGTGTAGTACTTTGTGTGTCCTCCGGAGGCAGAAGCTATACACCCATGGTCTGGGTCTCCCATAAGGAACGATGAAGAAATAAATTTACTCTAACCCTCAATTGACTATTCCCCTGCCCCAATATAAATATAGTGCCCATTAATGGAGGATCCTTCCCAAGATTCACCTTGAATAACCAAACAACTTACTATATACAATGACTGCTTAGCAAAGAGCATGAAGACATAAATAACAAAAAACAGATATATTGTTCAATACAAGCTCCCTCCTGAATGAGCTCAACTCTGGCCTAAAGTCCATGATAGGTCTTAGCAACATCTAGGTATGAGGTCATTGTGGTCCACAGAGAAGCCTCAATGGCAGATAATTAGATGTTGTAGTTGTAGAAACAATGGTCCCAAACGGTCATTGTGCAGTAAGTGTGGCCTGAAGGGGTTACAATGACTACCTAAATTAACTACAGGCCCTACCTGAGTCTCAAATATTTTGGCGCCAAACTGATGTGAGGTGCGTGCACGGTTACCCACTGCGATGGCGCAGTGGGCCTTACTTATCTTATCGACCCGAGTCTGCTCTGGACAATATATCTGAAGTACACAGTCAGATGAGAGGCCTCTCCAACAGCTGAGCAGTACTGCTGGTCACTGTGGCTTGTCTCCTTGGCAACGTCCTATCAACTTCACAAAAGCGCAAAAGCGTTCTTTCAGCAATCTTCTCCCATCTGGTAAGCATACGGATACAGTGTCACAGCTCTGATCAAGATAATAGATTTCTAGTCGCAAATATTATCTCTTCCCTCTTCCGCACGTCCTCTGTCTCTGTATTCATTCACTGCCAACTGCCAACCGCTTCCAAGATGGCTGCTGCTCTACTTCCTGTGATGTACTTTTTTTATCAGCCTGTAGCTCCGCCCCCATCTGAGCTACCTATTGCCGTCTTTCATCTGTGCTGAGAAACAGCGTCCTCTTATGGTTGAATAATGACATTTTTGTCCCTTATAAAGTATTATCACATCATTACTGACAGCTGCAGGTTATAAAGTTACAGTTAGGTCCAGAAATATTTGGACAGTGACACAAGTTTTGTTATTTTAGCTGTTTACAAAAACATGTTCAGAAATACAATTATATATATAATATGGGCTGAAAGTGCACACTCCCAGCTGCAATATGAGAGTTTTCACATCCAAATCGGAGAAAGGGTTTAGGAATCATAGCTCTGTAATGCATAGCCTCCTCTTTTTCAAGGGACCAAAAGTAATTGGACAAGGGACTCTAAGGGCTGCAATTAACTCTGAAGGCGTCTCCCTCGTTAACCTGTAATCAATGAAGTAGTTAAAAGGTCTGGGGTTGATTACAGGTGTGTGGTTTTGCATTTGGAAGCTGTTGCTGTGACCAGACAACATGCGGTCTAAGGAACTCTCAATTGAGGTGAAGCAGAACATCCTGAGGCTGAAAAAAAAGAAAAAATCCATCAGAGAGATAGCAGACATGCTTGGAGTAGCAAAATCAACAGTCGGGTACATTCTGAGGAAAAAGGAATTGACTGGTGAGCTTGGGAACTCAAAAAGGCCTGGGCGTCCACGGATGACAACAGTGGTGGATGATCGCCGCATACTTTCTTTGGTGAAGAAGAACCCGTTCACAACATCAACTGAAGTCCAGAACACTCTCAGTGAAGTAGGTGTATCTGTCTCTAAGTCAACAGTAAAGAAAAGACTCCATGAAAGTAAATACAAAGGGTTCACATCTAGATGCAAACCATTCATCAATTCCAAAAATAGACAGGCCAGAGTTAAATTTGCTGAAAAACACCTCATGAAGCCAGCTCAGTTCTGGAAAAGTATTCTATGGACAGATGAGACAAAGATCAACCTGTACCAGAATGATGGGAAGAAAAAAGTTTGGAGAAGAAAGGGAACGGCACATGATCCAAGGCACACCACATCCTCTGTAAAACATGGTGGAGGCAACGTGATGGCATGGGCATGCATGGCTTTCAATGGCACTGGGTCACTTGTGTTTATTGATGACATAACAGCAGACAAGAGTAGCCGGATGAATTCTGAAGTGTACCGGGATATACTTTCAGCCCAGATTCAGCCAAATGCCGCAAAGTTGATCGGACGGCGCTTCATAGTACAGATGGACAATGACCCCAAGCATACAGCCAAAGCTACCCAGGAGTTCATGAGTGCAAAAAAGTGGAACCTTCTGCAATGGCCAAGTCAATCACCAGATCTTAACCCAATTGAGCATGCATTTCACTTGCTCAAATCCAGACTTAAGACGGAAAGACCCACAAACAAGCAAGACCTGAAGGCTGCGGCTGTAAAGGCCTGGCAAAGCATTAAGAAGGAGGAAACCCAGCGTTTGGTGATGTCCATGGGTTCCAGACTTAAGGCAGTGATTGCCTCCAAAGGATTCGCAACAAAATATTGAAAATAAAAATATTTTGTTTGGGTTTGGTTTATTTGTCCAATTACTTTTGACCTCCTAAAATGTGGAGTGTTTGTAAAGAAATGTGTACAATTCCTACAATTTCTATCAGGTATTTTTGTTCAAACCTTCAAATTAAACATTACAATCTGCACTTGAATTCTGTTGTAGAGGTTTCATTTCAAATCCAATGTGGTGGCATGCAGAGCCCAACTCGCGAAAATTGTGTCACTGTCCAAATATTTCTGGACCTAACTGTACATACAATAAATACTGTTCACATTTATGAGACACAAATATATACGTCTAAACTATGCTTGTGAGGTGATACAGGGGCTTGCCATGCACATCTTTAACCAGGTACATATTTCTGGCCATGAACAATGGGAGCTGTTTCACCATCTCACACTGGCATTATGGCGGCACTGAGAGGAAGTGACTCATGTTAGCTACAGGTGTCATCACATGACCCTGTGCTACCATGGCAACCACCGGAAGTCACGTGATCACGCACGTGACTTCCGGTGGGGTCGGCAGTAAGTAAAATCAATGGCCGCACGCATATAAATCTCGCTGCCAGACTTTGGCAGCGAGACGTAAGGGGTTAAATGTTCCGGGTGGAATGCGATTCCACTCGGAACATGCAGGCACACATGTCAGCTGTTGAAAACAGCTGATCTGTGCGCGGATCGCCGCGTTCTAACCACGGCAGGGGGACGGGGACTATCCTCACACGCTCCATGACGGATAGATCTGTCAAGGGTCATGAAGGGGTTAAAAAAACCCAAACACATGATGAAGGAACAAAGCAGCTTCACCGAGGGTGACGAAAGACACCGGGCACAAGGATCATCACTCACGTGTATGAGGACAGGCTGCTGTCTCACGTCGTCTTCACCCCGTAGTTGTCCTCATTGAAGTTGAACATCTTGTTAGGATTCCAACCTTTACACTGCGAGAGAGGAAGGAACAGGGGTCAGATTTACTGAATCTGATGGCTCTCCTCAAATACTCTGTGCTGCAGAGAACAAGCCATGGGGGCCCCGTGCGTCAGGAGCCACACCTGCTCCCCGCGCCACCCACGGAGGGGCCCCGTTCGTCAAGGGCCACCCCCGCTCTCAAGCTCTGACACTTGGGGGTCCCAATGGGTTATCTCGGCATATGGAGCACTTACTTATGCTGCAGAGAATAACCCATGGGGGCACCTTGCGTCAAGGGCCTTCCCCGCGCCACCCACGGAGGGGCCCCGTTCGTCAAGGGCCACCCCCGCTCCCAAGCTCTGACACTTGGGGGTCCCAATGGCTTATCTCGGCATATGGAGCACTTACTTATGCTGCAGAGAATAACCCATGGGGGCACCTTGCGTCAAGGGCCTTCCCCGCGCCACCCACGGAGGGGCCCCGTTCGTCAAGGGCCACCCCCGCTCCCAAGCTCTGACACTTGGGGGTCCCAATGGCTTATCTCGGCATATGGAGCACTTACTTATGCTGCAGAGAATAACCCATGGGGGCACCTTGCGTCAAGGGCCTTCCCCGCGCCACCCACGGAGGGGCCCCGTTCGTCAAGGGCCACCCCCGCTCCCAAGCTCTGACACTTGGGGGTCCCAATGGGTTATCTCGGCATATGGAGCACTTACTTATGCTGCAGAGAATAACCCATGGGGGCACCTTGCGTCAAGGGCCTTCCCCGCGCCACCCACGGAGGGGCCCCGTTCGTCAAGGGCCACCCCCGCTCCCAAGCTCTGACACTTGGGGGTCCCAATGGCTTATCTCGGCATATGGAGCACTTACTTATGCTGCAGAGAATAACCCATGGGGGCACCTTGCGTCAAGGGCCTTCCCCGCGCCACCCACGGAGGGGCCCCGTTCGTCAAGGGCCACCCCCGCTCCCAAGCTCTGACACTTGGGGGTCCCAATGGCTTATCTCGGCATATGGAGCACTTACTTATGCTGCAGAGAATAACCCATGGGGGCACCTTTCGTCAAGGGCCTTCCCCGCGCCACCCACGGAGGGGACCCGTTCGTCAAGGGCCACCCCCGCTCCCAAGCTCTGACACTTGGGGGTCCCAATGGGTTATCTCGGCATATAGAACACTTACTTATGCTGCAGAGAATAACCCATGGGGGCACCTTGCGTCAAGGGCCTTCCCCGCGCCACCCACGGAGGGGCCCCGTTCGTCAAGGGCCACCCCCGCTCCCAAGCTCTGACACTTGGGGGTCCCAATGGGTTATCTCGGCATATGGAGCACTTACTTATGCTGCAGAGAATAACCCATGGGGGCACCTTGCGTCAAGGGCCTTCCCCGCGCCACCCACGGAGGGGCCCCGTTCGTCAAGGGCCACCCCCGCTCCCCGCGTCACCCACGGAGGGGCCCCGTTCGTCAAGGGCCACCCCCGCTCCCAAGCTCTGACACTCGGGGGTCCCGATGGGTTGTTTCGGCTTATGGAGCACTTACCATATCAGAGTCCAGGTCATAGTCGACGCTGCTGCTTTCTCCTCCGTCCCAGCGCATCAGCACCTTGTCATTGTGGTCCCCGTTCACCTTGGAGTTCATGGCGATGGGTGAATCCGTGAACTTATCTGCAACGGACAACAAAGGGAAGAAAGTCAATTTCTGGAAACTACTGAACTGAAGCAGAAGACATTCAATATTCTCATAAAAACGTAATGTTTAACCCCTTCAGCCCCCAGGCGTTTTCCATTTTTGCGGTTTTGTTTATTGCTCCCCTTCTTCTGAGAGCCGTAACATTTTTATTTTTCTGTCAATCTTGCCTTACGAGGGCTTGTTTTTTGCGGGACGAGTTGTACTGTTAAATGAAACCATAAGTTTTACCATATAGTGTACTGGAAAAATAGCAAAAAAATTCCAAGTGTGGAAAAACCACAAAAAAAGTGTGATCGCACAATAGTTTTTGGGAGGTTTTATTCACCGTGTTCACTATATGGTAAAACTGATGTGTTATTGTGATGCCTGAGGTCGGTGCGAGTTTGTAGACACCAAACATGTATAGGTTTACTTGTATCTAAGGGCTTAAAAAAAAATCACAAGTGTGTCCAATAAAAGTGGCGCACGTTTTGCGCCATTTTCCGAAACCTGTAGCGTTCTCATTTTTCTGGATCTATGGCTCAGTGACAGCTTATTTTTTGCGTCTCGAGCTGACGTTTCTAATGGTACAATCTTTGCGCAGATGCTACGTTTTGATCGCCTGTTATTGCATTCTGCGCAAAAATAGCGGCAAACAAAAAACGTAATGTTGGCGTTTGGATTTTTTTTACCGCTACGTCGTTTACTGATCAGATTAATTGATTTTATATTTTGATAGATCGGGCATTTCTGAACGCGGCAATACCAAATATGTGTATATTTTTTATTTTTTTAACCCTTTTAACCCTAATGGAGCGAAAGGGGGGTGATTTGAACTTTTAGGTTTTTTGTTTTTTTATTTCTTTTTGAAAACTTTTTTTTATTATTTTACTAGTCCCCCTAGGGGGCTATAGCGATCAGCAATCCGATCGCTCTGCCCTATCTGTAGATCTCAGCTACAGAGCTGAGAACTGCAGATACGCTGCTTTACTCTCCGTGCTGGTGTAAACCGTGCACCGGCGGGGTGGGCTCTTTAGGATACAGCGAAGTCACAAATGGGAAATAAACGGCCCCAAAACTAGATTAACTAAAAAAAAGAGAATTTTGTTTACTTACCGTAAATTCTTTTTCTTATAGTTCCGACATGGGAGACCCAAACCATGGGTGTATAGCTACTGCCTCCGGAGGACACACAAAGTACTACACTCAAACGTGTAGCTCCTCCCTCCGGGCTATATACACCCCCTGGATGACAATCTACCCAGTTCAGTGCAAAAGCTGAAGGAGGACATCCACCCATAAGTAGAGAAAGAGTAAACTCGGAAAGACCAGAACTCTGTCTACTAACAACAGCCGGTGAAACACACGGAACAAAAAACTGCCAACAGGCAACAGGGAGGGTGCTGGGTCTCCCATGTCGGAACTATAAGAAAAAGAATTTACGGTAATTTTAAGTAAACAAAATTCTCTTTTTCTTTATCGTTCCTTATGGGAGACCCAAACCATGGGACGTTCCAAAGCAGTCCATGGGCGGGAAATAAACCAAACTGAGAAGTAGGAAAACCTAACTTCACAAATGGGCGACAGCCGCCTGAAGAATGCATCTGCCCAAGCTCGCATCTGCCGAAGCATGAGCATGCACCTGGTAGTGCTTCGAGAAAGTGTGCAGACTGGACCATGTGGCAGCCTGACAAACCTGCTGAGCCGTAGCCTGGTGCCTGAAAGCCCAGGAGGTACCGACAGCTCTGGTCGAGTGCGCCTTAATCCCCGGCGGGGGAGGCACCTGAGAACACTGGTAGGCATCGGAGATAGCCGACCTGATCCAACGAGCTAGAGTCCGTTTAGAAGCAGCGAGACCCTTGCGCTGACCAGTAGTTAGCACAAAAAGAGATGTGCACCGCCTAAAAACAGCGGTGCGTGACACATAGATTCGGAGCGCCCGCACCAAATCCAAGGAGTGCAACGCCTTCTCAAAGTGATGCACCGGGGCCGGACAAAGAGAAGGTAATGAAATGTCCTGGTTAAGGTGGAAAGGAGACACCACCTTAGGGAGAAAGTCCGGAGTCGGACGAAGAACCACCTTGTCTTGGTGAAACACCAAAAAGGGGGATTCTGAAGAGAGCGCAGCCAAATCCGAAACTCTCCTGAGAGAAGTTATGGCTACTAGAAAAACAACTTTCTGTGAAAGTCTAGACAAGGGAACTTCCCTGAGAGGCTCAAAGGGGGGTTTCTGTAAGGCCGTGAGGACCAGATTAAGGTCCCAGGTATCCAAGGGCCGCCGGTAAGGAGGAATGATGTGAGATGCGCCCTGCATGAAGGTGCGCACCTGAGCCAGTCGGGCGATACGCCGCTGGAACAAGACCGACAGAGCCGACACCTGTCCCTTGAGGGAATTGAGGGACAGTCCTAGCTGTAGACCGGACTGTAGAAAAGACAGGATGGTCGGCAAGGAGAACGGCCAAGGGGCATGGCCGGACGAACGACACCAGGACAGGAAAATTTTCCAAGTCCTGTGGTAAATCTTGGCCGAGGAAGACTTCCGAGCCTGAGTCATGGTGGAGATGACCTCAGAGGGAATGCCTGAAGCCGTCAGGATCCAGGACTCAAGAGCCACGCCGTCAATCTGAGAGCCGCAGAATTCTGGCGGAAGAACGGACCTTGAGAGAGAAGGTCTGGGCGGTCCGGGAGACGCCACGGCACCTCTACGGACAGACGGAGCAGGTCTGGGTACCATGCTCGCCTGGGCCAGTCCGGAGCAATGAGCATGACTCGACGGCCCTCCATTCTGATCTTGCGCAGAACCCTTGGCAAGAGCGCTAGAGGGGGAAACACATAGGCCAGACGGAACTGGGACCAATCTTGAACCAGTGCGTCTGCTGCGAAGGCTTGAGGATCGTGGGAGCGAGCCACGTAAACCGGAACCTTGTTGTTGTGCCGGGATGCCATTAGATCTACCTCTGGAGTGCCCCACTTGCGGCAGAGTGATTTGAACACTGCCGGATGCAGAGCCCACTCGCCGCCGTCTACGGTTTGACGGCTGAGATAATCGGCCTCCCAGTTTTCCACGCCTGGGATGTGGACTGCAGATATGGTGGACTTCGAGTCCTTCGTCCACTGGAGGATTCGTTGAACCTCCAGCATCGCCAGACGGCTGTGAGTCCTGCCCTGGTGATTGATGTAGGCAACCGCTGTCGCGTTGTCTGACTGGACTCGGATGTGCTTGCCCACCAACAGGTGGTGAAAGGCTAGGAGAGCTAGAAACACAGCTCTGATCTCCAGCACATTGATTGAGAGGGCTGATTCGGACGAAGTCCAAGTGCCCTATGCTCGGTGATGGAGAAACACTGCTCCCCAACCGGAGAGACTGGCATCCGTGGTGAGGATTACCCAGGACGGAGTCAGGAAGGAGCGTCCCTGTGACAGAGAGAGGGGCCGAAGCCACCACTGAAGAGAGCTCCTGGTTTGTGGCGACAGAGCCACCAGCCTGTGCAAGGAAGAGATCCGCTTGTCCCAACAGCGGAGGATGTCCAGCTGCAGGGGACGCAGATGGAACTGGGCAAAGGGAACCGCTTACATTGACGCCACCATCTGACCCAGCACCCGCATGAGGTGTCTGATGGAATGACGGCGGTGCCTCAGCAGAGAGCGTACCGCCAGACGAAGAGACTGCTGTTTGACTAAGGGCAGCTTCACAAGTGCCGGCAGAGTCTCGAATTGCATCCCTAGGTACTCGAGTTTCTGGGTTGGAATCAGAGTGGACTTGGGCAAATTGACAAGCCACCCGAACTGGACTAGCGTGGCGAGAGTGAGCGAGACACTCCGCTGGCAGTCTGCACTGGATGAGGCCTTGACTAGAAGGTCGTCCAGGTAAGGAATTATTGCCAACCCCTGGAGGTGCAGGACCGCAACCACTGCTGCCATGACCTTGGTGAATACTCGAGGGGCCGTGGCTAAGCCGAAGGGGAGAGCCACGAATTGGAAATGTTCCTCTCCTATTGCAAAGCGTAGCCAACGCTGGTGCGAAACCGCAATAGGAACATGCAGATAGGCATCTCTGATGCTAGAAAATCTCCTTGGGTCATTGAGGCAATGACCGATCTCAGAGATTCCATGCGAAAGTGCCGCACCTGAACGTGCTTGTTGAGAAGCTTGAGATCCAGGATGGGCCGGAAGGAACCGTCCTTTTTGGGGACTAGAAAGAGGTTTGAGTAGAAACCGCTGAACCGTTCCCGGACGGGAACCGGAACAATTACCCCGTTGGCCTGCAGGGATGCCACGGCCTGAGAGAAGGCGGCGGCTTTGGAGCAGGGGGGGGTGGACAGAAAAAATCTGTTTGGCGGGCTGGAAGAAAATTCTATCCTGTAGCCGTGGGAGATGATATCCCGCACCCACTGATCGGAGACGTGTTGAAACCACACGTCGCCAAAGTGGGAGAGCCTGCCACCGACCAAGGACGTTGCTGGCGTAGCCAGATAGTCAAGAGGAGGCTGCCTTAGTGGCAGCGGCTCCTCCGGCCTTTTGAGGACGCGGCTTTGCGCGCCAGTTGGGTTTACGATCCTTGGCTGCGGTAGTGGACGAGGTCGAGGGCTTAGAGGCTGACCAGTTAGAGGAACGAAAGGAACGAAAATTCGATTGGTTCCTGCTCTGGACCGGTTTCCTGACCTTAGTTTGCGGCAAGGAAGTACTCTTCCCACCAGTAGCTTCCTTAATTATGTCATCCAGCTGTTCTCCAAACAGCCGGGACCCAGCAAAAGGGAGACTCGCAAGGTACTTCTTAGAGGAAGCGTCTGCTTTCCACTCTCGAAGCCACAAGATCCTGCGGATCGCGAGGGAGTTAGCGGAGGCCACCGCCGTGCGGTGAGAAGCCTCCAGGATGGCAGACATGGCGTAGGATGCAAAAGCCGAAGTTTGAGAAGTTAAGGCATCCATCTCAGGAATAGAGTCTCTGGTGAGTGAATGCATCTCCGCCAGAGAGGCAGAGACTGCCTTAAGAGCCCATACTGCCGCAAAAGACGGGGAGAACGAGGCTCCTGCCGCCTCATATACAGACTTGGCCAGAAGGTCAACCTGGCGGTCAGTGGGATTTTTAAGAGAAGTGCCATCAGCCACAGCTACGACTGTGCGGGCTGAGATTCTGGACACCGGAGGGTCTACCTTTGGGGACTGGGCCCATTCCTTAACCACCTCTGGTGGAAAAGGAAAACGGTCATCTGAACTACGCTTCAGAAAGCGTTTGTCAGGACAGGCCCTGGGCTTGTTAACAGTGGTCTGAAAGCTGGAGTGGTTAAAAAACATACTTTTAGCTTTCTTAGGTGAGGTAAACTGGTGTACCTCTACCAGAGAGGTTTGTTCGTCTGACTCTGGTGGGTTGAGGTTCAGAACGGAGTTAATGGACGCAATCAAGTCACTAACAGAATTAGCGGAAGCCACCGCCGTGCGGTGAGAAGCCTCCAGAATGGCAGACATGGCGTAGGATGAAAAAGCCGAAGCCTGGGAAGTTAATGCAACCATCTCGGGTATAGAGTCCCTGGCGAGGGAATGTATCTCCGCCAGAGAGGCAGAGATTGCCTTAAGAGCCCAGACTGCTGCAAAAGACGGGGAGAACGAGGCTCCTGCCGCCTCATATACAGATTTGGCCAGAAGGTCAACCTGGCGGTCAGTGGGATCCTTAAGAGAGGTGCCATCGGCCACAGATACGACTGTCCGGGCTGAGATTCTAGACACCGGAGGGTCTACCTTTGGGGACTGAGCCCACTCCTTAACCACCTCTGGTGGAAAGGGAAAACGGTCATCAGAACTACGCTTTGGGAAGCGTTTGTCAGGACAGGCCCTGGGCTTGGTAACAGTGGCCTGAAAACTGGAGTGGTTAAAAAACGTACTCCTAGCTCTCTTAGGAGAGGTAAACTGGTGTATTTCTACCAGAGAGGCTTGTTCCTCTGACACTGGGGGATTGAGGTTCAGAACGGAGTTAATGGATGCAATCAAGTCACTAACATCCGCATCACCCTCAGACAAATCAATGGGGTACATAGAAGTAGCGTCTGAGCCCACAGTAAACGAATCCCCCTCGCCCTGCACGTCGGCACGTGAATCAGAGCCGTTGGACGAGGGAGAAGGGTCCCTACGTCTCCGTTTAGGGGGACTGGGACCTAGAACATGCTCTGAGGGCTCCGCAGAGCTCTGAGCAGCAGAGACACTCTGAGGGGGGGGCTGATGCATGGACAGCAGTGTCCGGGGCAGCTGCCCCATGGAGTCGGCAAAAGACTGGGAAATAGCTTGTGAAAAAGATGCTACCCAAGCCGGGGGCTCAGCCACCTGGGCCGGAGCAGCCAGAGGGACCCCTGAGGAGGCTCCAGGCTGAGACACAACCATATTAGCACAGGCATCACAATGTGGGAATGTGCTCGGCTCTGGCAGAATGCGCTTACATGCAGTGCAAAAAGCATACATGTTTGCAGCCATGCTCCGGGTGACAGACATGCTGCTGATGGGGGGACTCTGCAGCAATAAACACTCCTGTAGAATGCCTGAAAGTGTATATAAAAAGCCCACAAACAGAGGTTGTGGCTTACCACACCACTCTCTGTGTGCCCTCCGGATTCCACAGCTCCAAGTCCCAGTGAAGCGACAGCTTTCACAAAACAGCAACAGCTGCAGCTCCCAGCGCCGTCCAGTGTAAGAACGCTGAGAAAATGGCGCTGGGAGGAGGAGGGGGGGCGTGTATAAGCCCAGGAGCGGGAAAAACAGAGGGCAGAGAGATACAGGACGAGGTACAGGGGAGGGCACATCTCTCCAGAAAGGAGAGTCCTCCCCTCTGCTGGCCGGGCGGTGGGCGGCGCCGTATGCAAAACATGCAGGGAAGCCGAAAACGAAACTAGGCCCAAACTGAAGCCGGGGCCTAGATTTCAAAACGCGGCCGAGCAGCAGGCACCTTCGGCGCGGTTCTCAGAGGAAACTCCCAGAACCGGCCGAAATTCACAGTAAAGTTACAAAACATACTGTCCCCCAAATAAAAGTACCCGGGACCCCTGAAAAACGTCTCAATACTTAGCTCTTGAGACGCAGGGCCATGTCCCTGGAGAGGGGGGTAAACGCTCCTTCCAGCAGGGACCAGACAGGGCTGCGGATGAAGCCGGCCTCCTGCAAGCAGAGAGGACCGTGATGGCTCCCACTTCAAACAGAGCCTCGACAGAGGATGCGAAGGAGCTCGGCATGTGAAGGCTCCAGCCTTATTAAAATCAACCTTAACAGCACCCCGCAGAGTGGGGCGTGAAGGGACATGCCGGGAGTCCAGACTGGACCCAGCCCTCGGCGCTGATCATTGTACAGCGTCTCGCCCCTTCCCTGACTGGCAGGGTTGGGGGCGGGAACGAAACGTAACTAGGCCGCAAAAGCCGGGGACTAGATTTATAAGCGCTGCCGTCGTAAAAACGCGGCAGCGCGAAAGTCCCCGGCGCACCACAAGTCTCAGCCGCGCCGCAGCTCCAGCAGCGGCTGGCGCGGTAGTTCCCGACACATAAACTCACTCAGCTAAGCTGCAGTGAGTAAAGCCCAAGCGCGCAGCGCTACTGTCCCCGGCGCACTAACACACCCAGCAACGCTGGAGTGTGTCTGTGCATAGACTGTACGGGGACACAGAGTACCTTAACGTTGCAGGGCCTGTCCCTGACGATACTCCGCTCCATTCCAGCAGGATCTCCGGGTCTGTGGATGGAGCCCGGCCTCAGAGCCTGGAGGCCGGTAAGATCCCACTTCACCAGAGCCCTTCAGGGGGATGGGGAAGGAAAACAGCATGTGGGCTCCAGCCTCCGTACCCGCAATGGGTACCTCAACCTTAACAAACACCCAACAAAAGTGGGGTGAGAAGGGAGCATGCTGGGGGCCCTAGTATGGGCCCTCTTTTCTTCCATCCGACATAGTCAGCAGCTGCTGCTGACTAAAACAGTGGAGCTATGCGTGGATGTCTGACCTCCTTCGCACAAAGCATAAAACTGAAGCAGCCCGTGATCCCACGGGGGGTGTATAGGCAGAAGGGGAGGGGCCTTACACTTTTTAGTGTAATACTTTGTGTGGCCTCCGGAGGCAGTAGCTATACACCCAATCGTCTGGGTCTCCCAATGGAGCGCCGAAGAAATTCTCTTTTTCTTTATCGTTCCTTCCATGGGAGACCCAAACCATGGGACGTTCCAAAGCAGTCCATGGGTGGGAATAAACAGACAACTGAGAAGCAGGCAAACCTAACTTCACAAATGGGCGACAGACGCCGGAAAAATGCGTCTGCCCAAGCCCACGTCTGCCAAGGCATGAGCATGCCTTGGGAAGTACTTCGAAAAAGTATGCAGACTAATTCGAGCTGCAGTCTGACAGACCTACTGAGCCGTAACCTGGTGCCTGAAAGCCCAAAAAAAAAGGCGCCAACAGGACTGACCAAATGTGCTCTGATCCCCGGCGGGGAAGGCACTTGAGTACACTCGTAGGTCTCGGAAATGGCCGACCTAAGCCAACATCAGGGTCGGCTTAGATGCCGAGAGATCGTTACGCTGACGAACAGTCAGCACCAGAGAGGTGCACCGCCTAATAACGGCGGTGCGAGACACATAGATCCGGAGCGCCCGCACCAGATCCAGGATATGCAACGCTTCCTCAAGCGATGAACAGGAGCCGGACAAAAGGAAGGCAGGAAAATTGCCCCGGATAAGGTGGAGCAGAAACCACCTTAGGGAAAAAAGGCCGGAGTCGGACGAAGACCACCTTGTCTTGATGCAAAAGACCAAAAACAAAGGGGGCGACTCCGAAAGAGTGCAGCCAGAACTCTCTGGCGGGAAATTATAGCCACTAGAAAGAGTACTTTCTGTGAAAGATGAAACAACGAAACCTCCCCAAGAGGCGCAAAGGGGGGTTTCCGGGAACCGGGAGGACCGGATCAAGGTCCCAGGTCTCCATAGGCCGCCGGAAAAGCGGAATGATGTGAGATGCGCCCTTAAAGGAGCGCACCGGAGCCAGCCGGACGATACGCCGCTGGCACATACTGACAGAGCCGAGACCTGTCCCTTAATGAGGGATAGTCCTAGCTGTAGACCGGACTGTGGAAAGGACAGGAGGGTCGGCAAGGCCAAAAAGGTCAAAGGACACTTTGGAGCTCGAGTCATAGCGGAGATGGCTTCAGGAAGGATATCAGAAGTCGCCATGATCCAGGACTCGGGAGCTACGCCGTCAATCTGAGAATCCAGAATTCTGACGGGAAAAAACGGACCTCTTGAGAAAAGGTCTGAACGGTCCGGAAGATGCCATGGCAACCCAACGGACAGAAGGAGCAGGTCAGAGTACCAAGCCTGCTTGGGTCAGTCTGGAAGAATGACCCGACGGCCCCCTTTACCGATCTTGCGCAGGACTCTGGACAAGAGGTAGAGGGTGAAATTCGAAAAGAGACAAGCTGGGATCAAACATGAACCAGGGTGTCTACCACAAAACCTGAGGATTGTGGACCACGGTTGGACAGCTGAAATAGCCTGCCTCGTAGTTTTCACATCTAGGATGTGGACTGCGGATACGGTGGACTAGGAGTACCTTGTCCACTGAAGAATGTTGAGCCGCCAAGATTGCCAGGCGGCTGAGTGTCCCGCCCTGGAAGCTGATGTAGGAAAACGCTGTCACGTTGTCCGACTGGACTCGAATGTGCCTAGCCGCCCACAGATGGTGAAGGCTTAGAGAGCCAGAAATACAGCTCTGATTTCCAGCACATTGATCCAGAGGGCTGATTCGGACAGAGTCCAAGCGCCCTGCGCTCCACGGTGGAGATATACTGCTCCCAAGGCGGGTAGGCTAGCATCCTGGTGAAGATCACCCGGGACGGGCCAGAAAGGAGCGCCCCTGAGACAGAGTGGCCGAAGCCACCACTGAAACGAGCCCCTGGTCAGTGGCGAAGCCACCACCCCGTGGGAGGATTGAGTTCGCTTGTACAGCGGAAAACATCCAGTCTCAGAGGACGCAGGAGAAACTGGGCGAGGAACCGCTTCCATTGACGCCCTGAGAACCTCTGGTTCGAAGTCAGAGTGGACTTGCCACCCGAATAGGTCAGAGTGGCGAGAGTGAGCGAAGCACTCTGCTAAGAGTCAGCACTGGATGAAGCCCCGACAAGAAGGCCGTCCAGGGCAAAAGATCACTGCCAAACCCTAGGGGGGCAGGACCCTAATCACAGCTGCCCCAATGAGAATCCTCGAGGGGCCTTGGCTAACCCCAAGGGAAGAGCCACGAATTGGACCACTCCGATTGTCAAAACGTAGTCAACGCTAGTGTGAAACTGCGATTGACTCCTGTCGATAGGCATCTCTGATGCCGATGGCTACTAGAGAATCTCCTTGGGTTCTTGATTGATCCGGTGAAGAAAACACACGGAACAAAACCGAGACTCCATGTGAAGACGCCCCACCTGGCTATGCTTGAAAGGCTAAAGATCCAGGTCGGAAGGCACCGCCCTCTTCGGGGACTAGGAATAGATTTAAGCAAAAATCTCAGAACCGTTCCCAGTCGGGAACCGGTACAATTACTCCATTGGCCAGCAAGAAATGCCACAGCCTGTGAGAAGGCGGCGGCCTTGTAGCCGGGAGGAGTTGACAGAAAAAATCTGTTTGGCGGGTGGACAGAAGTCCATCCTGTAGCCAAGGGAGATATAATCTCGCCCCCACTGAACGGAGACGTGTTAGAACCCTACGTCGCCCAGTGGAGAGAGCCTGCCACGACCAAGGAGCGTGGCTAAATAGCTCGGAGGAAGCTGAGTCAGTGACAGCATCTCCTGCGGTCTTCTGAAGACGCAGCTTCGAGCCATTTGGTTCTATGAACCTGGGCCGAGCTAGAGGACGATCAGATGGAGGAACGGAAACCACCGAAACCTCAACTGATTCCTGTGGACAGGTTCCCTGGTTTAGGTTTGTGGCAAGGAAGAACACTCCCCGCCAAGAGCTTCCTTAATTTCACCCAGTTGGTTCCGGGGAAACTGGTCCCACCAAGGGGGAGCCCAGCAAGGAACCTCCATAGAGGCATCTGCCTTCCAATTCCGAAGCCACAGGAGCCTGCGGATAGCGAGGAAGGTAGCCCAGACCACCGCCGTGCGGCGTCCAGCATGGCAGACCTGGCAGAGGATGAAAAGAGTGAAGTCTGGAAGTTCAGGCAACCGTTTTGGGCATAGAGTCCCTGTGAGAGAATGCATCTCCTCCAGAGAAGCAGAGAAGGTACAAAAAAACCGCACTGCTGTAAAGCTGAGGAGAACGAAGCTCCTGCCGTCCTTATACCGACTTGGCCCAAAGGACAACCGGGCGGACCGCAGAACCTTAAGTGAGGAGCAATCAGCCACTGACATAACGGTCCGGGCTGAGCCACCTGAGGTGAATGAGCCCACTTCTTGACCACCATTGGTGGACAGGGGAAACACAGTCCTCAGAATCACGCTTCATGGGAAGCGAGTGTCAGAGCGGACCCTGGGCTAGTGACGGGGGCCTGAAAACTGGAGTGGTTAAGGAACACACGTTGTGTTCACCTAGATAAGGTGACACCGGTGGATTGAGGTCCAGTACAAAATTAATGTACCGTAGACTCCATATAGAGGTGCCGTCAGCCACTGATACAACAAACCTGGCTGAAAGTCTAGACACCGGAGTGGCTACCCTTGGCGAATGAGTACACTCCTTGACCACCTCTGATGGGAGGGGGAGACAGGCAGCAGAACCCCGCTGTGGGGTCTGCAGGATAGGCTGTGGGCTTGGACGCAGCGGGCTGAAAACTGGAGTGGTTAAGGAACACACTCCTCGTCCTGTTAAAGGTATACTGATGCCTTTCTGTCAGCGGGGAATACTCCCCTGATCAGGCGGATGGAGGTCCAGTACAAGAATAATGGACGCAATCCAATCATTCGCAGCTGCGTCACGTACGGACGGATCCGTCCGTGCCCGTGGTAGAGACATCCTCCTCGTCCAGTGAGTCAGCTCGAAATCGGATCTGCGGGACGGGGAGGACAGGGGACCCTGCGTCTCCCTGTCAGGAGGACGGGGTCTGAGCCCAGAAGGAGAGTTCCTTGTGAGCTTTGCTGAGCGAAGCAGAAAACGCCCTGAGAAGGGGGCTGCATGCTCAGCAGATGCCGGGACAGCCGACTCCTGGAAATAGGATTCCCACGGGGGTCAGCCACCGAAACCGGAGCAGCTGGAGGGACCATTAATGAGCCCCCATGCTGAGGGGCCACAGTGGTTATGAGCTCGGTATAGCCGTACGAGACTACCTGCAGTGGATAATACAAAACAGCCTGCAGCCTCAGACATGCTGCAGAGGTGGGGGCTCTGTCTAGAATATCTAGAATACCCATCCACCACACAAGAACCATTACAGTGTGCCGGTTCAGGCAATATGAGGTTACATGCAAAACATGTAGTGTACAGCCTTGGAGCTTTGCTGCTAGAGTGAGACATGCTGCTGAGGAGGAGGTTCTATAATAAAGAATTAACTCCTACAGAATGCCCTGAGAGTGTATAAAAGTGCACAACCAGAGGTTGTGACTTATCAGGCCGCTATTATGAGTGCCATACGAATTCCAATCCTGGACCCCCAGCCAGTATTCACTCCCTCTGCTGCGGAGCAGCCAGCGCCGACCAGTGTACAAAGACGCTGAGAAAATGGCGCCAGAGTGAGGGGGGGGGGGCGGGGGTTAACCCAGGAGCGGGAATCGGAGGGCGAAGGAGATGTACAGGGGAGGGAATGATCTCCTCAAAAAGGAGCGTCCTCCCCTGTGCAGAGCGGCCGGCGGGCGGCGCTGCAGTGTCCCCCTGCATGACTGACATGCAGGGGGACGAAACGAAACTAGGCCGCGGCTGAAGCCGGGGCCTAGAGTTATGCATGCGGCCGAGAATGAGGCATCGTCGGCGCGGTTCTCAGTAAAAACCGTGGAACCGGCCGGAAACACAGTAGAAAAGCAGCATTATCAAGCAATCACTGTCCCCCCAATAAAAATGCCCCACAATGCAGAAGGACCCTCTGAATAAACGTCTCTATACTTAGCTTTGAGACGCAGGGCCCAGTCCCTGTGGGGTGGGGGTCCAGTGCTCCGTCCAGCAGGGTCCTGCACAAGGGCTGCGGATGGAGGCCGGTCTCCTGCAAGGCAGTGAGAACCGTGTTGGCTCCAACTTCAAGCCAGAGCCCCTAAGGGATGGTGAAGGAGCGCGGCATGAAGGGCTCCTGCCCTGAAGTCAACCTTAACAGCACTGCCGCCAGGGGAGTGTGAAGGGACATGCCGGGAGTCCAGTGGACCCGCTTTTCTTCCAAATCTTTAGAAAAAATGAAAAATCAAAAAAGGATGCATGCGTGTGTGTGATCCTCCTGACACAAAGCAAGAAACTGGCTAGATCTGGCTAGCAGGGGGTGTATATGCTAGGAGGGAGGAGCTACACGTTTTTGAGTGTAGTAACTTTGTGTGTCCTCCGGGGGCAGTAGCTATACACCCATGGTTTGGGTCTCCCATGGAAGGAACGATAAAGAAAAAAATATTTTGTTTGGGTTTGGTTTATTTGTCCAATTACTTTTGACCTCCTAAAATGTGGAGTGTTTGTAAAGAAATGTGTACAATTCCTACAATTTCTATCAGATATTTTTGTTCAAACCTTCAAATTAAACGTTACAATCTGCACTTGAATTCTGTTGTAGAGGTTTCATTTCAAATCCAATGTGGTGGCATGCAGAGCCCAACTCGCGAAAATTGTGTCACTGTCCAAATATTTCTGGACCTAACTGTACATACAATAAATACTGTTCACATTTATGAGACACAAATATATACGTCTAAACTATGCTTGTGAGGTGATACAGGGGCTTGCCATGCACATCTTTAACCAGGTACATATTTCTGGCCATGAACAATGGGAGCTGTTTCACCATCTCACACTGGCATTATGGCGGCACTGAGAGGAAGTGACTCATGTTAGCTACAGGTGTCATCACATGACCCTGTGCTACCATGGCACCACCGGAAGTCACGTGATCACGCACGTGACTTCCGGTGGGGTCGGCAGTAAGTAAAATCAATGGCCGCACGCATATAAATCTCGCTGCCAGACTTTGGCAGCGAGACGTAAGGGGTTAAATGTTCCGGGTGGAATGCGATTCCACTCGGAACATGCAGGCACACATGTCAGCTGTTGAAAACAGCTGATCTGTGCGCGGATCGCCGCGTTCTGCCCACGGCAGGGGGGCAGGGACTATCCTCACACGCTCCATGACGGATAGATCTTTCAAGGGTCATGAAGGGGTTAAAAAAACCCAAACACATGATGAAGGAACAAAGCAGCTTCACCGAGGGTGACGAAAGACACCGGGCACAAGGATCATCACTCACGTGTATGAGGACAGGCTGCTGTCTCACGTCGTCTTCACCCCGTAGTTGTCCTCATTGAAGTTGAACATCTTGTTAGGATTCCAACCTTTACACTGCGAGAGAGGAAGGAACAGGGGTCAGATTTACTGAATCTGATGGCTCTCCTCAAATACTCTGTGCTGCAGAGAACAAGCCATGGGGGCCCCGTGCGTCAGGAGCCACACCTGCTCCCCGCGCCACCCACGGAGGGGCCCCGTTCGTCAAGGGCCACCCCCGCTCTCAAGCTCTGACACTTGGGGGTCCCAATGGGTTATCTCGGCATATGGAGCACTTACTTATGCTGCAGAGAATAACCCATGGGGGCACCTTGCGTCAAGGGCCTTCCCCGCGCCACCCACGGAGGGGCCCCGTTCGTCAAGGGCCACCCCCGCTCCCAAGCTCTGACACTTGGGGGTCCCAATGGCTTATCTCGGCAAATGGAGCACTTACTTATGCTGCAGAGAATAACCCATGGGGGCACCTTGCGTCAAGGGCCTTCCCCGCGCCACCCACGGAGGGGCCCCGTTCGTCAAGGGCCACCCCCGCTCCCAAGCTCTGACACTTGGGGGTCCCAATGGCTTATCTCGGCATATGGAGCACTTACTTATGCTGCAGAGAATAACCCATGGGGGCACCTTGCGTCAAGGGCCTTCCCCGCGCCACCCACGGAGGGGCCCCGTTCGTCAAGGGCCACCCCCGCTCCCAAGCTCTGACACTTGGGGGTCCCAATGGGTTATCTCGGCATATAGAACACTTACTTATGCTGCAGAGAATAACCCATGGGGGCACCTTGCGTCAAGGGCCTTTCTCGCGCCACCCACGGAGGGGCCCCGTTCGTCAAGGGCCACCCCCGCTCCCAAGCTCTGACACTTGGGGGTCCCAATGGGTTATCTCGGCATATGGAGCACTTACTTATGCTGCAGAGAATAACCCATGGGGGCACCTTACGTCAAGGGCCTTCCCCGCGCCACCCACGGAGGGGCCCCGTTCGTCAAGGGCCACCCCCGCTCCCCGCGCCACCCACGGAGGGGCCCCGTTCGTCAAGGGCCACCCCCGATCCCAAGCTCTGACACTTGGGGGTCCCAATGGGTTATCTCGGCATATGGAGCACTTACTTATGCTGCAGAGAATAACCCATGGGGGCACCTTGCGTCAAGGGCCTTCCCCGCGCCACCCACGGAGGGGCCCCGTTCGTCAAGGGCCACCCCCGCTCCCCGCGCCACCCACGGAGGGGCCCCGTTCGTCAAGGGCCACCCCCGCTCCCAAGCTCTGACACTCGGGGGTCCCGATGGGTTGTTTCGGCTTATGGAGCACTTACCATATCAGAGTCCAGGTCATAGTCGACGCTGCTGCTTTCTCCTCCGTCCCAGCGCATCAGCACCTTGTCATTGTGGTCCCCGTTCACCTTGGAGTTCATGGCGATGGGTGAATCCGTGAACTTATCTGCAACGGACAACAAAGGGAAGAAAGTCAATTTCTGGAAACTACTGAACTGAAGCAGAAGACATTCAATATTCTCATAAAAACGTAATGTTTAACCCCTTCAGCCCCCAGGCGTTTTCCATTTTTGCGGTTTTGTTTTTTGCTCCCCTTCTTCTGAGAGCCGTAACATTTTTATTTTTCTGTCAATCTTGCCCTACGAGGGCTTGTTTTTTGCGGGACGAGTTGTACTGTTAAATGAAACCATAAGTTTTACCATATAGTGTACTGGAAAAATAGCAAAAAAATTCCAAGTGTGGAAAAACCGCAAAAAAAGTGTGATCGCACAATAGTTTTTGGGAGGTTTTATTCACCGTGTTCACTATATGGTAAAACTGATGTGTTATTGTGATGCCTGAGGTCGGTGCGAGTTTGTAGACACCAAACATGTATAGGTTTACTTGTATCTAAGGGCTTAAAAAAAATCACAAGTGTGTCCAATAAAAGTGGCGCACGTTTTGCACCATTTTCCGAAACCTGTAGCGTTCTCATTTTTCTGGATCTATGGCTCAGTGACAGCTTATTTTTTGCGTCTCGAGCTGACGTTTCTAATGGTACAATCTTTGCGCAGATGCTACGTTTTGATCGCCTGTTATTGCATTCTGCGCAAAAATAGCGGCAAACAAAAAACGTAATGTTGGCGTTTGGATTTTTTTTACCGCTACGCCGTTTACTGATCAGATTAATTGATTTTATATTTTGATAGATCGGGCATTTCTGAACGCGGCAATACCAAATATGTGTATATTTTTTATTTTTTTAACCCTTTTAACCCTAATGGAGCGAAAGGGGGGTGATTTGAACTTTTAGGTTTTTTGGTTTTTTATTTCTTTTTGAAAACTTTTTTTTTATTATTTTACTAGTCCCCCTAGGGGGCTATAGCGATCAGCAATCCGATCGCTCTGCCCTATCTGTAGATCTCAGCTACAGAGCTGAGAACTGCAGATACGCTGCTTTACTCTCCGTGCTGGTGTAAACCGTGCACCGGCGGGGTGGGCTCTTTAGGATACAGCGAAGTCACAAATGGGAAATAAACGGCCCCAAAACTAGATTAACTAAAAAAAGTGCTTTACTACAATTTGGATATGAACACAATCTAACAGGGGAAGACACTCAGGGAAAAATTCACAAACACTCAGCGAATAAGCTGAGACCCTCGTGCTATACAGCGTGGCGCCTTTTAACATGAGTCAACTACAATATATACACTATATGTTACCTACAGGCATGACCGGATATTCCAACTGCCAACTACCTATTAGTACCCTTAAACATGAAACAAAAAAATGGATGGGTGTGAAACACAAGCCGCCCACGGTATAGCACAACAGTTTACAAACTTAAAATAAATTTACTCTAACCCCCAATTGACAATTCCCCTGCCCCAATATAAATATAGTGCCCATTAATGGAGGATCCTTCCCAAGATTCACCTTGAATAACCAAACAACTTACTATATACAATGACTGCTTAGCAAAGAGCATAAAGACATAAATAACAAAAAACAGATATATTGTTCAATACAAGTTCCCTCCTGAATGAGCTCAACTCTGGCCTAAAGTCCATGATAGGTCTTAGCAACATCTAGGTATGAGGTCATTGTGGTCCACAGAGAAGCCTCAATGGCAGATAATTAGATGTTGTAGTTGTAGAAACAATGGTCCCAAACGGTGATTGTGCAGTAAGTGTGGCCTGAAGGGGTTACAATGACTACCTAAATTAACTACAGGCCCTACCTGAGTCTCAAATATTTTGGCGCCAAAGTGATGTGAGGTGCGTGCACGGTT
Source organism: Anomaloglossus baeobatrachus (assembly GCF_048569485.1). NCBI lineage: Eukaryota > Metazoa > Chordata > Amphibia > Anura > Aromobatidae > Anomaloglossus > Anomaloglossus baeobatrachus. Next base: position 730,908,307 of record NC_134353.1, read on the forward strand.
ACCCACTGCGATGGCGCAGTGGGCCTTACTTATCTTATCGACCCGGGTCTGCTCTGGACAATATGTGTGAAGTACACAGTCAGATGAGAGGCCTCTCCAACAGCTGAGCAGTACTGCTGGTCACTGTGGCTTGTCTCCTTGGCAACGTCCTATCAACTTCACAAAAGCGCAAAAGCGTTCTTTCAGCAATCTTCTCCCATCTGGTAAGCATACGGATACAGTGTCACAGCTCTGATCAAGATAATAGATTTCTAGTCGCAAATATTATCTCTTCCCTCTTCCGCACGTCCTCTGTCTCTGTATTCATTCACTGCCAACTGCCAACCGCTTCCAAGATGGCTGCTGCTCTACTTCCTGTGATGTACTTTTTTTATCAGCCTGTAGCTCCGCCCCCATCTGAGCTACCTATTGCAGTCTTTCATCTGTGCTGAGAAACAGCGTCCTCTTATGGTTGAATAATGACATTTTTGTCCCTTATAAAGTATTATCACATCATTACTGACAGCTGCAGGTTATAAAGTTACAGTTAGGTCCAGAAATATTTGGACAGTGACACAAGTTTTGTTATTTTAGTTGTTTACAAAAACATGTTCAGAAATACAATTATATATATAATATGGGCTGAAAGTGCACACTCCCAGCTGCAATATGAGAGTTTTCACATCCAAATCGGAGAAAGGGTTTAGGAATCATAGCTCTGTAATGCATAGCCTCCTCTTTTTCAAGGGACCAAAAGTAATTGGACAAGGGACTCTAAGGGCTGCAATTAACTCTGAAGGCGTCTCCCTCGTTAACCTGTAATCAATGGAGTAGTTAAAAGGTCTGGGGTTGATTACAGGTGTGTGGTTTTGCATTTGGAAGCTGTTGCTGTGACCAGACAACATGCGGTCTAAGGAACCCTCAATTGAGGTGAAGCAGAACATCCTGAGGCTGAAAAAAAAGAAAAAATCCATCAGAGAGATAGCAGACATGCTTGGAGTAGCAAAATCAACAGTCGGGTACATTCTGAGGAAGAAGGGAATTTTGTTACTTACCGTAAATTCCTTTTCTTCTAGCTCTTATTGGGAGACCCAGACGATTGGGGTATAGCTACTGCCCTCTGGAGGCCACACAAAGCACTACATTAAAAGTGCAAGGCCCCTCCCCCTCTGGCTATACCCCCCCGTGGTATCACGGGTTCTCCAGTTTTAGTGCCAAAGCAAGAAGGAGGAAGCCAATAACTGGTTTAAACAAATTAACTCCGAATAACATCGGAGAACTGAAAAACCGTTCAACATGAACAACATGTGTACCCGCAAACAACAAAAAAACATCCCGAAGGACAACAGGGCGGGTGCTGGGTCTCCCAATAAGAGCTAGAAGAAAAGGAATTTACGGTAAGTAACAAAATTCCCTTCTTCTTCAGCGCTCTATTGGGAGACCCAGACGATTGGGACGTCCAAAAGCTGTCCCTGGGTGGGTAAAGAAATACCTCATGTTAGAGCTGCAAAACAGCCCTCCCCTACGGGGGTGTCACTGCCGCCTGCAGGACTCTTCTACCTAAGCTGGCATCCGCCGAAGCATAGGTATGCACCTGATAATGCTTGGTGAAAGTGTGCAGACTGGACCAGGTAGCTGCCTGGCACACCTGTTGAGCCGAAGCCTGGTGACGTAATGCCCAGGACGCACCCACGGCTCTGGTTGAGTGGGCTTTTAGCCCTGAAGGAACCGGAAGCCCCGCAGAACGGTAGGCCTCTAGAATTGGTTCTTTGATCCATCGAGCCAGGGTGGCTTTAGAAGCCTGCAACCCCTTGCGCGGACCAGCGACAAGGACAAAAAGTGCATCGGCACGGCGCATGGGCGCCGTGCGGGAAATGTAGATTCTGAGTGCTCTCACCAGATCTAGCAAACGTAAGTCCTTTTCATACCGGTGAACCGGATGAGGACAAAAAGAAGGCAAGGATATATCCTGATTAAGATGAAAAGAGGATACGACCTTAGGGAGAAACTCCGGAATAGGGCGCAGCACTACCTTGTCCTGGTGGAACACCAGGAAGGGAGCCTTGGATGACAGAGCTGCCAGCTCAGACACTCGCCGAAGCGATGTGATCGCAACAAGAAACGCCACTTTCTGTGACAGCCGAGAAAAGGAAACTTCCTTCAGAGGCTCGAAGGGCGGCTTCTGGAGAGCAACCAGTACCCTGTTCAGATCCCATGGATCTAACGGCCGCTTGTACGGGGGCACAATATGACAGACCCCCTGCAGGAACGTGCGCACCTTAGAAAGACGTGCTAGACGCTTCTGAAAAAACACGGATAGTGCCGAAACTTGCCCTTTAAGGGAGCTGAGCGACAAGCCCTTTTCTAACCCCGATTGCAGGAAGGAAAGAAACTTGGGCAATGCAAATGGCCAGGGAGACACTCCCTGAGCAGAGCACCAGGATAAGAAAATCTTCCACGTTCTGTGGTAGATCTTAGCCGAATTCGACTTTCTAGCTTGTCTCATTGTGGCAACGACTCCTTGAGATAATCCTGCAGATGCTAGGATCCAGGACTCAATGGCCACACAGTCAGGTTCAGGGCCGCAGAATTCTGATGGAAAAACGGCCCTTGGGACAGTAAGTCTGGTCGGTCTGGCAGTGACCACGGTCGACCGATCGTGAGATGCCACAGATCCGGATACCACGACCTCCTCGGCCAGTCTGGAGCGACGAGTATGATGCGGCTGCACTCGGATCTGATCTTGCGTAGCACTCTGGGCAAGAGCGCCAGAGGCGGAAACACGTATGGGAGCTGAAACTGCGACCAATCTTGAACCAAGGCGTCTGCCGCCAGAGCTCTTTGATCGCGCGACCTCGCCATGAATGCCGGGACCTTGTTGTTGTGCCGGGATGCCATTAGGTCGACGTCCGGCACTCCCCAGCGGCGACAGATTTCCTGAAACACGTCCGGGTGAAGGGACCATTCCCCTGCGTCCATGCCCTGTTGACTGAGGAAGTCTGCTTCCCAGTTTTCTACGCCTGGGATGTGAACCGCGGATATGGTGGATGCTCTGTCCTCCACCCACATTAGAATGCGCCGGACTTCTTGGAAGGCTTGCCGACTGCGCGTCCCTCCTTGGTGGTTGATGTATGCCACCGCTGTGGAGTTGTCCGATTGGATTCGGATCTGCTTTCCTTCCAGCCACTGTTGGAAGGCCAGTAGAGCAAGATACACTGCTCTGATCTCCAGAACATTGATCTGAAGGGTGGACTCCTGCGGAGTCCACGTCCCCTGAGCCCTGTGGTGGAGAAATACTGCTCCCCACCCTGACAGACTCGCATCTGTCGTGACTACTGCCCAGGATGGGGGCAGGAAGGATCTTCCCTGAGACAATGAGGTGGGAAGGAGCCACCATTGTAGGGAGTCCTTGGCCGTCTGGGAAAGCGAGACTTTCCTGTCCAGGGACGTTGACTTCCCGTCCCATTGGCGGAGAATGTCCCATTGAAGTGGGCGCAGATGAAACTGCGCAAAGGGAACTGCTTCCATGGCTGCCACCATCTTCCCTAGGAAATGCATGAGGCGCCGCAAGGGATGCAACTGGCCCTGCAGAAGAGATTGCACCCCTGTCTGTAGTGACCGCTGCTTGTTCAGCGGAAGCTTCACTATCGCTGCTAGAGTATGAAACTCCATGCCAAGATACGTTAGTGATTGAGTCGGTGATAGGATCGACTTTGGAAAGTTGATGATCCATCCGAAAGACTGTAGGGTCTCCAGCGTAGCATTCAGGCTGCGCTGACATGCCTCTTGAGAGGGAGCTTTGACCAATAAATCGTCTAGGTAAGGGATCACCGAGTGTCCCTGAGAGTGCAAGACTGCTACCACCGCCGCCATGACCTTGGTGAAGACCCGTGGGGCTGTCGCCAGACCAAATGGCAGAGCTACGAACTGAAAATGGTCGTCTCCTATCACAAGACGTAGAAAACGTTGATGTTCTGTAGCAATTGGCACGTGGAGATAAGCATCTTTGATGTCTATTGAGGCAAGGAAGTCTCCTCTGGACATTGAGGCAATGACAGAACGCAGGGTTTCCATCCGGAACTTCCTGGCGTGCACATGTTTGTTGAGCAGTTTTAGGTCCAGAACAGGACGGAACGAGCCGTCCTTTTTTGGAACCACAAAGAGATTGGAGTAAAACCCTTGCCCTTGTTCCTGAGGAGGGACTGGGATCACCACTCCTTCCGCTCTTAGGGAGTCCACCGCCTGCAGCAGAGCATCTGCTCGGTCTGGATGTGGGGAGGTTCTGAAGAACCGAGCTGGAGGACGAGAATTGAACTCGATTCTGTACCCGCGAGACAAAATGTCCGTCACCCACCGGTCTTTGACCTGTGACATCCAAATGCCGGAAAAGCGGGAGAGCCTGCCCCCGACCGGCGATGCGGAGGGAGGGGGCTGGAAGTCATGAGGTAGCCGCTTTGGAAGTGGTACCTCCATTTGCTTTCTTGGGGCGCGTGTGAGCCCGCCACGAATCTGAGTTTCTTTGCGTCCTCTGAGTCCCTTTGGACGAGGTAAACGGTGTCTTGCCCGAACCTCGAAAGGACTGAAACCTCTGCTGCCACTTTTTCTGCTGAGGTTTGGTTGTTCTGGGTTGTGGTAAAGAGGAGTCTTTACCCTTGGACTGCTTAATGATATCAGCCAATGGCTCGCCAAACAGTCTATCTCTAGATAAAGGCAAACTGGTTAAACATTTTTTGGAACCAGCATCTGCTTTCCAGTCCTTTAACCACAAGGCTCTGCGCAAAACTACCGAATTGGCGGACGCCATTGAGGTGCGACTGGTAGATTCTAGGACCGCATTGATAGCGTAAGACGCAAACGCCGACATCTGCGTGGTAAGGTGCGCCACTTGCGGCACTGCTGGATGTATGATAGCATCCACTTTTGCTAAGCCAGCTGAAATAGCCTGGAGTGCCCATACGGCTGCGAATGCCGGAGCAAACGACGCGCCGATAGCTTCATAGACAGATTTTAACCAAAGGTCCATCTGTCTGTCATTGGCATCTTTAAGTGAAGCGCCATCCTCCACTGCAACTATGGACCTAGCTGCGAGTTTGGAAATCGGGGGGTCTACCTTTGGACACTGTGTCCAGCGCTTGACCACCTCAGGGGGGAAAGGGAAACGCGTATCTTTAGATCGTTTAGAGAAACGCCTTTCTGGGTGAGCGTCGTGCTTCTGGATTGATTCTCTGAAGTCAGCGTGATCCAACAAAGCACTCAATTTACGCTTGGGATAAAGGAAACGAAACTTCTCCTGCTCCGCAGCCGCCTCTTCTGCTGAAGGGGCTGGGGGAGAAATATCCAACAGCCTATTGATGGCTGAGATAAGGTCGTTTACCATGGCATCCCCATCAGGGGTATCCAGGTTGAGAGGGGTTCCAGGAATGGATTCCTGATCACTCTCATCAGACACATCACAGGGAGACTGATTGCGCTGAGACCCTGAGCAGTGTGATGACGTCGAGGGTCTTTCCCAGCGAGCTCGCTTAGGGTGGCTGGGGCTATCATCTGAGTCATAATCCTCGGCCTGTGAAGCCGGGGACCCCCCTGTGGGCTGGATTAATTCCAAGTGAGGGGGACCTGAGGACAGAGGCCTCGCCGTGCCCAAAGACTGAGCCCCATGCATAGATTGCAAGGTTTCAAGGATTTTTGCCATAGACACAGACATATTATCAGCAAAAACTGCAAAGTCTGTCCCTGTCACCGGGGCAGAACTTACAAGCGTCTCAGCCTGGGTCACTACCTCTCCTGACTCCGGCTGGCGAAGCAGCACCGGGTCGGAGCATTGCACACAATGGGGGTCATCGGAGCCTGCTGGTAGATTAGCCCCACATGCAGCACACGCAGTATACACAGCCCTAGCCTTGGCAGCCTTGCGTTTTGAGGATGGCATGTTGTTGCTTCCACAGAGGGATCTGGGAGATGCAGCCAGAAGCGACCTCACAGTGCAAGAAACACAATATCTCTATATCCTACACAGTACACCGATACACCGTGAGGCACTAGAGGGACCAGCACAGAAAAATCGCTTACCGCCCGCTTAAAAAGCGGGTGTGTGGTCGCCAGATAGCCCCTAGTCCAGGTCTCCCAGAGCCTTGCGTCCTTCCTCCAGCCAGACTGCATGTAATGGCTGCCGGCGTCCTGAGAGAGAAGGGGGGCGGGCCCTGGGCGTTCCTGGCTAAGAGCGGGAAGCCTGCTTCCCTCTGTGCCTAGTGTGAGGGCTGGAGCATGTAAATCAGGCTCCAGCCCTCGTCGCTGCTAGCGAACAGCGTCTCTCCCCTACCCTGAATGACAGGGTGGGGGCGGGAACGAATCGGAGCTGCCGGCGTCCTAGGCCCAAAAAGCCGGGGACTCAATTTATAACCGCCGCCGCCGTAAAAGCGCGGACGGCGGATCCCCGGCGCACCACAAGTCACAGCAGCGCCGCCCGGTCCAGAGGGGGTCGGCGCTGCGTTCCCATACACAAAAAATCCCCCAGTAATCTGTAGGGACACTAACTCCAACGTTGCGGTCCCCGGCGCACTACAACACCCAACCAGCCCGGAGTGTGTCTGTGCCTGCCGGGGACACAGAGTACCTGTATGATGCAGGGCCTGTCCCTGATCGTACTCCTGCTCCGTCTCCATCAGGTTCTAATGGGTCTGTGGATGGAGCCCGGCGTCAGAGCTGAGAGGCCGGCAGGATCCCACTTCCACAGAGCCCTACCAGGGGATGTGGAAGGAAAACAGCATGTCAGGCTCCAGCCCTGTACCAGCAATAGGTACCTCAACCTTACAACACCATCCAGGGGTGAGAAGGGAGCATGCTGGGGACACTATATGTGTCCTCTTTTCTTCCATCCGAAATAGTCAGCAGCTACTGCTGACTAAAATCTGTGGAGCTATGCATGGAATGTCTGACCTCCTTCGCACACAAAGCTAAAACTGGAGAACCCGTGATACCACGGGGGGGGTATAGCCAGAGGGGGAGGGGCCTTGCACTTTTAATGTAGTGCTTTGTGTGGCCTCCAGAGGGCAGTAGCTATACCCCAATCGTCTGGGTCTCCCAATAGAGCGCTGAAGAAAGAAGGGAATTTTGTTTACTTACCGTAAATTCCTTTTCTTCTAAATCCTATTGGGAGACCTAGACAATTGGGTGTATAGCTTCTGCCTCCGGAGGCCACACAAAGTATTACACTTTAAAAAGTGTAACCCCTCCCCTCTGCCTATACACCCTCCCGTGCATCACGGGCTCCTCAGTTTTGGTGCAAAAGCAGGAAGGAGGAAACTTATAAATTGGTCTAAGGTAAATTCAATCCGAAGGATGTTCGGAGAACTGAAACCATGAACCAAAAGAACAATTCAACATGAACAACATGTGTACACAAAAGAACAACAGCCCGAAGGGAACAGGGGCGGGTGCTGGGTCTCCCAATAGGAGCTAGAAGAAAAGGAATTTACGGTAAGTAAACAAAATTCCCTTCTTCTTTGTCGCTCCATTGGGAGACCCAGACAATTGGGACGTCCAAAAGCAGTCCCTGGGTGGGTAAAAGAATACCTCGATAAAAAGAGCCGAAAAAACGGCCCCCTCTTACAGGTGGGCGACCGCCGCCTGAAGGACTCGCCTACCTAGGCTGGCATCTGCCGAAGCATAGGCATGCACCTGATAGTGTTTCGTGAAAGTGTGCAGACTCGACCAGGTAGCCGCCTGACACACCTGCTGAGCCGTAGCCTGGTGCCGCAATGCCCAGGATGCACCCATGGCTCTGGTAGAATGGGCCTTCAGCCCTGAAGGAATCGGAAGCCCAGAAGAACGGTAGGCTTCAAGAATCGGTTCCTTGATCCACCGAGCCAAGGTTGACTTGGAAGCCTGTGACCCCTTACGCTGGCCAGCGACAAGGACAAAGAGCGCATCCGAACAGCGCAGGGGCGCCGTGCGAGAAATGTAGAACCGGAGTGCTCTCACGAGATCTAACAAGTGCAAATCCTTTTCACATTGGTGAACTGGATGAGGGCAAAAGGAAGGTAAGGAGATATCCTGATTGAGATGAAAAGGGGATACCACCTTAGGGAGAAATTCCGGGACCGGACGCAGAACCACCTTATCCTGGTGAAACACCAGGAAGGGGGCTTTGCATGACAGCGCTGCTAGCTCAGACACTCTCCGAAGTGATGTGACTGCCACTAGGAAGGCCGCCTTCTGCGAAAGGCGTGATAGAGAGACATCCCGCATCGGCTCGAAAGGTGGTTTCTGAAGAGCCGTTAGCACCCTGTTAAGATCCCAGGGTTCCAGCGGACGCTTGTAAGGTGGGACTATGTGGCAAACTCCCTGCAGGAACGTGCGGACCTGCGGAAGCCTGGCTAGACGCTTTTGAAAAAACACGGAAAGCGCCGATACTTGGCCCTTGAGAGAGCCGAGTGACAAACCCTTGTCCATTCCGGATTGAAGGAATGAAAGAAAAGTGGGTAAGGCAAACGGCCATGGAGGAAAACCGTTATCAGAGCACCAGGATAAGAAGATTTGCCAAGACCTGTAATAGATCTTGACGGACGTTGGCTTCCTGGCCTGTCTCATGGTGGCAATGACATCCTGAGATAACCCTGAAGACGCTAGGAGCCAGGACTCAATGGCCACACAGTCAGGTTGAGGGCCGCAGAATTCAGATGGAAAAATGGCCCTTGAGACAGCAAGTCTGGTCGGTCTGGGAGTGCCCACGGTTGACCCACCGTGAGGTGCCACAGATCCGGGTACCACGACCTCCTCGGCCAGTCTGGAGCGACGAGGATGGCGTGGCGGCAGTCGGACCTGATCTTGCGCAACACTCTGGGCAGCAGTGCCAGAGGAGGAAATACATAAGGCAGTCGAAACTGCGACCAATCCTGAACTAATGCGTCCGCCGCCAGAGCTCTGTGATCTTGAGACCGTGCCATGAATGCCGGGACTTTGTTGTTGTGCCGAGACGCCTTGAGGTCGACGTCCGGCGTTCCCCAGCGGCAACAGATCTCTTGAAACACGTCCGGGTGAAGAGACCATTCCCCTGCGTCCATGCCCTGGCGACTGAGAAAGTCTGCTTCCCAGGTTTCTACGCCCGGGATGTGAACTGCGGAGATGGTGGAGGCTGTGGCTTCCGCCCACAGCAGAATCCGCCGAACTTCTTGGAAGGCCTGACGACTGCGTGTGCCCTGTCCCTGATGATACTCAGTCTCCTGTCCGTCAGATTCCCCCAGGGGCTGCGGAGGGAGCCCGGTCCCAGTGAATGGTGACCGGTTAGGATCCCACTTCTCCCAGAGCCTCTAAGGGATGGGGAAGGAAAAACGGCATGTGGCTCCAGCCTTTGTACCCGCAATGGGTACCTCAACCTTAACAGCACCGCCGACTTAGTGGGGTGAGAAGGGAGCATGCCGGGGGCCCTGTTAGGGCCCTCTTTTCTTCCATCCGATACAATCAGCAGCTGCTGCTGACTAAAATGGGAGCTTGAGTGAATGTGTGCCTCCTTCAACACAAAGCATAAAACTGAGGAGCCCGTGATGCACGGGAGGGTGTATAGGCAGAGGGGAGGGGTTACACTTTTTAAAGTGTAATACTTTGTGTGGCCTCCGGAGGCAGAAGCTATACACCCAATTGTCTGGGTCTCCCAATGGAGCGACAAAGAAAAGGAATTGACTGGTGAGCTTGGGAACTCAAAAAGGCCTGGGCGTCCACGGATGACAACACTGGTGGATGATCGCCGCATACTTTCTTTGGTGAAGAAGAACCCGTTTACAACATCAACTGAAGTCCAGAACACTCTCAGTGAAGTAGGTGTATCTGTCTCTAAGTCAACAGTAAAGAGAAGACTCCATGAAAGTAAATACAAAGGGTTCACATCTAGATGCAAACCATTCATCAATTCCAAAAATAGACAGGGCAGAGTTAAATTTGCTGAAAAACACCTCATGAAGCCAGCTCAGTTCTGGAAAAGTATTCTATGGACAGATGAGACAAAGATCAACCTGTACCAGAATGATGGGAAGAAAAAAGTTTGGAGAAGAAAGGGAACGGCACATGATCCAAGGCACACCACATTCTCTGTAAAACATGGTGGAGGCAACGTGATGGCATGGGCATGCATGGCTTTCAATGGCACTGGGTCACTTGTGTTTATTGATGACATAACAGCAGACAAGAGTAGCCGGATGAATTCTGAAGTGTACCGGGATATACTTTCAGCCCAGATTCAGCCAAATGCCGCAAAGTTGATCGGACGGCGCTTCATAGTACAGATGGACAATGACCCCAAGCATACAGCCAAAGCTACCCAGGAGTTCATGAGTGCAAAAAAGTGGAACCTTCTGCAATGGCCAAGTCAATCAGCAGATCTTAACCCAATTGAGCATGCATTTCACTTGCTCAAATCCAGACTTAAGACGGAAAGACCCACAAACAAGCAAGACCTGAAGGCTGCGGCTGTAAAGGCCTGGCAAAGCATTAAGAAGGAGGAAACCCAGCGTTTGGTGATGTCCATGGGTTCCAGACTTAAGGCAGTGATTGCCTCCAAAGGATTCGCAACAAAATATTGAAAATAAAAATATTTTGTTTGGGTTTGGTTTATTTGTCCAATTACTTTTGACCTCCTAAAATGTGGAGTGTTTGTAAAGAAATGTGTACAATTCCTACAATTTCTATCAGATATTTTTGTTCAAACCTTCAAATTAAACGTTACAATCTGCACTTGAATTCTGTTGTAGAGGTTTAATTTCAAATCCAATGTGGTGGCATGCAGAGCCCAACTCGCGAAAATTGTGCCACTGTCCAAATATTTCTGGACCTAACTGTACATACAATAAATACTGTTCACATTTATGAGACACAAATATATACGTCTAAACTATGCTTGTGAGGTGATACAGGGGCTTGCCATGCACATCTTTAACCAGGTACATATTTCTGGCCATGAACAATGGGAGCTGTTTCACCATCTCACACTGGCATTATGGCGGCACTGAGAGGAAGTGACTCATGTTAGCTACAGGTGTCATCACATGACCCTGTGCTACCATGGCAACCACCGGAAGTCACGTGATCACGCACGTGACTTCCGGTGGGGTCGGCAGTAAGTAAAATCAATGGCCGCACGCATATAAATCTCGCTGCCAGACTTTGGCAGCGAGACGTAAGGGGTTAAATGTTCCGGGTGGAATGCGATTCCACTCGGAACATGCAGGCACACATGTCAGCTGTTGAAAACAGCTGATCTGTGCGCGGATCGCCGCGTTCTGCCCACGGCAGGGGGGCGGGGACTATCCTCACACGCTCCATGACGGATAGATCTGTCAAGGGTCATGAAGGGGTTAAAAAAACCCAAACACATGATGAAGGAACAAAGCAGCTTCACCGAGGGTGACGAAAGACACCGGGCACAAGGATCATCACTCACGTGTATGAGGACAGGCTGCTGTCTCACGTCGTCTTCACCCCGTAGTTGTCCTCATTGAAGTTGAACATCTTGTTAGGATTCCAACCTTTACACTGTGAGAGAGGAAGGAACAGGGGTCAGATTTACTGAATCTGATGGCTCTCCTCAAATACTCTGTGCTGCAGAGAACAAGCCATGGGGGCCCCGTGCGTCAGGAGCCTCACCTGCTCCCCTCGCCACCCACGGAGGGGCCCCGTTCGTCAAGGGCCACCCCCGCTCTCAAGCTCTGACACTTGGGGTCCCAATGGGTTATCTCGGCATATGGAGCACTTACTTATGCTGCAGAGAATAACCCATGGGGGCACCTTGCGTCAAGGGCCTTCCCCGCGCCACCCACAGAGGGGCCCCGTTCGTCAAGGGCCACCCCCGCTCCCAAGCTCTGACACTTGGGGGTCCCAATGGGTTATCTCGGCATATAGAACACTTACTTATGCTGCAGAGAATAACCCATGGGGGCACCTTGCGTCAAGGGCCTTCCCCGCGCCACCCACGGAGGGGCCCCGTTCGTCAAGGGCCACCCCCGCTCCCAAGCTCTGACACTTGGGGGTCCCAATGGCTTATCTCGGCATATGGAGCACTTACTTATGCTGCAGAGAATAACCCATGGGGGCACCTTGCGTCAAGGGCCTTCCCCGCGCCACCCACGGAGGGGCCCCGTTCGTCAAGGGCCACCCCCGCTCCCAAGCTCTGACACTTGGGGGTCCCAATGGGTTATCTCGGCATATGGAGCACTTACTTATGCTGCAGAGAATAACCCATGGGGGCACCTTGCGTCAAGGGCCTTCCCCGCGCCACCCACGGAGGGGCCCCGTTCGTCAAGGGCCACCCCCGCTCCCAAGCTCTGACACTTGGGGGTCCCAATGGGTTATCTCGGCATATAGAACACTTACTTATGCTGCAGAGAATAACCCATGGGGGCACCTTGCGTCAAGGGCCTTTCTCGCGCCACCCACGGAGGGGCCCCGTTCGTCAAGGGCCACCCCCGCTCCCAAGCTCTGACACTTGGGGGTCCCAATGGGTTATCTCGGCATATGGAGCACTTACTTATGCTGCAGAGAATAACCCATGGGGGCACCTTGCGTCAAGGGCCTTCCCCGCGCCACCCACGGAGGGGCCCCGTTCGTCAAGGGCCACCCCCGCTCCCAAGCTCTGACACTTGGGGGTCCCAATGGGTTATCTCGGCATATAAAACACTTACTTATGCTGCAGAGAATAACCCATGGGGGCACCTTGCGTCAAGGGCCTTTCTCGCGCCACCCACGGAGGGGCCCCGTTCGTCAAGGGCCACCCCCGCTCCCAAGCTCTGACACTTGGGGGTCCCAATGGGTTATCTCGGCATATGGAGCACTTACTTATGCTGCAGAGAATAACCCATGGGGGCACCTTGCGTCAAGGGCCTTCCCCGCGCCACCCACGGAGGGGCCCCGTTCGTCAAGGGCCACCCCCGCTCCCAAGCTCTGACACTTGGGGGTCCCAATGGGTTATCTCGGCATATGGAGCACTTACTTATGCTGCAGAGAATAACCCATGGGGGCACCTTGCGTCAAGGGCCTTCCCCGCGCCACCCACGGAGGGGCCCCGTTCGTCAAGGGCCACCCCCGCTCCCAAGCTCTGACACTTGGGGGTCCCAATGGCTTATCTCGGCATATGGAGCACTTACTTATGCTGCAGAGAATAACCCATGGGGGCACCTTGCGTCAAGGGCCTTCCCCGCGCCACCCACGGAGGGGCCCCGTTCGTCAAGGGCCACCCCCGCTCCCAAGCTCTGACACTTGGGGGTCCCAATGGGTTATCTCGGCATATGGAGCACTTACTTATGCTGCAGAGAATAACCCATGGGGGCACCTTGCGTCAAGGGCCTTCCCCGCGCCACCCACGGAGGGGCCCCGTTCGTCAAGGGCCACCCCCGCTCCCAAGCTCTGACACTTGGGGGTCCCAATGGGTTATCTCGGCATATAGAACACTTACTTATGCTGCAGAGAATAACCCATGGGGGCACCTTGCGTCAAGGGACTTTCTCGCGCCACCCACGGAGGGGCCCCGTTCGTCAAGGGCCACCCCCGCTCCCAAGCTCTGACACTTGGGGGTCCCAATGGGTTATCTCGGCATATGGAGCACTTACTTATGCTGCAGAGAATAACCCATGGGGGCACCTTGCGTCAAGGGCCTTCCCCGCGCCACCCACGGAGGGGCCCCGTTCGTCAAGGGCCACCCCCGCTCCCCGCGCCACCCACGGAGGGGCCCCGTTCGTCAAGGGCCACCCCCGCTCCCAAGCTCTGACATTTGGGGGTCCCAATGGATTATCTCGGCATATGGAGCACTTACTTATGCTGCAGAGAATAACCCATGGGGGCACCTTGCGTCAAGGGCCTTCCCCGCGCCACCCACGGAGGGGCCCCGTTCGTCAAGGGCCACCCCCGCTCCCCGCGCCACCCACGGAGGGGCCCCGTTCGTCAAGGGCCACCCCCGCTCCCAAGCTCTGACACTCGGGGGTCCCGATGGGTTGTTTCGGCTTATGGAGCACTTACCATATCAGAGTCCAGGTCATAGTCGACGCTGCTGCTTTCTCCTCCGTCCCAGCGCATCAGCACCTTGTCATTGTGGTCCCCGTTCACCTTGGAGTTCATGGCGATGGGTGAATCCGTGAACTTATCTGCAACGGACAACAAAGGGAAGAAAGTCAATTTCTGGAAACTACTGAACTGAAGCAGAAGACATTCAATATTCTCATAAAAACGTAATGTTTAACCCCTTCAGCCCCCAGGCGTTTTCCATTTTTGCGGTTTTGTTTTTTGCTCCCCTTCTTCTGAGAGCCGTAACATTTTTATTTTTCTGTCAATCTTGCCCTACGAGGGCTTGTTTTTTGCGGGACGAGTTGTACTGTTAAATGAAACCATAAGTTTTACCATATAGTGTACTGGAAAAATAGCAAAAAAATTCCAAGTGTGGAAAAACCGCAAAAAAAGTGTGATCGCACAATAGTTTTTGGGAGGTTTTATTCACCGTGTTCACTATATGGTAAAACTGATGTGTTATTGTGATGCCTGAGGTCGGTGCGAGTTTGTAGACACCAAACATGTATAGGTTTACTTGTATCTAAGGGCTTAAAAAAAAATCACAAGTGTGTCCAATAAAAGTGGCGCACGTTTTGCGCCATTTTCCGAAACCTGTAGCGTTCTCATTTTTCTGGATCTATGGCTCAGTGACAGCTTATTTTTTGCGTCTCGAGCTGACGTTTCTAATGGTACAATCTTTGCGCAGATGCTACGTTTTGATCGCCTGTTATTGCATTCTGCGCAAAAATAGCGGCAAACAAAAAACGTAATGTTGGCGTTTGGATTTTTTTTTACCGCTACGCCGTTTACTGATCAGATTAATTGATTTTATATTTTGATAGATCGGGCATTTCTGAACGCGGCAATACCAAATATGTGTATATTTTTTATTTTTTTAACCCTTTTAACCCTAATGGAGCGAAAGGGGGGTGATTTGAACTTTTAGGTTTTTTGGTTTTTTATTTCTTTTTGAAAACTTTTTTTTATTATTTTACTAGTCCCCCTAGGGGGCTATAGCGATCAGCAATCCGATCGCTCTGCCCTATCTGTAGATCTCAGCTACAGAGCTGAGAACTGCAGATACGCTGCTTTACTCTCCGTGCTGGTGTAAACCGTGCACCGGGGTGGGCTCTTTAGGATACAGCGAAGTCACAAATGGGAAATAAACGGCCCCAAAACTAGATTAACTAAAAAGAAGGGAATTTTGTTACTTACCGTAAATTCCTTTTCTTCTAGCTCCAATTGGGAGACCCAGACGATTGGGTGTATAGCTACTGCCTCCGGAGGCCACACAAAGTATTACACTAAAAAGTGTAAGGCCCCTCCCCTTCTGCATATACACCCCCCGTGGGATCACGGGCTGCTTCAGTTTTAGTGCAAAAGCAAGAAGGAGGAAAGCCAATAACTGGTTAAACAATTCAATCCGAAGGAACATCGGAGAACTGAAACCATTCAACATGAACAACATGTGTACCCGAACAACCAAAAATCCCGAAGGAACAGGGGCGGGTGCTGGGTCTCCCAATTGGAGCTAGAAGAAAAGGAATTTACGGTAAGTAACAAAATTCCCTTCTTCTTCGGCGCTCCATTGGGAGACCCAGACGATTGGGACGTCCAAAAGCAGTCCCTGGGTGGGTAAATTAATACCTCAAGTTTGACTGTAAAAACAGCCCTTCCCTACATGGAGGCAACCGCCGCCTGCAGGACTCATCTACTTAGGCTGGCATCCGCCTAAGCGTAGGCATGCACCTGATAACGCTTGGTGAAGGTGTGCAGACTCGCCCAGGTAGCCGCCTGGCACACCTGCTGAGCCGTAGCCTGGTGCCGTAATGTCCAGGACGCACCCACGGCTCTGGTAGAATGGGCCTTCAGCCCTGATGGAACCGGAAGCCCAGCAGAACGGTAGGCTTCAAGAATTGGTTCCTTGATCCATCGAGCCAGGGTGGATTTGGAAGCCTGCGACCCCTTGCGCTGACCAGCGACAAGTACAAAGAGTGCATCCGAGCGGCGCAGGGGCGCCGTGCGGGAAATGTAGATTCTGAGCGCTCTCATCAGATCCAACAAATGCAAATCCAAGTCATATCGATGAACTGGATGAGGACAAAAGGAAGGTAAGGAGATATCCTGACTGAGATGAAAATGGGGATACCACCTTAGGGAGAAACCCCGGAATCAGGCGCAGCACTACCTTGTCTTGGTGAAACACCAGGAAGGGAGCTTTGGATGACCGCGCTGCTAGCTCGGACACTCTCTGAAGAGACGTGACCGCTACCAAAAAAGGCCACTTTCTGTGAAAGTCGAGAAAGTGAAACATCCCTCAGAGGCTCAAAGAGCGGCTCCTGGAGAGCAATTAGTACCCTGTTCAGATCCCATGGGTCTAACGGCCTCTTGTACGGAGGGACAATGTGACAAACCCCCTGCAGGAACGTGCGTACCTGAGGAAGTCGTACTATGCGCTTCTGAAAGAATACAGACAGCGCTGGGACTCGTCCGTTAAGGGAGCCGAGCGACAAACCTTTTCCCAAACCAGATTGCAGGAAGGAAGGAAAAGTAGGCAATGCAAATGTCCAGGGAGACACTCCCTGAGCAGAGCACTAAGATAAGAATATCTTCCACGTCTTGTGGTAGATCTTGGCAGACGTCGGCTTCCTAGCCCGTCTCATGGTGACAATGACGTCTTGAGATAATCCTGAAGAGGCTAGGATCCAGGACTCAATGGCCACACAGTCAGGTTCAGGGCTGTAGAATTCAGATGGAAAAAACGGCCCTTGGGACAGTAAGTCTGGCCGGTCTGGTAGTGCCCACGGTTGGTCGACCGTGAGATGCCACAGATGCAGGTACCACGACCTCCTCAGCCAGTCTGGGGCGACGAGGATGGCGCGGCGGCAATCGGAGCTGATCTTGCGTAGCCCTCTGGGAAACAGTGCCAGAGGGGGAAACACATAGGGTAGCTGGAACGGCGACCAATCCTGAACTAAGGCGCCTGCCGCCAGAGCTCTTTGATCGTGAGACCGCGCCATGAAAAACGGGCCCTTGTTGTTGTGCCGAGACGCCATTAGGTCGACGTCCGGCCTCCCCCAGCGGCTACAGATTTCTTGAAACCCGTCCGGGTGCAGAGACCATTCCCCTGCGTCCATGCCCTGGCGACTGAGGAAGTCTGCTTCCCAGTTTTCTACGCCCGGGATGTGAACTGCGGATATGGTGTATGCTCTGTCTTCCACCCACATCAGAATCCGCCGGACTTCCTGGGAGGCTTGCCGACTGCGTGTTCCGCCTTGGTGGTTGATGTATGCCACCGCTGCGAAGTTGTCCGACTGAATTCGGATCTGTTTGCCTTCCAGCCTCTGCTGGAAGGCTTGCAGGGCAAGATACCCTGCCCAGATTTCCAGAACATTGATCTGAAGGGTGGACTCCTCTGAAGAGAGTCCTTGCCCGTCTGAGAAAGGGGTACGTTCCTGTCTAGGGACGTCGACTTCCCATCCCATTGGCGAAGAATGTCCTATAGAAGTGGACGCAGATGAAACTGCGCGAAAGGGACTGCCTCTGCATGAGGCGTTTTAAGGGGTGTGACTGGCCTTGAAGGAGAGACTGCACCCCCGTCTGTAGTGAACGCTGTATGTCCAGCGGGAGCTGCACTATCGCTGAGAGAGTGTGAAGCTCCATGCCAAGATATGTCAGCGATTGGGTCGGTGTCAGATTTAACTTTGAAAAGTTTATGATCCACCCGAAACTCTGGAGAGTCTCCAGCGCCACGTTCAGGCTGTGTTGGCATGCCTCTTGAGAGGGTGCCTTGACAAGTAGATCGTCCAAGTAAGGGATCACAGAGTGACCCTGAGAGTGCAGGACTACTCCCACTGCTGCCATGAACTTGTGAAAAGCCGTGGGGCTGTCGCCAGACCGAAGGGCAGGGCTACGAACTGAAGATGCTCGTCTTCAATAACGAATCGTAGCCAACACCGGTGCTCTGGAGCAATCGGCACGTGGAGATAAGCATCCTGATGTCTATTGACGCTAGGAAATCTCCTTGAGACATTGAGGCAATGACGGAGCGGAGGGATTCCATCCGGAACCGCCTGGTTTTCACGTGCTTGTTGAGCAGGTTTAGGTCCAAAACGGAACGGAAAGAGCCGTCGTTTTTTGGTACCACAACCAGATTGGAGTAAAAACCGTATCTTGTTCCTGAGGAGGAACAGGGATTACCACTCCTTCTGCCTGCAGAAGAGCATCGGCTCGGTCGGGAGGTGAGGAAGTTCTGAAGATCTAGTCGGAGGACGAGAACAGAACTCTATCCTGTACACGTGAGACAAAATGTCTCTCACCCACCGGTCTTTGACCTGTGGCAGCTAAATGTCGCCAAGGCGGGAGAGTCTGCCACCGACCGCGGATGCGAAGAGAGAGGGCTGAACGTCATGAGCAAACCGCCTTGGTAGCGGTTCCTCCGGCTGCCTTCCTTGGGCGTGATTGAGCCTGCCAGGAATCTGCGCCTCTCTGAGCCTTTTGAGTCCTTTTGGACGAGGACAATTGGGACCTGCCCGAGCCTGGGAAGGACCGAAACCTCGACTGTCCCTTCCTCTGTTGGGTGTTGTTTGATCTGGGCTGGTGTAAGGAAGAGTCCTTACCCTTGGACCGTTTAATGATTTCATCCAATCGCTCACCAAACAGTCTGTCACCAGATAATGGCAAACTGGTTAAGCACTTTTTTGGAAGCAGAATCTGCTTTCCATTCCCTCAACCACAATGCTCTGCGTAAAACCACGGAGTTGGCGGACGCCACTGACGTACGGCTCGTAGAGTGCAGGACAGCATTAATAGCGTAAGTCGCAATGCAGACATTGCGAGGTTAAGGACGCCATCTGCGGCACAGATGTACATGTGACAGTGTCCACGTGCGCAAGACCAGCTGAAATAGCTTGGAATGCCCATACGGCTGCGAATGCCGGAGCAACCGACACGCCGATAGCTTCATAGACAGAATTCAACCAGAGGACCATCTGTCTGTCAATGGCATCTTTAAGTGAAGTCCCATCTTCCACTGCAACCATGGATCTAGCCGCAAGCCTGGAGATTGGGGGATCCACCTTTGGACACTGGGTCCAGCGCTTGACCACGTCAGGGAGAAAAAAGGATAACGTGTATCCTGAATACGATTGGAGAACGCTTATCTGGATAAGTGTGGTGTTTCTGGACTGCTTCTCTGAAGTCAGAGTGGCCAGAAAAGTACTCAATATACGCTTGAGATACTGAAAAGGGATTTCTCCTGCTGTGAAGCTGACTCCTCCACCGGAGGAGCTGAGGGAGAAATATCCAACATTCCCTTGATGGACGCTAGAAGATCATTCACTATGGCGTCACCATCCGGAGTATCCGGATTGAGAGCGGTCTCAGGATCAGAGTCCTGATCAGCTACGTCTGCCTCATCATACAGAGAGTCCTGCTGGGACCCTAACCAGTGATGAAGCCGAGTGCCGCTCCCAACGAGCTCGCTTAGACTGTCTGGGACTGTCGTCCGTGTCAGAGCCTGCGCCCTGGGATGCATGGGACCCCCCCGGAGCACTGATTTGTTCCAAATGAGGGCGGCCAGGGAGCATTGTATCAACATTGCCCATGGTCCGTCTGGACTGCAAAGTCTCTAAGATGTTAGTCACAGTCACAGACAATCTATCAGCCGAAACTGCAACTCCGTCCCTTTCCCTGGACAGGGTTCACAGGTGGTTCCTTTGGCCACCTCTAGCAGAGACCCCGGCTGACCAAGTGCTACAGGGGAGCATTGCACACAATGGGGACAGTGGAACCTGCCGTGTGGAACAGTTCACGTGCAGTACAAGCAGCATAGAAAGCCTGTGCCTTGGCACCCTTTCTTTTTTGCTGCTGTTGTCTAGCCATCTAGAAGCATATAGCCAAGAATAGCGACCGTACAGTGCAATGTATAGCATACAAGCAGAAAGTACAAATGAACACTTCAGCACATGCAGTACAAGCAGCATAGAAAGCCTGTGCCTTAGCACCCTTGCTTTTTTGCTGCTGTTGTCCAGCCATCTAGGAGTATATAGCCAGGAATAGCGACCGTACAGTGCAGTGTATAGCATACCAGCATAAAGTACAAATGAACACTTCAGCACATGCAATACAAGCAGCCTAGAAAGCCTGTGCCTTAGCACCCTTGCTTTTTGCTGCTGTAGTCTAGCCATCTAGGCATAAAGTACAAATGGCATTAGTGGGGTCAGCACTTCAGGTGCTGCTTACCGCCCGCACAAAGGCGGGTGTGTGGTCGCCCGAATCCTGTGACTGGTTGCCCAGAGCTTGTCTCCCTTCTCCAGCCCAGACTGCGTGCAGGAATGGCTGCCGGCGTCTTGTGAAGAGGGGCGGGCCGTGGGCGTGCCCCAGACAAGAGCGGGAAACTGGCGTCCCACTGTGTCCAGTGAAGGGGGCTGGAGAATGCAAAGCAGACTCCAGCTCTCGGCGCTGACTGTCTGTACAGCGTACCGCCCCTCCCCTGACTGGCAGGGCTGGGGGCGGGAACGAAGCGAAAACTAGGCCGCAAAGCCGGGGACTCGAGTAATAAGCGCGGCCGTCCTATGTGCACGGCCAGCGCGGAAGTCCCCGGCGCACCACAAGTCCCAGCCGCGCCACAGTGTAAAACACCCCGCAGCGGCCGGCGCGGCAGTTTCTAACACATAAATTCACTCAGCTAAGCTGCAGTGAATAATAGCACAAGCGCTCCGCGCTGTTGTCCCCAGCGCACTAGCACTCCCAGCAATGCTGGTGTGTGTGTGCGCGATGTGTACGGGGACACAGAGTACCTTAATGTAGCAGGGTCCTGTCCCTGACCATACCCAGCTCCATATCCAGCAGGTTCTCCGGGTCTGTGGATGGAGCCCGGTCTCAGTGCCTGGAGACCGGTAAGATCCCACTTCACCCAGAGCCCCGAGGGGGGATGGGGAAGGAAAACAGCATGTGGGCTCCAGCCTCCGTACCCGCAATGGGTACCTCAACCTTAACAAACACCGCCGACAAAAGTGGGGTGAGAAGGGAGCATGCTGGGGGCCCTATATGGGCCCACTTTTCTTCCAACCGACATAGTCAGCAGCTGCTGCTGACTAAAAACAGTGGAGCTATGCGTGGATGTCTGACCTCCTTCGCACAAAGCATGAAAACTGAAGCAGCCCGTGATCCCACGGGGGGTGTATATGCAGAAGGGGAGGGGCCTTACACTTTTTAGTGTAATACTTTGTGTGGCCTCCGGAGGCAGTAGCTATACACCCAATCGTCTGGGTCTCCCAATGGAGCGCCGAAGAAAAGTGCTTTACTACAATTTGGATATGAACACAATCTAACAGGGGAAGACACTCAGGGAAAAATTCACAAACACTCAGCGAATAAGCTGAGACCCTCGTGCTATACAGCGTGGCGCCTTTTAACATGAGTCAACTACAATATATACACTATATGTTACCTACAGGCATGACCGGATATTCCAACTGCCAACTACCTATTAGTACCCTTAAACATGAAACAAAAAAATGGATGGGTGTGAAACACAAGCCGCCCACGGTATAGCACAACAGTTTACAAACTTAAAATAAATTTACTCTAACCCCCAATTGACAATTCCCCTGCCCCAATATAAATATAGTGCCCATTAATGGAGGATCCTTCCCAAGATTCACCTTGAATAACCAAACAACTTACTATATACAATGACTGCTTAGCAAAGAGCATAAAGACATAAATAACAAAAAACAGATATATTGTTCAATACAAGTTCCCTCCTGAATGAGCTCAACTCTGGCCTAAAGTCCATGATAGGTCTTAGCAACATCTAGGTATGAGGTCATTGTGGTCCACAGAGAAGCCTCAATGGCAGATAATTAGATGTTGTAGTTGTAGAAACAATGGTCCCAAACGGTGATTGTGCAGTAAGTGTGGCCTGAAGGGGTTACAATGACTACCTAAATTAACTACAGGCCCTACCTGAGTCTCAAATATTTTGGCGCCAAAGTGATGTGAGGTGCGTGCACGGTTACCCACTGCGATGGCGCAGTGGGCCTTACTTATCTTATCGACCCGGGTCTGCTCTGGACAATATGTGTGAAGTACACAGTCAGATGAGAGGCCTCTCCAACAGCTGAGCAGTACTGCTGGTCACTGTGGCTTGTCTCCTTGGCAACGTCCTATCAACTTCACAAAAGCGCAAAAGCGTTCTTTCAGCAATCTTCTCCCATCTGGTAAGCATACGGATACAGTGTCACAGCTCTGATCAAGATAATAGATTTCTAGTCGCAAATATTATCTCTTCCCTCTTCCGCACGTCCTCTGTCTCTGTATTCATTCACTGCCAACTGCCAACCGCTTCCAAGATGGCTGCTGCTCTACTTCCTGTGATGTACTTTTTTTATCAGCCTGTAGCTCCGCCCCCATCTGAGCTACCTATTGCAGTCTTTCATCTGTGCTGAGAAACAGCGTCCTCTTATGGTTGAATAATGACATTTTTGTCCCTTATAAAGTATTATCACATCATTACTGACAGCTGCAGGTTATAAAGTTACAGTTAGGTCCAGAAATATTTGGACAGTGACACAAGTTTTGTTATTTTAGCTGTTTACAAAAACATGTTCAGAAATACAATTATATATATAATATGGGCTGAAAGTGCACACTCCCAGCTGCAATATGAGAGTTTTCACATCCAAATCGGAGAAAGGGTTTAGGAATCATAGCTCTGTAATGCATAGCCTCCTCTTTTTCAAGGGACCAAAAGTAATTGGACAAGGGACTCTAAGGGCTGCAATTAACTCTGAAGGCGTCTCCCTCGTTAACCTGTAATCAATGGAGTAGTTAAAAGGTCTGGGGTTGATTACAGGTGTGTGGTTTTGCATTTGGAAGCTGTTGCTGTGACCAGACAACATGCGGTCTAAGGAACTCTCAATTGAGGTGAAGCAGAACATCCTGAGGCTGAAAAAAAAGAAAAAATCCATCAGAGAGATAGCAGACATGCTTGGAGTAGCAAAATCAACAGTCGGGTACATTCTGAGGAAAGAAGGGAATTTTGTTTACTTACCGTAAATTCCTTTTCTTCTAAATCCTATTGGGAGACCTAGACAATTGGGTGTATAGCTTCTGCCTCCGGAGGCCACACAAAGTATTACACTTTAAAAAGTGTAACCCCTCCCCTCTGCCTATACACCCTCCCGTGCATCACGGGCTCCTCAGTTTTGGTGCAAAAGCAGGAAGGAGGAAACTTATAAATTGGTCTAAGGTAAATTCAATCCGAAGGATGTTCGGAGAACTGAAACCATGAACCAAAAGAACAATTCAACATGAACAACATGTGTACACAAAAGAACAACAGCCCGAAGGGAACAGGGGCGGGTGCTGGGTCTCCCAATAGGAGCTAGAAGAAAAGGAATTTACGGTAAGTAAACAAAATTCCCTTCTTCTTTGTCGCTCCATTGGGAGACCCAGACAATTGGGACGTCCAAAAGCAGTCCCTGGGTGGGTAAAAGAATACCTCGATAAAAAGAGCCGAAAAAACGGCCCCCTCTTACAGGTGGGCGACCGCCGCCTGAAGGACTCGCCTACCTAGGCTGGCATCTGCCGAAGCATAGGCATGCACCTGATAGTGTTTCGTGAAAGTGTGCAGACTCGACCAGGTAGCCGCCTGACACACCTGCTGAGCCGTAGCCTGGTGCCGCAATGCCCAGGATGCACCCATGGCTCTGGTAGAATGGGCCTTCAGCCCTGAAGGAATCGGAAGCCCAGAAGAACGGTAGGCTTCAAGAATCGGTTCCTTGATCCACCGAGCCAAGGTTGACTTGGAAGCCTGTGACCCCTTACGCTGGCCAGCGACAAGGACAAAGAGCGCATCCGAACGGCGCAGGGGCGCCGTGCGAGAAATGTAGAACCGGAGTGCTCTCACGAGATCTAACAAGTGCAAATCCTTTTCACATTGGTGAACTGGATGAGGGCAAAAGGAAGGTAAGGAGATATCCTGATTGAGATGAAAAGGGGATACCACCTTAGGGAGAAATTCCGGGACCGGACGCAGAACCACCTTATCCTGGTGAAACACCAGGAAGGGGGCTTTGCATGACAGCGCTGCTAGCTCAGACACTCTCCGAAGTGATGTGACTGCCACTAGGAAGGCCGCCTTCTGCGAAAGGCGTGATAGAGAGACATCCCGCATCGGCTCGAAAGGTGGTTTCTGAAGAGCCGTTAGCACCCTGTTAAGATCCCAGGGTTCCAGCGGACGCTTGTAAGGTGGGACTATGTGGCAAACTCCCTGCAGGAACGTGCGGACCTGCGGAAGCCTGGCTAGACGCTTTTGAAAAAACACGGAAAGCGCCGATACTTGGCCCTTGAGAGAGCCGAGTGACAAACCCTTGTCCATTCCGGATTGAAGGAATGAAAGAAAAGTGGGTAAGGCAAACGGCCATGGAGGAAAACCGTTATCAGAGCACCAGGATAAGAAGATTTGCCAAGACCTGTAATAGATCTTGACGGACGTTGGCTTCCTGGCCTGTCTCATGGTGGCAATGACATCCTGAGATAACCCTGAAGACGCTAGGAGCCAAGACTCAATGGCCACACAGTCAGGTTGAGGGCCGCAGAATTCAGATGGAAAAATGGCCCTTGAGACAGCAAGTCTGGTCGGTCTGGGAGTGCCCACGGTTGACCCACCGTGAGGTGCCACAGATCCGGGTACCACGACCTCCTCGGCCAGTCTGGAGCGACGAGGATGGCGTGGCGGCAGTCGGACCTGATCTTGCGCAACACTCTGGGCAGCAGTGCCAGAGGAGGAAATACATAAGGCAGTCGAAACTGCGACCAATCCTGAACTAATGCGTCCGCCGCCAGAGCTCTGTGATCTTGAGACCGTGCCATGAATGCCGGGACTTTGTTGTTGTGCCGAGACGCCATGAGGTCGACGTCCGGCGTTCCCCAGCGGCAACAGATCTCTTGAAACACGTTCGGGTGAAGAGACCATTCCCCTGCGTCCATGCCCTGGCGACTGAGAAGAAGGGAATTTTGTTACTTACCGTAAATTCCTTTTCTTCTAGCTCTTATTGGGAGACCCAGACGATTGGGGTATAGCTACTGCCTCCGGAGGCCACACAAAGCACTACACTAAAAAGTGCAAGGCCCCTCCCCTTCTGGCTATACCCCCCCGTGGTATCACGGGTTCTCCAGTTTTAGTGCCAAAGCAAGAAGGAGGAAAGCCAATAACTGGTTTAAACAAATTAACTCCGAGTAACATCGGAGAACTGAAAAACCGTTCAACATGAACAACATGTGTACCCGCAAACAACAAAAACATCCCGAAGGACAACAGGGCGGGTGCTGGGTCTCCCAATAAGAGCTAGAAGAAAAGGAATTTACGGTAAGTAACAAAATTCCCTTCTTCTTCAGCGCTCTATTGGGAGACCCAGACGATTGGGACGTCCAAAAGCTGTCCCTGGGTGGGTAAAGAAATACCTCATGTTAGGGCTGCAAAACAGCCCTCCCCTACGGGGGTGTCACTGCCGCCTGCAGGACTCTTCTACCTAAGCTGGCATCCGCCGAAGCATAGGTATGCACCTGATAATGCTTGGTGAAAGTGTGCAGACTGGACCAGGTAGCTGCCTGGTACACTTGTTGAGCCGAAGCCTGGTGTCGTAATGCCCAGGACGCACCCACGGCTCTGGTTGAGTGGGCTTTTAGCCCTGAAGGAACCGGAAGCCCCGCAGAACGGTAGGCCTCTAGAATTGGTTCTTTGATCCATCGAGCCAGGGTGGCTTTAGAAGCCTGCAACCCCTTGCGCGGACCAGCGACAAGGACAAAAAGTGCATCGGAACGGCGCATGGGCGCCGTGCGGGAAATGTAGAGTCTGAGTGCTCTCACCAGATCTAACAAACGTAAGTCCTTTTCATACCGGTGAACCGGATGAGGACAAAAGGAAGGCAAGGATATATCCTGATTAAGATGAAATGAGGATACGACCTTAGGGAGAAACTCCGGAATGGGGCGCAGCACTACCTTGTCCTGGTGGAACACCAGGAAGGGAGCCTTGGATGACAGAGCTGCCAGCTCAGACACTCGCCGAAGCGATGTGATCGCCACGAGAAACGCCACCTTCTGTGACAGGCGAGAAAGGAAACTTCCTTCAGAGGCTCGAAAGGCGGCTTCTGGAGAGCAACTAATACCCTGTTGAGATCCCATGGATCTAACGGCCGCTTGTACGGGGGTACGATATGACAGACCCCCTGTAGGGACGTGCGCACCTTAGAAAGACGTGCTAGACGCTTCTGAAAAAACACGGATAGTGCCGAGACTTCCCCCTTAAGGAAGCCGAGCGACAAGCCCTTTTCTAACCCCGATTGCAGGAAGGAAAGAAAAGTAGGCAATGCAAATGGCCAGGGAGACACTCCCTGAGCCGAGCACCAGGTTAAGAAAATCTTCCACGTTCTGTGGTAGATCTTAGCAGAGGTGGACTTCCTAGCCTGTTTCATGGTGGCAACGACCCCTTGGGATAATCCTGAAGACGCTAGGATCCAGGACTCAATGGCCACACAGTCAGGTTCAGGGCCGCAGAATTCCGATGGAAAAACGGCCCTTGGGACAGTAAGTCTGGCCAGCCTGGTAGTGACCACGGTCGGCCGACCGTGAGATGCCACAGATCCGGGTACCACGATCTCCTCGGCCAGTCTGGGGCGACGAGTATGACGCGGCTGCAATCGGATCTGATTTTTTGCGCAGTACTCTGGGCAAGAGTGCCAGAGGTGGAAACACATATGTGAGCCGGAACTGCGGCCAATCTTGCACTAAGGCGTCTGCCGCCAGAGCTCTGTGATCGCGCGATCGTGCCATAAATGCCGGGACCTTGTTGTTGTGCCGAGACGCCATTAGGTCGACGTCCGGCACCCCCCAGCGGCGACAGATTTCCTGAAACACGTCCGGGTGAAGGGACCATTCCCCTGCGTCCATACCCTGGCGACTGAGGAAGTCTGCTTCCCAGTTTTCTACGCCCGGGATGTGAACTGCGGATATGGTGGATGCTGTGTCCTCCACCCACATGAGGATTCGCCGGACTTCCTGGAAGGCTTGCCGACTGCGCGTCCCTCCTTGGTGGTTGATGTATGCCACCGCTGTGGAGTTGTCCGACTGGATTCGGATCTGCTCTCTTTCTAGCCACTGCTGGAAAGCTAGTAGGGTAAGATACCCTGCCCCGATTTCCAGAACATTGATCTGAAGGGTGGACTCCTGCTGAGTCCACGTCCCCTGAGCCCTGTGGCGGAGACAAACTGCTCCCCACCCTGACAGACTCGTATCTGTCGTGACCACTGCCCAGGATGGGGGTAGGAAGGATCTTCACTGTGACAATGAGGTGGGAATAAGCCACCATTGCAGAGAGTCCTTGGCCGTCTGGGAAAGGGAGACTTTCCTGTCCAGGGAGGTTGACTGCCCGTCCCATTGGCGGAGAATGTCCCCTTGCAGTTGGCGCAGATGAAACTGCGCAAAGGGAACTGCCTCCATGGCTGCTACCATCTTCCCTAGGAAGTGCATGAGGCGCCTTAAGGGGTGCGACTGGCCTTGAAGGAAAGACTGCACCTCTGTTTGCAGTGAACGCTGCTTGTTCAGCGGAAGCTTCACTATCGCTGATAGAGTGTGAACTCCATGCCGAGATACGTTAGTGATTGAGTCGGTGACCGATTTGACCTTGCCAAATTGATGATCCACCCGAAAGTCTGGAGAGTCTCCAGCGTAACATTCAGGCTGCGTTGTCATGCCTCGAGGGAGGGTGCTTTGACGAGTAGATCGTCCAAGTAAGGGATCACCGGGTGTCCCTGAGAGTGCAAGACTGCTACCACTGCTGCCATGACCTTGGTGAACACCCGTGGGGCTGTCGCCAGACCGAATGGCAGAGCTACGAACTGAAGATGGTCGTCTCCTATCACAAAACGTAGAAAACGTTGGTGCTCCGTAGCAATTGGCACGTGGAGATAGGCATCTTTGATGTCTGTTGAGGCAAGGAAGTCTCCTCGAGACATTGAGGTAATGACGGATCGGAGGGATTCCATCCGGAACCGCCTGGCGTTCGCATGCTTATTGAGCAGTTTTAGGTCCAGAACAGGACGGAAGGAGCCGTCCTTTTTTGGAGCCACAAAGAGATTGGAGTACAAACCCTCGCCCTCGTTCCTGAGGGGGGACAGGGATCACCACTCCTTCTGCTCTTAGAGCGTCCACCGCCTGCAGCAGGGCATCTGCTCGGTGGGGAGGTGGGGCCGTTCTGAAGAATGGAGTCGGAGGACGAGAACAGAACACTGTCCTGTGCACGTGAGCACAATGTCCGTCACCCACCGGTCTGTGACCTGTGGCAGCTAAATGTCGCCAAAGGCGGGGGAGTCTGCCATCAACCGCGGATGCGGAGAGAGAGAGAGAGCTGAGAGTCATGAGGAGACCGCCTTGGTAGCGGTTCCTCCGGCTGCCTTCCTTGGGCGTGATTGAGCCCGGCCGGAATCTGAGCCCGTCTGAGGTTTTGTAGCCCTTTTGCACGAGGACCATTGGGACCTGCCCGAGCTTGGGAAGGACCGAAACCTCGACTGTACTTTTAGGACAGCATTAATAGGGTAAGTCGCAGTGCAGACATTGCGGAGTTACGGACGCCTCTGCGGTACAGATGTACATGTGCTCAAGGCCAGCTGCGCAAGAACAGCTGAAAAGGTTAGGTTGCCTATACGGCTGTGAATGCCGGAGCAACCGACACGCCGATAGCCTCCTAGACAGATTTCAACCAGAGTCCATCTGTCTGTGAATGGCATCTTTAAGTGAAGCCCCATCTCCAGTGCAACTATGGCTCTAGACGCAAGCCTGGAGATTGGAGAATCCACCTTTGGACCCTGGGTCCAGCGCTTGACCACGTCAGGGGAAAAGGGATAACGTGTATCTTAAAAACGTTTGGAGAAGACGCTTATCTGGTAAGCGTGGTGTTTCTGGACTGCTTCTCTGAAGTCAGCGTGGCCAGAAAAATACTCAATATCCGTTTGAGATACTGAAAAGGGACTTCTCCTGCTGTGAAGCTGACTCCTCCACTGGGGGAGCTGAGGGAGAAAGATCCAACCTTCCATTGATGGACGCTATAGGATCATTCCGTATGGCGTTACCATCCGGTGTATCCGGATTGATAGCGATGTCAGGATCAAAGTCCTGGAGAGCTGCCTTATCATACAGAGAGTCCTCCTGGGACCCCCCCGTTCCAAATGAGGTTGGTCAGGAAGATTGCCCATGGCCTGTCTGGACTGCAAGTCTCTATCTTATGACAATATATCTGTCGAAACTGCAACTCCGTCCCTGTCCTTGGACAGGGATGACAGGTGGTTTCTTTGGCCACGACTAGTAGAGACCCCGGCAGACGAAGTGCTAGAGACCCCGGCAGACGAAGTGCTACAGGGGAGCATGCACACAATGGGACGGTGTCATGAACAGCATCCCATGTAGTAAAAACAGCACTGAAAATCTGTGTTGCTTTTTTGCCGCTGCCGACTAGCCATCTAGAAGTATATAGCCAAGATTGGTGACCGTACAGTGCAATGTATAGCATACAAGCATAAAGTACAAATGAACACTGCAGCACAAGCAATACAAGCAGCATAGAAGCCTGTGCCCTGGCACCTCTGCTCTTCTGCTGCTGTAGACTAGTCATCTAGGGGAATATAGCCCAGAAGAGTGACCATACAGTGCAATGTATAGCATACAAGCACAAGTACAAATGCACACTGCAGCCCATGCAATACAAGCAGCATAGAAAAAAACCTGTGCCCCAGCACCCTTGGTTTTCTGCTGCTGTAGTCTAGCCATTCCAGGAGAATATAGCTAAGACTAGCGACTGTACAGTGCAGTGTATAGCATACAAGCATAAACACAAATGAACACTTCAGTACGTGCAATACAAGCAGCCTAAAAAGCCTGTGCCTTAGCACACCTGCTTTCCTGCTGCTGATGTGTCGCTCTCCAAGCGGGCATATAGCGACCTATGTAGTTAAAATACACATGTACACACTGCAGTATATATTGGGGTCAGCACTATGTGTGCCGCTTACCGCCCGCCTATAAGCGGGTGTATGGTCGCCACCGTCCTGCCTGGTTGCCGAAAGTCCGAGCTCGGACTGCAGTAATGGCTGCCGGCGTCTTCCCCAGCTCGTGTGAGGAGGGGCGGGCCATGGGCGTGCCCCCAAGTCAGAGCGGGAATCCGGCGTCCGACAGTGTGCAGTGAGAGGGCTGGAGCATGTAAATACGGCTCCAGCCCTCGGCGCTGCTGATTGCTCAGCGTCTGTCCCCTTCCCTGAGTGACAGGGAGGGGGCGGGAACGAAGCGGCACTAGGCCGCAGAAGCCGGGGACTGGATTTATAAGCGCCGCCGCCGTAAAAGCGCGGTCGGCGCCCAGTCCCCGGCGAACTACAAGTCCCAGCCGCGCCGCCGCTCCCGGAGCGTCCGGCGCGGTAGTTCCCAATACACAAAGTCACTCAGCAAAGCTGCAGTGACTGTAACCCTTTACTGTCCCCGGCGCACTAGCACACCCAGCAAGTCTGGAGTGTGCTGTGCCTGTGTGTACGGGGACACAGAGTACCTGTAATGGTGCAGGGCCATGTCCCTGAACGGTACCCAGCTCCGTATCCAGCAGGTTCAAATGGGTCTGTGGATGGAGCCCGGCGTCAGAGCTTTGAGGCCGGCAGGATCCCACTTCCTCAGAGCCCCCCAGGGGGATGTGGAAGGAAAGCAGCATGTGGGCTCCAGCCTCCGTACCAGCAATAGGTACCTCAACCTTACAACACCATCAACGGGTGAGAAGGGAGCATGCTGGGGGCCCTATATGGGCCCTCTTTTCTTCCATCCGAAATAGTCAGCAGCTACTGCTGACTAAAATCTGTGGAGCTATGCGTGGATGTCTGACCTCCTTCGCACAAAGCTTGAAAACTGGAGAACCCGTGATACCACGGGGGGGTATAGCCAGAAGGGGAGGGGCCTTGCACTTTTTAGTGTAGTGCTTTGTGTGGCCTCCGGAGGCAGTAGCTATACCCCAATCGTCTGGGTCTCCCAATAGAGCGCTGAAGAAAGTCTGCTTCCCAGTTTTCTACGCCCGGGATGTGAACTGCGGAGATGGTGGAGGCTGTGGCTTCCGCCCACAGCAGAATCCGCCGAACTTCTTGGAAGGCCTGACGACTGCGTGTGCCCTGTCCCTGATGATACTCAGTCTCCTGTCCGTCAGATTCCCCCAGGGGCTGCGGAGGGAGCCCGGTCCCAGTGAATGGTGACCGGTTAGGATCCCACTTCTCCCACAGCCTCTAAGGGATGGGGAAGGAAAAACGGCATGTGGCTCCAGCCTTTGTACCCGCAATGGGTACCTCAACCTTAACAGCACCGCCGACTTAGTGGGGTGAGAAGGGAGCATGCCGGGGGCCCTGTTAGGGCCCTCTTTTCTTCCATCCGATACAATCAGCAGCTGCTGCTAACTAAAACGGGAGCTTGAGTGAATGTGTGCCTCCTTCAACACAAAGCATAAAACTGAGGAGCCCGTGATGCACGGGAGGGTGTATAGGCAGAGGGGAGGGGTTACACTTTTTAAAGTGTAATACTTTGTGTGGCCTCCGGAGGCAGAAGCTATACACCCAATTGTCTGGGTCTCCCAATGGAGCGACAAAGAAAAGCAATTGACTGGAGAGCTTGGGAACTCAAAAAGGCCTGGGCGTCCACGGATGACAACACTGGTGGATGATCGCCGCATACTTTCTTTGGTGAAGAAGAACCCGTTTACAACATCAACTGAAGTCCAGAACACTCTCAGTGAAGTAGGTGTATCTGTCTCTAAGTCAACAGTAAAGAGAAGACTCCATGAAAGTAAATACAAAGGGTTCACATCTAGATGCAAACCATTCATCAATTCCAAAAATAGACAGGCCAGAGTTAAATTTGCTGAAAAACACCTCATGAAGCCAGCTCAGTTCTGGAAAAGTATTCTATGGACAGATGAGACAAAGATCAACCTGTACCAGAATGATGGGAAGAAAAAAGTTTGGAGAAGAAAGGGAACGGCACATGATCCAAGGCACACCACATTCTCTGTAAAACATGGTGGAGGCAACGTGATGGCATGGGCATGCATGGCTTTCAATGGCACTGGGTCACTTGTGTTTATTGATGACATAACAGCAGACAAGAGTAGCCGGATGAATTCTGAAGTGTACCGGGATATACTTTCAGCCCAGATTCAGCCAAATGCCGCAAAGTTGATCGGACGGCGCTTCATAGTACAGATGGACAATGACCCCAAGCATACAGCCAAAGCTACCAAGGAGTTCATGAGTGCAAAAAAGTGGAACCTTCTGCAATGGCCAAGTCAATCAGCAGATCTTAACCCAATTGAGCATGCATTTCACTTGCTCAAATCCAGACTTAAGACGGAAAGACCCACAAACAAGCAAGACCTGAAGGCTGCGGCTGTAAAGGCCTGGCAAAGCATTAAGAAGGAGGAAACCCAGCGTTTGGTGATGTCCATGGGTTCCAGACTTAAGGCAGTGATTGCCTCCAAAGGATTCGCAACAAAATATTGAAAATGAAGGGAATTTTGTTTACTTACCGTAAATTCCTTTTCTTCTAGCTCCAATTGGGAGACCCAGACAATTGGGTGTATAGCTACTGCCTCCGGAGGCCACACAAAGTATTACACTCAAAAGTGTAAGGCCCCTCCCCTTCTGGCTATACACCCCCAGTGGGATCACTGGCTCACCAGTTTAGTGCAAAAGCAAGAAGGAGGAAAGCCAATAACGGGTTTAAAGACCAATTCAATCCGAAGAAACATCGGAGAACTGCAACCATTCACATGAACAACATGTGTACCGAAAAAAACCCTAAGAAAACAGGGCGGGTGCTGGGTCTCCCAATTGGAGCTAGAAGAAAAGGAATTTACGGTAAGTAAACAAAATTCCCTTCTTCTTTGTCGCTCCATTGGGAGACCCAGACAATTGGGACGTCCAAAAGCAGTCCCTGGGTGGGTAAAAGAATACCTCGTGGTAGGGCCGTCAAACAGCCCTTTCGTACAGGTGGGCAACCGCCGCCTGAAGGACTTGTCTACCTAGGCTGGCGTCTGCCGAAGCGTAGGTATGCACCTGATAATGCTTGGTAAAAGTGTGCAGACTCGACCAGGTAGGTGCCTGGCACACCTGCTGAGCCGTAGCCTGGTGCCGTAATGCCCAGGACGCACCCACGGCTCTGGTAGAATGGGCATTCAGCCCTGAGGGAACCGGGAGCCTAGCAGAACGGTAGGTTTCAAGAATTGGTTCCTTGATCCACCGAGTCAGGGTGGGTTTGGAAGCTTGCGACCCTTTACGCTGACCAGCGACAAGGACAAAGAGTGCATCCGAGCGGCACAGGAGCGCCGTGCGGGAATGTAGATCCTGAGTGCTCTCACCAGATCCAACAGATGCAAATCCTTTTCAAATTGATGGACTGGATGAGGACACAAAGAAGGTAAGGTGATATCTTGATTGAGATGAAAATGGGATACCACCTTAGGGAGAAAGTCCGGAATCGGACGCCGAACCCCCTTGTCCTGGTGAAGACCAGGAATGGAGATTTGCATGACAGCGCTGCTAGCTCGGACACTCTCTGAAGAGACGTGACCGCTACTAGAAAGGCCACTTTCTGTGAAAGACGGAAAAGGGAAACAACTGTCAAAGGCTCGAAAGGCGGCTTCAAGAGAGTCATTAGAACCTTGTTCAGACTCCAGAGCTCTAACGGCCGCTTGTACGGAGTGATGAGAAGACAAACTCCCTGCAGGAACGTGCGTACCTGCGGAAGTCGGCTAGGCGTTTCTGAAAAAATACAGATAGCGCTGAGACTTGTCCTTTAAGGGAGCTGAGCGACCAACCATTTTCCAACCAAGATTGTAGGAAGGAAGGAAAAATAGGCGATGCAAATGGCCAGGGAGAAACTCCTTGAGCAGAGCACCAAGATAAGAATATCTTCCACGATCTGTGGTAGATCTTGGCGGACGTTGGCTTCTTGGCCTGCGTCATGGTGACAACCACTCCTGAGATAATCCTGAAGACGCTAGGATCCAGGACTCAATGGCTACACCGTCATGTTCAGGGCCGCAGAGTTCAGATGGAAAAAAGGGCCCTTGAAACAGCAAGTCTGGTCGGTCTGGTAGTGCCCACGGTTGGCCTACCGTGAGGTACCACAGATCCGGGAACCCCGACCTCCTCGGCCAAGCTGGAGCGACGAGGATGGCGCGGCGACAGTCGGACTTGATCTTGCGCAGCACTCTGGGCAACAATGCCAGAGGTGGGACACATAAGGTAGCCGGGACTGCGACCAATGTTGAACTGAGGCGTCCGCCGCCAGAGCTCGATGATCGTGAGACTGTGCTATGAAGCCGGGACAATGTTGTTGTGCCGTGACGCCATTATGTCGACGTCCGGCATCCCGCAGCGGCGACAGATCTCCTGAAACCCGTCCGGGTGAAGAAACCATTCCCCTGCGTCCATACCCTGGCGACTGAGGAAGTCTGCTTCCTAGTTTACCACGCCTGGGATGTGAACTGCGGATATGGTGTATGCTCTGTCTTCCATCCACGTCAGAATCCGCCGGCTTCCTGGAAGGCTTGCCGGCTGCGTGTTCTTCCGTGGTGGTTGATGTATGCCACCGCTGTGGAGATATCCGACTGAATTCGGATGTGCTTGCTTTACAGCCACTGCTGGAAGGCTTGTAGGACAAGATACACTGCTCTGATTTCCAGAACATTGATCTGAAGGGTGGACTCTTGCTGAATCCACGCACCTTGAGCCCTGTGGTAGAGAAAAACTGCTCTCCACTCTGATAGACTCGTGCCTGTCGTAACTACCGCCCAGGATGGGGGTAGGAAGGACCTTTTTTCTGACCCTGAGGTGGGAAGAAGCCACCACCGTAGAGATTCTTTGGCCGCCTGAGAAAGGGAGACGTCTCTGTCGATGGGCGTCGACCTCCCGTCTCATTGGCGGAGAATGTCCCATTGTAGTGGACGCAGATAAAACTGCGCGAAAGGGACTGCCGCCATTGCTACCATCTTACGTGAGAAGTGCATGAGGCGTCTCAATGTGTGCGACTGATCCTAAGGAGAGATTGCAGCCTTGTCTGTAGTGAACGCTGTTTGTCTAGCGGAAGCTTCACTATCGCTGAGAGAGTATGAAACTCCATGCCTAGATATGTTAGTGATTGGCCCGGGGTCGGATCTGACTTTGAAAAGTTGATGATCCACCCGAACTCTGGAGAGTCTCCAGCGCAACGTTCGGCTGTGTTGGCATGTTCCTTAAGAGGGTGCCTTGACAAGTAGATCTCCCAAATACGGGATCACAGAGTGACCTTGAGATTGCAGGACTGGTACTACTGCTGCCATGACCTTAGCGAAGACCCGAGGGGCTATCGCCAGCCGGAAGGCAGAGTTACGAACTGAAGGTGTTCGCGTCTTATAACAAAGCGTAGAAACGCTGGAGCTCTGGATCAATCGGCACGTGGGGATAAGCATCCTTGACGTGTATCGATGTTAGGAAATTTCCTTGAAACATTGAGGCGATGACGGAGCGGGGGGATTACATCCGGAACCGCCTGGTGTTCACGAGCTGGTTGAGCCGTGTTAGATCCAGAACGGGACGGAAATACTCGTCCTTTCTTGGCACCGCAAATAATTCGGAGTAAAAACCGTGACCTTGTTCCTGAAGAGGAACGGGGGTCACCACTCGTTGTGCCTTTAGAGTGCCCACCGCCTGCAGAAGAGCATCGGCTCGGTCGGGAGGTGGAGAAGTTCTGAAGAATTGAGTTGGAGGACGAGAACTGAACTCTATCCTGTACCCGTGAGACAGAATGTCTCTCACCCAACGGTCTTTGACCTGTGACAGCTAAATATCGCCAAGGCGGGAGAACCTGCTACCGACCGTGGATGCGGAGAGAGGAGGCTGCAAGTCATGAGGAAGCCTCTTGGAAGCGGGTTTTCAGGCTGTCTTTTTTGGGCGTGACTGAGCCCGCCAAGAAACTGAGCTCCTCTGATCCTTTTGAGTCCTCTTTGGACGAGGAGAAATGGGACCTGCCCGAGCCTTGAAAAAACCGAAAACCCCGACTGTCCCTTGGTATGTTGGGATTTGTTTTGTCTGGGCTGAGGTAAGGAAGAATCCTTACTCTTGAACTGTTTAATGATTACATCTCACGCACACTAAACAGTCGGTCAGCAGAACAAGGCAAACTGGTTAAGCCCTTTTTTGGAAGCAGAATCTGCCTTCCATTCAGTTAACACCCAGGCCCTGCGTAAAACCACGGAGTTAGCGGACGCCACTGCCGTACGGGTCGTAGAGTCTAGGACAGCATTAATCGCATAAGACGCAAATGCAGACATTTGAGCGGTTAAGGATGACACTTGCGGAACAGATGTACGTGTGACCGTGTCCATCTGTGTAAGACAAGCTGAAGTAGCTTGGAGTGCCTCTACGGCTGCGAATGCTTAACAGCGCGCCGATAGCCTCATAGATGGATTTCGACCAGAGATCCCTCTGTCTGTCAGTGGCATCTTTAAGTGCAGCCCCATCTTCCACTGCAACTATGGATCTAGCTGCAAGCTGGAGATTGGAGGATGCCCCTTGGGACACTGGGTCCAGCCATTGCCCACGTCAGGGGGTAGGGATAACGTGTATCCTCAGCCGTTTGGAGAAGCGCTTAACTGGATAAGCGTGGTGTTCCTGGACTGCCTGTGTAAAGTCAGGGTGGCCAAGGAAAGTATTTAATTTACGCTTGGGATACGTGAATGGAATTTCTCCTGCTATGTAGCTGACTCTTCCACCGGAGGAGCTGGGGGAGAAATAACTAACATTCTATTGATGGACGCTATGAGATTATTGACTATGGCGTCACCATCAGGTGTATCCAGATTGAGAGCGGTCTCAGGATTAGATCTTGAGCAGCTACCTCCGCCACATCACACAGAGAGTCCGCTTGCTGGGACCCTGACTAGTGTGATGAAGTCGCGGGCCGCTCATAGTGAGCCTCTCAGGCTGTCTGGGACTGTCGTCCGTGTCAGAGCCGTCACTCTGGGAAGCACATGACACCCTCGGAGCTCAAAGCTGTTCCCACTGAGGGGGACCATGGATAATGAATGAACAGTGGCCATGGATTTGAGAGACTTGTCTGGACTGCAAGGCTTCTAGTATCATAGCCATAGTCTCAGAAAAACTGTCAGTAAATACTGCAGGCACCGTCCCCATGTCCTGACGATTAGCAGAGACTCCGTAGTATACAATGGGGGTCTATGTACACTGCCGGCCATATAGCCGTACATGCTGTACCGGCTGCATAGAAAACATGTGCTTCTGCACCTCTGTTTTACACAGACAATATGCTGTTATGTCCTCCGCACAATCAAGGAGGGTATATACAAAAAAGCAGCTAAACAGTGCAATGCATAGTGAATAAGCATATATGATATATGTGCACTTCGGCACTAGTGGAGTCAGCCCCACAGGTGCTGCTTAACGCCTGGTCACAGCGGTTGTGTGACTATCCGAATCCCTGCCAGGGATTCCCAAACTTGTCTCTTCTGTCACTACAGAAAACACTGACAATAATGGCTGCCGGCGTCCTGTGTAGAGGAGGAAGCCGTGGGCGTGCCTGAGAAAGTGCGGGAATCCGGCTTCACAGTGTACACAGTGAGAGGGGTGGAGTATGCAAAGCATACTCCAGCTCTCAGCGCTGCCGGTTTCACAGTGCACACAGTGAGAGGGGTGGAGTATGCAAAGCATACTCCAGCTCTCAGCGCTGCCGTGCTGTGCAGCGTCACGCCCCTACCCTGACTGGCAGGTCTGTGGGCGGAAACAAAGTGAGACTAGGCCGCGCAAGCCGGGGACTCGAGTGATAAGCGCGGCCGGCATATAAGCCTTGGTCGGCGCGGAAGTCCCCGGCGCACCACAAGTCCCAGCCGCGCCCGAAATAAAAATGGCAACGGCGGTTAGCGCGGTAGTCCCCTAATACACTAACACACCCAGCAAGCTGTAGTGTGCGATGGCACTAGTGCGGGCAGCGCCGCCGTCCCTGGCGCACTAACACACCCAGCAATGCTGCCGTGTGTCCGTGCGCGGTCCCCACAGGGACACAGAGTACCTCAACGTAGCAGGGCCATGTCCCTGAGGATACTCCGCTCCATGTCCAGCAGATTCCCAGGAGCTGTGGATGGAGCACGGTCTCAGTGCCTGGAGACCGATAAGATCCCACTTCACCCAGAGCCCTGAGGGGATGGGGAAGGAAAGCAGCATGTGGGCTCCAGCCTCCGTACCCACAATGGGTACCTCAACCTTACAAACACCGCCGACAAAAAGTGGGGTGAGAAGGGAGCATGCTGGGGACCCTTAGTATGGGTCCTCTTTTCTTCCATCCGACATAGTCAGCAGCTGCTGCTGACTAAACAGTGGAGCTATGCGTGGATGTCTGGCCTCCTTCGCACAAAGCACAAAACTGGTGAGCCAGTGATCCCACTGGGGGTGTATAGCCAGAAGGGGAGGGGCCTTACACTTTTGAGTGTAATACTTTGTGTGGCCTCCGGAGGCAGTAGCTATACACCCAATTGTCTGGGTCTCCCAATGGAGCGACAAAGAAAAAAATATTTTGTTTGGGTTTGGTTTATTTGTCCAATTACTTTTGACCTCCTAAAATGTGGAGTGTTTGTAAAGAAATGTGTACAATTCCTACAATTTCTATCAGATATTTTTGTTCAAACCTTCAAATTAAACGTTACAATCTGCACTTGAATTCTGTTGTAGAGGTTTCATTTCAAATCCAATGTGGTGGCATGCAGAGCCCAACTCGCGAAAATTGTGCCACTGTCCAAATATTTCTGGACCTAACTGTACATACAATAAATACTGTTCACACTTATGAGACACAAATATATACGTCTAAACTATGCTACCATGGCAACCACCGGAAGTCACGTGATCACGCACGTGACTTCCGGTGGGGTCGGCAGTAAGTAAAATCAATGGCCGCACGCATATAAATCTCGCTGCCAGACTTTGGCAGCGAGACGTAAGGGGTTAAATGTTCCGGGTGGAATGCGATTCCACTCGGAACATGCAGGCACACATGTCAGCTGTTGAAAACAGCTGATCTGTGCGCGGATCGCCGCGTTCTGCCCACGGCAGGGGGGCGGGGACTATCCTCACACGCTCCATGACGGATAGATCTGATCAGATATTTTTGTTCAAACCTTCAAATTAAACGTTACAATCTGCACTTGAATTCTGTTGTAGAGGTTTCATTTCAAATCCAATGTGGTGGCATGCAGAGCCCAACTCGCGAAAATTGTGTCACTGTCCAAATATTTCTGGACCTAACTGTACATACAATAAATACTGTTCACATTTATGAGACACAAATATATACGTCTAAACTATGCTTGTGAGGTGATACAGGGGCTTGCCATGCACATCTTTAACCAGGTACATATTTCTGGCCATGAACAATGGGAGCTGTTTCACCATCTGACACTGGCATTATGGCGGCACTGAGAGGAAGTGACTCATGTTAGCTACAGGTGTCATCACATGACCCTGTGCTACCATGGCAACCACCGGAAGTCACGTGATCACGCACGTCACTTCCGGTGGGGTCGGCAGTAAGTAAAATCAATGGCCGCACGCATATAAATCTCGCTGCCAGACTTTGGCAGCGAGACGTAAGGGGTTAAATGTTCCGGGTGGAATGCGATTCCACTCGGAACCTGCAGGCACACAAGTCAGCTGTTGAAAACAGCTGATCTGTTCGCGGATCGCCGCGTTCTGCCCACGGCAGGGGGGCGGGGACTATCCTCACACGCTCCATGACGGATAGATCTGTCAAGGGTCATGAAGGGGGTTAAAAAAACCCAAACACATGATGAAGGAACAAAGCAGCTTCACCGAGGGTGACGAAAGACACCGGGCACAAGGATCATCACTCACGTGTATGAGGACAGGCTGCTGTCTCACGTCGTCTTCACCCCGTAGTTGTCCTCATTGAAGTTGAACATCTTGTTAGGATTCCAACCTTTACACTGCGAGAGAGGAAGGAACAGGGGTCAGATTTACTGAATCTGATGGCTCTCCTCAAATACTCTGTGCTGCAGAGAACAAGCCATGGG
Source organism: Anomaloglossus baeobatrachus (assembly GCF_048569485.1). Taxonomy (NCBI): domain Eukaryota; kingdom Metazoa; phylum Chordata; class Amphibia; order Anura; family Aromobatidae; genus Anomaloglossus; species Anomaloglossus baeobatrachus. Next base: position 730,948,472 of record NC_134353.1, read on the forward strand.
GGCCCCGTGCGTCAGGAGCCACACCTGCTCCCCGCGCCACCCACGGAGGGGCCCCGTTCGTCAAGGGCCACCCCCGCTCTCAAGCTCTGACACTTGGGGGTCCCAATGGGTTATCTCGGCATATGGAGCACTTACTTATGCTGCAGAGAATAACCCATGGGGGCACCTTGCGTCAAGGGCCTTCCCCGCGCCACCCACGGAGGGGCCCCGTTCGTCAAGGGCCACCCCCGCTCCCAAGCTCTGACACTTGGGGGTCCCAATGGGTTATCTCGGCATATGGAGCACTTACTTATGATGCAGAGAATAACCCATGGGGGCACCTTGCGTCAAGGGCCTTCCCCGCGCCACCCACGGAGGGGCCCCGTTCGTCAAGGGCCACCCCCGCTCCCAAGCTCTGACACTTGGGGGTCCCAATGGGTTATCTCGGCATATGGAGCACTTACTTATGCTGCAGAGAATAACCCATGGGGGCACCTTGCGTCAAGGGCCTTCCCCGCGCCACCCACAGAGGGGCCCCGTTCGTCAAGGGCCACCCCCGCTCCCAAGCTCTGACACTTGGGGGTCCCAATGGGTTATCTCGGCATATGGAGCACTTACTTATGCTGCAGAGAATAACCCATGGGGGCACCTTGCGTCAAGGGCCTTCCCCGCGCCACCCACGGAGGGGCCCCGTTCGTCAAGGGTCACCCCCGCTCCCAAGCTCTGACACTTGGGGGTCCCAATGGCTTATCTCGGCATATGGAGCACTTACTTATGCTGCAGAGAATAACCCATGGGGGCACCTTGCGTCAAGGGCCTTCCCCGCGCCACCCACGGAGGGGCCCCGTTCGTCAAGGGCCACCCCCGCTCCCAAGCTCTGACACTTGGGGGTCCCAATGGGTTATCTCGGCATATAGAACACTTACTTATGCTGCAGAGAATAACCCATGGGGGCACCTTGCGTCAAGGGACTTTCTCGCGCCACCCACGGAGGGGCCCCGTTCGTCAAGGGCCACCCCCGCTCCCAAGCTCTGACACTTGGGGGTCCCAATGGGTTATCTCGGCATATGGAGCACTTACTTATGCTGCAGAGAATAACCCATGGGGGCACCTTGCGTCAAGGGCCTTCCCCGCGCCACCCACGGAGGGGCCCCGTTCGTCAAGGGCCACCCCCGCTCCCCGCGCCACCCACGGAGGGGCACCGTTCGTCAAGGGCCACCCCCGCTCCCAAGCTCTGACACTTGGGGGTCCCAATGGGTTATCTCGGCATATGGAGCACTTACTTATGCTGCAGAGAATAACCCATGGGGGCACCTTGCGTCAAGGGCCTTCCCCGCGCCACCCACGGAGGGGCCCCGTTCGTCAAGGGCCACCCCCGCTCCCCGCGCCACCCACGGAGGGGCCCCGTTCGTCAAGGGCCACCCCCGCTCCCAAGCTCTGACACTCGGGGGTCCCGATGGGTTGTTTCGGCTTATGGAGCACTTACCATATCAGAGTCCAGGTCATAGTCGACGCTGCTGCTTTCTCCTCCGTCCCAGCGCATCAGCACCTTGTCATTGTGGTCCCCGTTCACCTTGGAGTTCATGGCGATGGGTGAATCCGTGAACTTATCTGCAACGGACAACAAAGGGAAGAAAGTCAATTTCTGGAAACTACTGAACTGAAGCAGAAGACATTCAATATTCTCATAAAAACGTAATGTTTAACCCCTTCAGCCCCCAGGCGTTTTCCATTTTTGCGGTTTTGTTTTTTGCTCCCCTTCTTCTGAGAGCCGTAACATTTTTATTTTTCTGTCAATCTTGCCCTACGAGGGCTTGTTTTTTGCGGGACGAGTTGTACTGTTAAATGAAACCATAAGTTTTACCATATAGTGTACTGGAAAAATAGCAAAAAAATTCCAAGTGTGGAAAAACCGCAAAAAAAGTGTGATCGCACAATAGTTTTTGGGAGGTTTTATTCACCGTGTTCACTATATGGTAAAACTGATGTGTTATTGTGATGCCTGAGGTCGGTGCGAGTTTGTAGACACCAAACATGTATAGATTTACTTGTATCTAAGGGCTTAAAAAAAAATCACAAGTGTGTCCAATAAAAGTGGCGCACGTTTTGCGCCATTTTCCGAAACCTGTAGCGTTCTAATTTTTCTGGATCTATGGCTCAGTGACAGCTTATTTTTTGCGTCTCGAGCTGACGTTTCTAATGGTACAATCTTTGCGCAGATGCTACGTTTTGATCGCCTGTTATTGCATTCTGCGCAAAAATAGCGGCAAACAAAAAACGTAATGTTGGCGTTTGGATTTTTTTTACCGCTACGCCGTTTACTGATTAGATTAATTGATTTTATATTTTGATAGATCGGGCATTTCTGAACGCGGCAATACCAAATATGTGTATATTGTTTATTTTTTTAACCCTTTTAACCCTAATGGAGCGAAAGGGGGGTGATTTGAACTTTTAGGTTTTTTGGTTTTTTATTTCTTTTTGAAAACTTTTTTTTTATTATTTTACTAGTCCCCCTAGGGGGCTATAGCGATCAGCAATCCGATCGCTCTGCCCTATCTGTAGATCTCAGCTACAGAGCTGAGAACTGCAGATACGCTGCTTTACTCTCCGTGCTGGTGTAAACCGTGCACCGGCGGGGTGGGCTCTTTAGGATACAGCGAAGTCACAAATGGGAAATAAACGGCCCCAAAACTAGATTAACTAAAAAAAGTGCTTTACTACAATTTGGATATGAACACAATCTAACAGGGGAAGACACTCAGGGAAAAATTCACAAACACTCAGCGAATAAGCTGAGACCCTCGTGCTATACAGCGTGGCGCCTTTTAACATGAGTCAACTACAATATATACACTATATGTTACCTACAGGCATGACCAGATATTCCAACTGCCAACTACCTATTAGTACCCTTAAACATGAAACAAAAAAATGGATGGGTGTGAAACACAAGCCGCCCACGGTATAGCACAACAGTTTACAAACTTAAAAAAGAGAATTTTGTTTACTTACCGTAAATTCTTTTTCTTATAGTTCCGACATGGGAGACCCAGACCATGGGTGTATAGCTTCTGCCTCCGGAGGACACACAAAGTACTACACTCAAACGTGTAGCTCCTCCCACCGGGCTATATACACCCCCTGGATGACAATCTAACCAGTTCAGTGCAAAAGCTGAAGGAGGACATCCACCCATAAGTAGAGATAGAGTAAAACTCGGAAAAACCGGAACCTCTGTCTACAACAACAGCCGGTGAAACACACGGAACAAGAACTGCCAACAGGCAACAGGGAGGGTGCTGGGTCTCCCATGTCGGAACTATAAGAAAAAGAATTTACGGTAAGTAAACAAAATTCTCTTTTTCTTCATCGTTCCTTATGGGAGACCCAGACCATGGGACGTCTCAAAGCAGTCCATGGGTGGGAAATAAACCAAACTGAGAAGTAGGCAAAACCTAACTTCACAAATGGGCGACAGCCGCCTGAAGGATGCGTCTGCCCAAGCTCGCATCTGCCGAAGCATGAGCATGCACTTGGTAGTGCTTCGAAAAGGTGTGCAGACTAGACCAAGTGGCAGCCTGACAAACCTGCTGAGCCGTAGCCTGGTGCCTGAAAGCCCAGGAGGCACCGACAGCTCTGGTCGAGTGCGCCTTAATCCCTGGCGGTGGGGGCACCTGAGAACACTGGTAGGCATCGGAGATGGCCGACCTAATCCAACGAGCTAGGGTCGGTTTAGAAGCCGAGAGACCCTTGCGCTGACCCGTGGTTAGCACAAAAAGTGAGGTGCACCGCCTAAAAGCGGCGGTGCGTGAAACATAGATTCGGAGCGCCCGCACCAAATCCAAGGTATGCAACGCCTTCTCAAAGCGATGCACAGGGGCCGGACAAAGGGAAGGCAACGAAATGTCCTGGTTAAGGTGGAAAGAAGACACCACCTTAGGGAGAAAATCCGGAGTCGGACGGAGAACCACCTTGTCTTGGTGAAACACTAAAAAAGGTGACTCCGAAGAGAGCGCAGCCAAATCAGAGACTCTCCTGAGAGAAGTTATGGCTACTAGAAAAACCACTTTCTGTGAAAGTCTAAACAAAGGAACCTCCCTAAGAGGCTCAAAGGGGGGGTTTCTGTAAGGCCGTGAGGACCAGATTAAGATCCCAGGGATCCAAGGGCCTCCGATAAGGAGGAATGAGGTGAGATGCGCCCTGCATGAAGGTGCGCACCTGAGCCAGTCGGGCGATACGCCGCTGGAATAAAACCGACAGAGCCGACACCTGTCCCTTGAGGGAATTGAGGGACAGTCCTAGCTGCAGACCGGACTGTAGAAAGGACAGGATGGTCGGCAAGGAAAACGGCCAAGGAGCATGGCCGGAAGAGCGACACCAGGACAGGAAAATCTTTCAAGTCCTGTGGTAAATCTTGGCCGAGGAAGACTTCCGAGCCTGAGTCATAGTGGAGATGACCTCAGAAGGAATGGCTGAAGCCGTCAGGATCCAGGACTCAAGAGCCACGCCGTCAATCTGAGAGCCGCAGAATTCTGGCGGAAAAACGGACCTTGAGAGAGAAGGTCTGGGCGGTCCGGGAGATGCCACGGCATTTCTACGGACAGACGGAGCAGATCTGGGTACCAGGCTCGCCTGGGCCAGTCCGGAGCAATGATTATGACCCGACGGCCCTCCATTCTGATCTTGCGCAGAACCCTGGGCAAGAGAGCTAGAGGGGGAAACACATAGGCCAGACGGAACTGGGACCAATCTTGAACCAGCGCGTCCGCTGCGAAGGCCTGAGGATCGTGGGAGCGAGCCACGTAAACCGGAACCTTGTTGTTGTGCCGGGATGCCATTAGATCCACTTCCGGAGTGCCCCACTTGCGGCAGATTGACCTGAACACTGCTGGATGCAGGGCCCACTCGCCGCTGTCCACGGTTTACCGGCTGAGATAATCGGCCTCCCAGTTTTCTACGCCTGGGATGTGGACTGCGGATATGGTGGACTTGGAGTCCTCCGTCCACTGAAGGATTCGTTGAACCTCCAACATCGCCAGGCGGCTGCGAGTCCCGCCCTGGTGATTGATGTAGGCAACCGCTGTCGCGTTGTCCGACTGGACTCGAATGTGCTTGCCCGCCAACAGGTGGTGAAAGGCTACGAGAGCTAGAAGAACAGCCCTGATTTCCAGCACATTGATCGAGAGGGCTGATTCAGCACAGGGTGCCTGATGACACGCCGTGGAATGACGGCGGGGCTTCAACAGAGAGCGCACCGCCAGATGAAGGGACTGCTGTTTGACTAAGGGCAGCTTCACAAGTGCCGGCAGAGTCTCGAATTGCATCCCTAGGTACGTAAGTTCCTGGGTCGGGGTCAAAGTGGACTTGGGCAGATTGACAAGCCACCCGAATTGAACAAGCGTGGCGAGAGTGAGCGAGACGCTCCGCTGGCAGTCTGCACTGGATGAGGCCTTGACTAGAAGGTCGTCCAGGTAGGGGATTACTGCCAACCCCTGGAGATGCAGGACCGCAACCACTGCTGCCATGACCTTGGTGAAAACACGAGGGGCCGTGGCTAACCCGAAAGGGAGAGCCACGAATTGGAAATGTTCCTCTCCGATTGCAAAGCGTAGCCAACGCTGGTGTGAAACCGCAATAGGCACATGCAGATAGGCATCTCTGATGTCGATGGATGCTAGAAAATCTCCTTGGGTCATTGAGGCAATGACCGATCTCAGAGATTCCATGCGAAAGTGCCGCACCTGAACATGCTTGTTGAGAAGCTTGAGATCCAGGATGGGCTGGAAGGAACCGTCCTTCTTGGGGACTAGGAAGAGGTTTGAGTAGAAACCTCTGAACCGTTCCCGGGCGGGAACCGGAACAATTACACCGTTGGCCTGCAAGGATGCCACGGCCTGTGAGAAGGCGGCGGCTTTGGAGCAGGGGGGAATGGACAGAAAAAATCTGTTTGGCGGG